>NC_069502.1:853902230-854502230 GCF_027579735.1 Bombina bombina
TGTACATGTGTGATGTGTCTGAGGGATACAGGGCACAGGTGAGTGTACATGTGTGATGTGTCTAAGGGATACAGGGCACAGGTGAGTGTACGTGTGTGATGTGTCTGAGGGATACAGGGCACAGGTGAGTGTACATGTGTGATGTGTCTGAGGGATACAGGGCACAGGTGAGTGTACGTGTATGATGTGTCTGAGGGGTGCAGTGCACAGGTGAGTGTACATGGGTGATGTGTCTGAAGTATACAGGGCACAGGTGAGTGTACGTGTGTGATGTGTCTGAGGGATACAGGGCACAGGTGAGTGTACATGTGTGATGTGTCTGAGGGATACAGGGCACAGGTGAGTGTACGTGTGTGATGTGTCTGAGGGATACAGGGCACAGGTGAGTGTACGTGTGTGATGTGTCTGAGGGATACAGGGCACAGGTGAGTGTACGTGTGTGATGTGTCTGAGGGATACAGGGCACAGGTGAGTGTACGTGTGTGATGTGTCTGAGGGATACAGGGCACAGGTGAGTGTACGTGTGTGATGTGACTGAGGGATACAGGGCACAGGTGAGTGCACATGTGTGATGTGACTGAGGGGTACAGGATACAGGTGAGTGTACGTGTGTCATGTGTCTGAGGAAAACATGGAACAGGTGAGTGTACATGTGTGACGTGTAAGGGACGCAGGATACAGGTGAGTGTATGTGTGTGACATTTAAGGGACACATGGCACAGGTGAGTTCATATCTGACATGTAAGGGATGCAGGACACAGGTGAGTGTACATGTGTCACGTGTCTTGAGGGTCACAGGGCACAGGTGAGTGTACATCTGGGGCATGTAAGGGACACATGGCACAGGTGAGTTCATATCTGACATGTAAGGGATGCAGGACACAGGTGAGTGTACATGTGTCACGTGTCTGAGGGTCACAGGGCACAGGTGAGTGTACATGTGTGACATGTAAGGGACACATGGCACAGGTGAGTTCATATCTGACATGTAAGGGATGCAGGACACAGGTGAGTGTACATGTGTGACGTGTAAGGGACATAGGATACAGGTGAGCGTACGTGTCATGTGTCTGAGGAAAACATGGCACAGGTGAGTGTACGTGTGTGACATGTAAAGGATGCAGGACACAGGTGAGTGTACATGTGTGACATGTAAGGGACACATGGCACAGGTGAGTTTATATCTGACATGTAAGGGATGCAGGACACAGGTGAGTGTACATGTGTCACGTGTCTGAGGGACACATGGCACAGGTTAGTGTACGTGTGTCACGTGTCTGAGGGACACATGGCACAGGTGAGTATACGTGTGTGACATGTAAGGGATGCAGGACACAGGTGAGTGTACGTGTGTCACGTGTCTGAGGGACACATGGCACAGGTTAGTGTACGTGTGTGACATGTAAGGGACGCAGGACACAGGTGAGTTCATATCTGTCATTTAAGGGATGCAGGACACAGGTGAGTGTACATGTGTCTGAGGGTCACAGGGCACATGTGAGTGTACATGTGTGACGTGTAAGGGACACAGGATACAGGTGAGAGCGTACGTGTCATGTGTCTGAGGAAAACATGGCACAGGTGAGTGTACGTGTGTGACATTATTATTAGTATTATTCTTTATTTATAAAGCGCCAACAGATTCCGCAGCGCTGTCCATGGGTACAAAGATAAAAGTACAGTACAATACAATATAGAACACACCAAAGTTTAACAAAACAAATACAGGGGGAATTGAGGGCCCTGTTCCCGTGGGAACTTACAATCTAGATGGTAGGAGGGTGAGAAACAGGAGGTGGGGACTGCAAAGGTGAGAATGATGTTAGTGTGGAGTTAGATGGGGCAGCAGTTAGGCAGGTAGAATTAATTTTTTACTGATTTAGAGATAGGCTTCCATGAACAGAAAGGTCTTTAGGGAGCATTTAAAGGAGGAAAGGTTAGGGGAAAGTCTAACAGCTCTGGGAAGTGCATTCCAGATGGTTGGTGCTGCACGAGAGAAGTCCTGTAGCCTGGCATGGGAGGAGGTGATGGTAGAAGATGCAAGGAGCAGGTCATTGTTGGATCTTAGGGGGCGGGCTGGGGTATATTTCTTGATGAGTGAGGACAGGTAGGGGGGGGCTACGTTGGTAAGGGCTTTGTAGGTCAGGATGAGAATTTTGAATTTAATTCTGCTGTGGATGGGTAGCCAGTGAAGGGACTCGCAGAGAGGTGCAGCAGATACAGAGTGTCGGGAGAGGTGGATTAGCCTAGCAGAGGCATTTAGGATGGATTGAAGAGGGGAGAGGCAGGAGAGAGGGAGGCCAGTTAGGTTATTACAGTAGTCAAGTCGGGAGATTACCAGGGAGTGGATTAGCTGTTTAGTAGTTTCAGCACTCAGAAATGGATGGATTTTGGAGATATTGCGTAGATGGTTGCGACAGGAGGAAGAGAGCAATTGGATGTGGGGAATGAAGGACAGATTGAAGTCAAGTGTAACTCCTAGGACACGGACTTGGGGTGATCACCAACAGTGATTGAAAAGTTAGGAACCGGGGTAGAATTAGAGGGGGGGATTAGAAGGAGCTCAGTCTTGGACATATTGATTTTTAGGTGGTGAGAGGCCAGATAAGCAGACACCGATGTGAGCAAGGACAGAAGGAGAGAGTGAAGGGGCGGATAGGTAGATCTGGGTATCATCAGCATAGAGGTGGTAGTTGAAGCCATAGCTACTGATAAGTTTTCCCAGTGAGGATGTATAAATAGAGAAGAGTAGGGGACCCAGAACAGAGCCTTGAGGTACTCCAACAGACAGAGGCAATGGAGAGGAGTCGCCACCAGCAAAGGAGACAGAAAAGGACCTATTAGAGAGATAAGAGTGGATCCAGGAAAGGGCTGTGTCAGAGAGCGTAGGAGAAGGGGATGGCCAACTGTGTCAAAGGCATTGGACAGATCAAGTAAGATAAGTATTGAGTAGTGGCCATTTTTTTTTAGCAGAAAGAAGATCATTAGTAACTTTGGTGAGGGCAGTCTCAGTTGAGTGTTGGGAACGGAAGCCAGATTGTAAGGGGTCAAGCAGTGAGTTGGAGGACAAGAAGTGATCGAAGACTAGTTTTTCCAGGACTTTTGAAGCTAGCGGAAGCAGTGATATGGGGCGGTAGTTTGCAGGAGAATTGGGGTCGAGGGAGGGTTTTTTGAGGATGGGGGTGACCTTTGCATGTTTGAAGGAAGATGGGAATGAACCGGTAGTAAGGGATAGGTTAAATATGTGAGTAAGAGCTGGAGTGAGGGTAGAAGACAGAGACGGTATTAGATGTGAAGGGATAGGGTCAAGTGGGCAGGTAGTGAGGTGTGAGGAAGACAATAGGGAACTCACTTCATTCTCAGAGGTAGGGGGGAAGGTGCTGAGAGTGGTGGAGGGGGGTTGCCGGGGGCGGAGATGGAAGGTTGCAGACTTGTGTTGGGATATTACTTCGGATAGTAATTGTTTTGTTGAAAAAGTAGTCTGCCAGGTCTTGAGCACTAAAGGCAGATGAAGGGAGTGGTGAAGGTGGGTAAAGGAGAGAGTTGAAAATGGAGAAGAGACGTTTAGGGTTTGTGGAGTGAGTAGATATAAGAGAAGAGAAGTAGGTTTGCTTGGCTAAGTGAAGGGCAGAGGAGTAAGAATAAAGAATGAACTTATAGTGAAGGAAATCTGATTCAGAGCGGGATTTCCTCCAGGCACGTTCAGCAGCACGGGAGCATTTTTGCAGGTAGCGTGTTTGGTTGGAGTGCCAAGGTTGGAGCTGACGACGTGGGGTTTTGAGTATTTGGGGAGGAGCGAAAGTGTCCAGTGCTGAGGAGAGAGTATTGTTATAGTGGGTTGTAGCAAGGTCAGGGCAGGATATTGTGGAAGTGTGGGGGAGGTGTTTTTGAATAAGGTTGGAGAGTTGTAGAGGATCCACAGTGTGCAGATTTCTACAGGTGCGGGTGTGAGGGGGAGAAGTAGGTTTAGCCTGTATATTAAGCTTAAAGGTGAGCAGATGGTGGTCTGAGATGGGAAATGGGAGACAGGTGGCGTCAGAGGGAGAGCAGAGGTAGGAGAATACTAGATCAATAGAGTGTCCGTCGCGGTGAGTAGGGAATATGGTGGATTGTGAGAGACCAAAGGAGTTTGTGAGTGAGAGAAGTTTAGAGGCAGCAGGGGCAGATGGGTTATCAATGGGGATGTTGAAGTCCCCCAGGATTAAAGCAGGTGTATTTGTAGAGAGAAAGTGAGAAAGCCAGGCAGCGAAGTTATCAAGGAATTGGGAGGTTGGTCCAGGGGGGGGATAGATAACTACCACCCTGAGGGAGAGGGGGGAGAATAGTCGGATGCAGTGAACTTCAAAGGAGGAAAAGGAGAGAGATGGATGAGGCTGCAGGTGCTGAAAGGAGCAGGAGGGGGAGAGTAAGATTCCAACACCGCCACCATGTCTATCACCTGGCCTAGGTGTGTGGCTAAAGTGGAAACCACCGTGCGTGAGAGCAGCAATGGAAGCAGTGTCAGAAGATGATAACCAGGTTTCAGTAATTGCTAGAAGATTGAAAGCATTAGAAATAAAAAGGTCATGAACAGTTGTGAGTTTGTTACAGATAGAGCGTGCATTCCAGCGAGCACAAGAAAAGAGAGGGGATAAGCGCTGTGTGTTAATAGAGATGAGATTGTTAGGATTGCGTGACCTAAAGTTTTTGCAGTGGGGGACTGAGTGAGAGTGTAAAAGTGTGGTTATTGCTGCAGGGCCAGGGTTAGGAGAGATGTCACCAGCAGCAAGCAGTAGGAGGAGTGTGAGTGACAGAAGGTGAGAGGGGGACTTGTAGGAGCGGGTATGATTAGACACAGGAGAGTTAGATGGGGAAGTATTTCTAAGGAGACAAAGTAGTTCATGAGAGGAGAGCATAGGGGATGAGAGAAGGGAGGGTGAGATAAGGATAGTGTGTGGGTTATTGTTGCTACAGGGAAGTGCAGTGATTTTTAGGAAAAGGGCAGAGAGAAATAGCAGAAAATACATGGAAAGCATTGTGCAGGTGTATAGTTAGTAAGTTTTACCTGTTAGTGGGACAGCAGTTTCCCCCTCCAGTTTCTAACTCCAGTTCTTAACTTGGCACTTGTAACACAGGGCACAAAGAGCCAAGGCATCAGAGAGATTTCTATATAAATTGTAATGATTTGAATCAGGACAGCTGTGCACAGGCAGACTAGTTAGGAGACTGGAGTTATACACACTTGCAAATTAGATTGGGGGAAGACAAATGGTTGGGAAGCACACAGATATTGTACAAAGGAACTGATAACAAATCTAACAAAAAATCATAAATCCAGACAGCAGGAGAGATGCATACCAGTGTAATTTAGCAAATTAAAGGGATACAGAGGGGCAACCAGGCAGATAAAGGAAGCAGGAGAGATGCATACCAGTGTAATTTAGCAAATTAAAGGGATACAGAGGGGCAACCAGGCAGATAAAGGAAGCAGGAGAGATGCATACCAGTGTAATTTAGCAAATTAAAGGGATACAGAGGGGCAACCAGGTAGATAAAGGAAGCAGGAGAGATGCATACCAGTGTAATTTAGCAAATTAAAGGGATACAGAGGGGCAACCAGGCAGATGAAGGAAGCAGGAGAGATGCATACCAGTGTAATTTAGCAAATTAAAGGGATACAGAGGGGCAACCAGGCAGATAAAGGAAGCAGGAGAGATGCATACCAGTGTAATTTAGCAAATTAAAGGGATACAGAGGGGCAACCAGGCAGATAAAGGAAGCAGGAGAGATGCATACCAGTGTAATTTAGCAAATTAAAGGGATACAGAGGGGCAACCAGGCAGATAAAGGAAGCAGGAGAGATGCATACCTGTAGAGAGATGAGATGGAGGGTTAGAACAGTGCTTCATGTTGTTAGTAGAGCATTCTAGGTGGTAGTGTCATGGATACAACTCCAGTTCTTAACTCGGCACTTGTAACACAGGGCACTTAGAAGCAAAGGGCACAAAGAGCCAAGGCATCAGAGAGCCAAGTGTTCACTTATTTCTATATAAATTGTAATGACATGTAAAGGACATGTAAAGTATGCAGGACACAGGTGAGTGTACGTGTGTGACATGTAAGGGACACATGGCACAGGTGAGTTTATATCTGACATGTAAGGGATGCAGGACACAGGTGAGTGTACGTGTGTCACGTGTCTGAGGGACACATGGCACAGGCTAGTGTACGTGTGTCACGTGTCTGAGGGACACATGGCACAGGTGAGTATACGTGTGTGACATGTAAGGGATGCAGGACACAGGTGAGTGTACGTGTGTCACGTGTCTGAGGGACACATGGCACAGGCTAGTGTACGTGTGTCACGTGTCTGAGGGACACATGGCACAGGTGAGTATACGTGTGTGACATGTAAGGGACGCAGGACACAGGTGAGTTCATATCTGACATGTAAGGGATGCAGGACACAGGTGAGTGTACATGTGTCTGAGGGTCACAGGGCACAGGTGAGTGTACATGTGTGACGTGTAAGGGACACAGGATACAGGTGAGCGTACGTGTCATGTGTCTGAGGAAAACATGGCACAGGTGAGTGTACGTGTGTGACATGTAAAGGATGCAGGACACAGGTGAGTGTACGTGTGTGACATGTAAGGGACACATGGCACAGGTGAGTTTATATCTGACATGTAAGGGATGCAGGACACAGGTGAGTGTACGTGTGTCACGTATCTGAGGGACACATGGCACAGGTGAGTGTACGTGTGTCACGTGTCTGAGGGACACATGGCAAAGGTGAGTATACGTGTGTGACATGTAAGGGACGCAGGACACAGGTGAGTGTACATGTGTGATGTGTCTGTGGGAAACCAGGCACAGGTGAGTGTACTTACCTGTGTTAAATGTCTCTGCGAGACAGGGCACAGGTAAGTGTATGTGTGTGATGTGTCTCCCTTTTAGTTCTACTACGCACAACCCAATAAAACACATATATGATAACTCACCTGTTATTAGGGGTGATTGAGATATAACTTATGTAGGGCTGAATTCTAAATATAATTAAAGCAAAAGACTGAAAAACGCTTCAGCACAAGGGTATGAAATAGCTCAGCAGTTAAAGGGATAGGAAAGTCCAAATTAAACTTGATACAAACAAACTTCAGGGAATTGCTCTGACACTCACAGTGTGGTAGTAGCGGCAAACCGCAGTGATCTTCGCCTAAGGAAAACACCCCCTCTTGACCTCACAATGACGTGTACACCACTGTCGGCGTGGTACTGGTGCAATAAACGGAGCGTTCCACCACCGCATCAACAAATCAAAGACAGCCAACGATCGATGCACCCAGACAGCAGGCAGCAGGCAAAAAAGGAAAATTGGCTATCTATTAAACCTGGGTTTTTTAAGTGTGGGAGTAGGAGGTGTAAATCTTGTTCTTATGCTTCTTTTGGTACTAGTTTTGTGTGAACTGCAAATAAGAAAAGTTTTCAGATACAGGAACATATAACTTGCAACTTATGTTATGTCATTTATCTTCTGACCTGTAGGGGGTGCTATAGGCAGTATATAGGACAAATTACACGGGCCCTAAAGGATCGCTTTTTAGAACATTTACGTTCAATTGAAGACCCGGAGTCCACTACTCCCATTTCCCTGCATTTCAGGAGATAGCACAGCTCTGATAGTTCCCTGTTGACATTCCAGGGTATCCAGCTGATTCCCAGACATCCCAGAGGGGGTAATAGAGGAGTAATTCTCAGTATAAGAGAAGTTTTCTGGATATTTCAAGTGGATACTAGAATGCCTACCGGCTTGAATTCAGAATGGGATGTTAAACTTTTTGTAGATCAATAATAAATCTCGCTGTCACTTTAAATCTTGGATTTTAGTTTGCACACAATAACACTCAGTAAAATATGATGGTGGGGAAATTGACATATGTATTATGTTTTTTTGTTTCCGTAGGAATATTGTTTAATTCACTGTATTAGAAATACATATAAGAATATAATGTTGTTGTATTTACTCTTTATATAAATATACAATATACGAATATTATTGTAATGGTGTGTTTGTAGTGCATTATTACATATCCCTTTAAATCACCCATATTCATCTGCTTTATTACCCATAACATTGTGATTTGACCATTAGTATATGGGAGGAGTTTTAGCCAGTGTATAAAAGTTAGCAGTGTATTATGGGTGATTATATGGTCATTGAGAAAGTAACGTTGTAACATATGAAACCCGTTTGACCTTAGCTGCCTGTCTTTTTCAATATATGCCGTTACTTGTGTCACAGCTGTGATTGTTTTTGCTGTGAAGCAATAAATTCTGCATTTATTCACCTGCCTGTTTGGGTGCATGGATCGTTGGCTGTCTCCAAATTAAACTTGCATGATTCAGATAGAGCATACCATTTTAAGACCCTTTTTAATTCACTTCTATTTTCAAATGTGCTTCGTTCTTTTGGTATCCCTTGTTGAAAAGGAATATGCACATATCCTACACTAGTGGGAACTAGCTGCTGATTGGTGTCTGCACACATTTGCCTGTTGTGATTGGCTAACTAGATGTGTTCATCTAGCTGCCAGTAGTGCAGTGCTGTTCCTTCAGCAAAGGATTAAAAGATAATGAAGCAAATTTGCTAATAGAAGTAAATTGGAAAGTTTGTTTAAATGGTATGTTCTATCCAAATCATGAAAGAAAATAATTAAGATAATTGAATGGTCTATAGTGATATTTTAATAAGCAATGGAGAATGGGTTTTATTTTCACAAAACCCTATAATACTGTTTACTGTTGTGCTGATGTCATTACATGGAATGTTTCTTACTGATGTGACTGCTACTGATGTAGGCTCAGGCGTATTTACCTTCAATTATAAACATTTTCACATTTTGTTTTCAACTATTTTTTAAAAAGATACTACAGAAATTGTAAAGAGTGATTTATTTATTCTTTTTTTTTCTTCAGGTGAAAATGATGCTAAGATTTCATGTAACACGGAACAAACAGAAGATCAGTGGCAAAGAAATATAACAGAAGCTGCAGAGCAGGAAATATGTGACAATATAAGTACAGGTAGGTGTATGTGTGTGACGTGTCTGAGAGATGCAGGGCATAGGTGAGTGTATATGTGTGACACATGAGAGGGATGCAGGGCACAGGTGAGTGTATATGTGTGAGACAATAGAGGGATGCAGGGCACAGGTGAGTGTATATGTGTGACACAATAGAGGGATGCAGGGCACAGGTAAGTGTATATGTGTGACACAATAGAGGGATGCAGGGCATAGGTGAGTGTATATGTGTGACACATGAGAGGGGTGCAGGGCACAGGTAAGTTTAAGTGTCTGACATGTCTGTGGGAAGAAGGGAATAGGTGAGTGTACATGTTTGACATTTCTAAGGAAAGCAGGGCACATGTAAGTGTATATGTGTGATACAATAAAGGGATGCAGGGCACAGGTGAGTGTATATGTGTGATACAATAAAGGGATACAGGGCACATGTAAGTGTATATGTGTGATACAATAAAGGGATGCAGGGCACAGGTGAGTGTATATGTGTGATACAATAAAGGGATGCAGGGCACAGGTGAGTGTATATGTGTGACACACTAAAGGGATGCAGGGCACAGGTGAGTGTATATGTGTGACACACTAAAGGGATGCAGGGCACAGGTGAGTGTATATGTGTGACACAATAGAGGGATGCAGGGCACAGGTGAGTGTATATGTGTGACACAATAGAGGGGTGCAGGGCACAGGTGAGTGTATATGTGTGACACAATAAAGGGATGCAGGGCACAGGTGAGTGTATATGTGTGACACAATAGAGGGATGCAGGGCACAGGTGAGTGTATATGTGTGACACAATAGAGGGATGCAGGGCACAGGTGAGTGTGTATGTGTGACACAATAGAGGGATGCAGGGCACAGGTGAGTGTATATGTGTGACACATTAGAGGGATGAAGGGCACAGGTGAGTGTATATGTGTGACACAAAATAGAGGGATGCAGGGCACAGGTGAGTGTATATGTGTGACACAGAGGGATGCAGGGCACAGGTGAGTGTATATGTGTGACACATTAGAGGGATGCAGGGCACAGGTGAGTGTATATGTGTGACACAATAGAGGGATGCAGGGCACAGGTGAGTGTATATGTGTAGAAAAATATATTGTTGGGATTGTCTTAGGTGGATTATGGATATCCACAAAGCTCCTCAAAGAAAACAGTTAATACTCCCAATAACTGTAATGTGTTTATAACATGGGTGCAATGATTGAGAAGCGCTGAAAGCTAATGTGGTTCTGTTCTTTCTTTATATTATGTTGTATATGGAATAATTCCCATTGGTTGAAATTAACACTTGATATATGTCTCCTATATTATTAATTAACTATTGTTATATATCTTTGATTGTTAAAAGTTAATATATCTGTATACCTGTATACTTTTCTTCTGACATGATTGATTAAATACGTATACTAAGACTAAAAAAATAGGAATAGATACATGAATATCATTAGTAAATATTTCCTTATATATTCCTTCTATATATTTATGTGTCTGTTGTTATCAATTTTTAGCATATATAAAGAATGATACTATACAGTTGCATAAAATCTAACACTTTATCATATATAAAGAACACTACTATACAGTTGCATAAAATCTAACACTTTACTAAGTATATATTTGTGTTGGTTACATATAATAACATACAAATGATATAAAATCCATACAATAAAATTGAGTTGTTGCCACAACTCTGCCTTCAATTTGGAGGTCCGTTATGTTGATTTAAAAAATTTGTGTTGATTAAAAGTTTGTTGCTTTTGAAAACGCTATTATCCCATTGATATTTATTGAAAACGCTATTATCCCATATTTCCATACAATTGTATTGCAGTGGTATTAATCAATTTGTCTTTGGATGTTAATAAATTACTCAGTTGATGTGTTGTTATAAATCCGTAATATTACACACAATTGATTTGACTTTCTTTTATAAGAATATATGATACCCTCTTACCGGACCTCCGATGGCTTTACCTCCTTTTTTTCAATGCCTCCAAATTGAAGGCAGAGTTGTGGCCACAACTCAATTTTATTGTATGGATTTTATATAATTTGTATGTTATTACATGTAACCAACACAAATATATACTTACTAAAAATTGATAACAACAGAGACATAAATATATAGAAGGCATATATAAGGAGATATATACTAATGATATTCATGTATCTATTCCTATTTTTTTAGTCTTAGTATATGTATATAATCAATCACATCAGAAGAAAAGTATACAGGTATACAGATATATTAACTTTTAGCAATCAATGATATATAACAATAGTTAATTAATAATATAGGAGACATATATCAAGTGTTAATTTTAACCAATGGAAATTATTCCATATACAACCTAATATAAGAAAGAACAGAACCACATTAGCTTTTAGCGCTTTTCAATCATTGCACCCATGAGTGTATATGTGTGACACGTGAGAGGGATGCAGGGCACAAGTGAGTGTAAGTGTGTGACATGTCTGTGGGAAGGAGGGGATAGGTACATTTATGACATATCTAAGGAAAGCAGGGCACATGTGAGTGTACGTGTGTGACATGTCTGAGGAAAGCAGGGCATGTGTGAGTATAGGTGTGTTAAATATTTAAGAGAAGCCAATGGTGACACGTGAGAGGGATGCATGGCACAGGTGAGTGTAACTGTGACAAGTCTGTGGGAAAAGGAACAGGTGAGTGTTTGTGTGTGACATGTCTTTGGGATGTAGAGCACAGGTGAGTGTACGTGTGTGACATGTCTTTGGGAAGTAGGGCAGGCACATGTGAGTGTACGTGTGTGACATGTCTGAGGAAATCAGGGCAAATGTGAGTGTGTGTGTGTGTGTGACACTTGAGATGGATGTAGGGCACATGTGTGTGACATGTCTATTGGAAACAGGGCACAGATAGTGTATGTGTGCAAAATGTGAGGGTTGCATGGCACAGTTGAGTGTACGTGTGAGATGTGCCTGTGGGAAACGTCACAGGTGCGTGTGTGTGGCGGGTTTGTGGGAAACCGGGCACAGGTGTGTGTACATATTAGTGAACATACACATCACACACACATACAGGGCACAGGTGAGTGTACGTGTGTGATGTGTATGTTCACTAATATAGTTTATTTTACATATTACAGTATATATTACTTTTTATATAAAGTGATAATCTGGGCTTCATTACAAGTAAATAAAATATGGCATAAATGCAACATTCTTAAACAATAAAACTGAATGTTTTGCGCACATAAACAATAAGCACTCATGTTTCATATTAAAGCACTTTTAAACTTAACACCTTTTCCAGTGAGGTAAATGCTCTTAATGATCTTTAAGTAAACTCATTAACTGTGTGGTTTGATGTTATTTTGGAGATTTGTCACAAGTTGATATGCTTTTGGTTTAGCTATATTGGGGTCTTTAAGCCTTTTCAGCTAAATAATCCTCATCATCTATATGGTATAACAGAATTGCATGAGTAACACATTTGGCTGGGGAGCTGCTGATTATTCCAGAAGGTGTAGATAACACATGAATTAAATTCTTCTCTCTGTTAAAGCATTTATATATTGCTTAGATATACTACACCACCTGGGGCCATTTTCTTTGTTTTTGTTGTTCTAGAGTCATCTTTCATTTAACTACAAGCACACAAGCTGTAGTTATAAAGATTAGTTTATGGGCTGAAATAACTGTATTACTAAAAGTTTCTGTGAATACAATTTTAAAAGGACTAGATACATTAGGTAGAAAAACAACATTAATTTCTATTTAGTTTGGTCTTTGACTAAATGTGAATTCTTAGAAATAGTCCCTTATGTACAGTAAACTGCCCTTAAGCCTTAGCATAGAAGCTGTGAAAAGGTCTAGTGGTCACAGTATCTTCTACAAGTGTAGGGGACCGACTAAATCAGAACCGTTTATATGATCTCATTATTAAATAATTAGATAATTAATAACAATACTCCCATTGTGTTTCTTATTGACAGGTGAATTCACAAACTGCAATAATCCAAGTCATGATCAGGGTGCAGATGCTTCTTTACATCTTCTTCAAAATCAAAGAAGCCACTTGGGAAATGTATGTTCTGAATGTGGGAAAAGTTTTCTTAAGAAATCACATCTTCTTAAACATCTTAAAATTCATACAGGAGAAAAGCTATTGTCCTGTTCTATATGTGGGGAATGTTTTAACCATAAAACAAATCTTGATGTTCATCAGAAAATTCATACAGGAGAAAAAGAATTTTTATGTTCTTACTGTGGGAAATATTTTACTCAGAAATCACATCTAATTGTTCATCAGAGAATTCACACAGGAGAGAAAGCATTTTCTTGTTCTGACTGTGGGAAATGTTTTACTCAGAAATCAAATCTTATTAAGCATCAGAAATTTCACACAGGTGAAAAGGGATTTTTATGTTCTGACTGTGGGAAATGTTTTACTCAGAAATCAGATCTTATTAGGCATCAGAAAATTCACAAAGGAGAGAAAGAATTTTCATGTTCTGACTGTGGGAAATGTTTTACTCAGAAATCAGATCTTATTAGGCATCAGAAAATTCACAAAGGAGAGAAAGAATTTTCATGTTCTGACTGTGGGAAATATTTTACTCGGAAATCAAATCTTATTGATCATCAGAAAGTTCACACAGGTGAGAAAGCATTTTCTTGTTCTGACTGTGGGAAATATTTTACTCAGAAATCACATCTAATTGTTCATCACAGAATTCACACAGGAGAGAAAGCATTTTCTTGTTCTGACTGTGGGAAATTTTTTACTCAGAAATCAAATCTTATTAAGCATCAGAAATTTCACACATGTGAAAAGGGATTTTTATGTTCTGACTGTGGGAAATGTTTTACTCAGAAATCAGATCTTATTAGGCATCAGAAAATTCACACAGGAGAGAAAGAATTTTCATGTTCTGACTGTGGGAAATGTTTTACTCAGAAATCAGATCTTATTAGGCATCAGAAAATTCACAAAGGAGAGAAAGAATTTTCATGTTCTGACTGTGGGAAATATTTTACTCGGAAATCATATCTTATTGATCATCAGAAAATTCACACAGGTGAGAAAGCATTTTCTTGTTCTGACTGTGGGAAATATTTTACTTGGAAATCACATCTTATTAGCATCACAAAACTTTTTACTCAGAAATCAGCATTTAACCTCCTAAGTGCAGAGGGTGATACGTAGTTGTCAGCCACACAATACCAATTGCTGATGATGACTGCATGTGACCCCCTGGGGCGTGCAGTTTTGGAGAAGTTTGAGGCCCTTTCTGCACTTCAAGCATTTATGAGGTGACCCCATGGTGGATTTGAATTAAATCACTAGTCATTAATCGCGAATTAAATAATGTTTTTCATTTTTAGAATAATAACTTTTCAGATTATTTTTCCAGTTATTTTAGACCATTACTGATTTGATTATATATCATTAGATATGCATAGATAGATCATTGAAATTAAAGGGACAGTCATCACCAGAATTTGTTTTGTTTTAAAAGATAGACAATCCCTTAATTACCCATTCCCCAGTTTTTCATAACTAACACAGTTTGATACTTTTGCTTCAGCAGAGGCTTCTTTTGGGAGAAAGGTTCTTCAAGCAGTGGTGCCTTCTGTTTAGGTTAACTGTCTTGTCCCTCCCTTATCATCCGTGTCCTCTAGCTTGGGTATTGGTTCCCAACAGTAATTAAGATGATCCGTGGACTCACCGTGTCATTAGAAAGAAAACATAATTTATTCTTACCTGATAAATTTATTTTTCTCTTGTAAGGTGTATCCAGACCACGGGTTCATCCATTACTTGTGGGATATTCTCCTTCCCAACAGGAAGTTACAAGAGGACACCCACAGCAGAGCTGTCTATATAGCTCCTCCCCTAACTGCCACCCCCAGTCATTCTCTTGCAACTCTCGACAAGAAAGGAAGTATCAAGAGATATGTGGTGACTTAGTGTAGTTTTACCTTCAATTAAGAGTTTGTTATTTTTAAACGGTACCGGCGTTGTACTGTTTTACTCTCAGGCAGAAATTAGAAGAAGAATTCTGCCTGGAGGTTTGATGATCTTAGTGGTTTGTAACTAAGGTCCATTGCTGTTCTCACACATAACTGAAGAATATGGGAAAACGGTCTGCAGATTACCTGCTTTGAGGTATGTTCAGTATTTTTATTTCTAGAGAGATGAATAAGTTCTAGAAAATGCTGACAGAGCCTTGTGTATTTGAGGTAAGCCTGATGCAGTGATTTAACAGCGACTAGGATCATGCTTACAAAACTGGGTAATACTCATGTTAATATTCATATTACTTAGTGACAAAACGTTTACATGATTTCATAAATAGGACGTTTTTTCTCTGAGGGAGATAAGTCTTTATTTGGGGCCTAGTTTCCACATGGCTAGTCAGATACTCATAGGAGTATTTTCTTAAGGCCCCTCTGACATCCAGTACATGGTGGGAGGGGCCTATTTTAGCGCTCTAACTGCGCAGTTTTAATTCAGACTGAGACATCCAGCTTCCCTAGAGGAGTCCTCTGGCATCTGAGGACCATTTCAAAGGGGTTGTTTCTGCACAAAATCGTATTTGAGGGCAGGTAGGAGCATCAGCAGAGCTGTGACAAGGTGCTCAATTGACTTTTAACGTTTTTTAACGTTTTTCAATCCGGTTTGGGGCCTAAGGGGTTAATCATCAATTTGCAAGTGGGTGCAATGTTCCTTTAGTCCCTTACACACACTGTAAAAATTTCAAAGACTTGACTGTATTTTTACACTGTTGCAGTTTAAGTGCTAGTTTTTTTCTCTTAAAGGCACAGTAACGTTTTTGTTTAATTGCTGTTTCACCTTTATTAAAGTGTTTTCCAAGCTTGCTTGTCTCATTACTAGTCTGTTAAACATGTCTGACATAGAGGAAACTCCTTGTTCAATATGTTTGGAAGCCATGGTGGAACCCCCTCTTAGAATGTGTACCAAATCTAATTTCTCTGCGGCTGACTGCTTGGAGATTGAACGATTGATTTTATCAAAACGTGGTTTCTCCGAGTCGGTCATTGATACCTTAATTCAGGCTCGAAAGCCTGTCACCAGGAAAATCTATCATAAGATATGGTGTAAATATCTTCATTGGTGTGAATCCAAGGGTTACTCATGGAGTAAAGTCAGGATTACTAGGATATTATCCTTTCTCCAAGACGGATTGGAGAAGGGATTGTCAGCTAGTTCCTTAAAGGGACAGATTTCTGCTCTGTCTATTCTTCTGCACAAGCGTCTGGCAGATGTTCCAGACGTTCAGGCGTTTTGTCAGGCTTTAGTTAGAATCAAGCCTGTGTTTAAACCTGTTGCTCCGCCATGGAGTTTAAATTTAGTTCTTACAGTTCTTCAAGGGGTTCCGTTTGAACCTCTGCATTCCATAGATATCAAGCTTTTATCTTGGAAAGTTCTGTTTTTGGTAGCTATCTCTTCGGCTCGAAGAGTTTCAGAGTTATCTGCCTTACAGTGTGATTCCCCTTATCTGATCTTCCATGCAGATAAGGTAGTTTTGCGTACCAAACTTGGGTTTCTTCCTAAGGTGGTATCTAATAAGAATAGCAATCAGGAGATGGTTGTTCCGTCACTGTGTACTAATCCTTCTTCAAAGAAGGAACGTCTATTACACAATCTTGACGTGGTTCATGCTTTAAAGTTTTATTTACAAGCTACTAAGGATTTTCGTCAAACATCTGCATTGTTTGTTGTGTACTCTGGACAGAGGATAGGCCAAAAGGCTTCGGCATCTTCTCTTTCTTTTTGGCTGAGAAGCATAATCTGTTTAGCTTATGAGACTGCTGGCCAGCAGCCTCCTGAAAGAATTACAGCTCATTCCACTAGAGCGGTAGCTTCCACATGGGCTTTTAAAAATGAGGCCTCTGTTGAACAGATTTGTAAGGCGGCGACTTGGTCTTCGCTTCATACTTTTTCTAAATTCTACAAATTTTATACTTTTGCTGCCTCGGAAGCTATTTTTGGGAGAAAGGTCTTGCAGGCAGTGGTGCCTTCCGTTTAAGTTCCTGCCTTGTCCCTCCCTTCATCCGTGTCCTAAAGCTTTGGTATTGGTATCCCACAAGTAATGGATGAACCCGTGGACTGGATACACCTTACAAGAGCAAACAAAATTTATGCTTACCTGATAAATTTCTTTCTCTTGTGGTGTATCCAGTCCACGGCTCGCCCTGTCACTTTAAGGCAGGTGTTTTTTATTTTTAAACTACAGTCACCACTGCACCCTATAGTTTCTCCTTTTTCTTGCTTGTCTTCGGTCGAATGACTGGGGGTGGCAGTTAGGGGAGGAGCTATATAGACAGCTCTGCTGTGGGTGTCCTCTTGCAACTTCCTGTTTGGAAGGAGAATATCCCACAAGTAATGGATGAACATGTGGACTGGATACACCACAAGAGAAAGAAATTTATCAGGTAAGCATAAATTTTGTTATTTCTTGACACGGTGAGTCCACAGCCCTCCCTGTTTTTCAGACAGTTTGCTCTTCTATAAACTTCAGGCACCTCTGCACCTTAGATTAATTCCTTTTCTCCTTTCCCTTTGGTCGAATGACTGGGGATACAGCTGTCTACAGAGAAGGGGCATTTTAAAGATGGATTTGTTTACCAAGCCCACAGATAGGAATAGTATTCTACATTTTGATAGTTTTCATCCTAAATGTATAATTAGTTCCCTTCCACTCAGTCAATTTGTAAGGGTTAGTAGAATAGTGACCAAACAGAACAGACTACAGAATAGACTTAACGGTATTGATGAGGCCTAATTTCAGGACCCAGGACCCTTTAAACACCTGTAGCTTTCCACTTCTCCTTTGGACTCTGATATTGCACTGCAAATTAAATGACAAGCGCTTGGAGAACCGTCTTACAGAACACACATAGAGATATGGTTTGCAAAACAGCTCTGATTTATTACGTCAGGATGACCAGTTTATATACTCTTCAAACATACATTGAAACACATAATCATTAGCTCATTTCTAAGACACAAAAGTACAGATGTGTCCTGTAAGTCATATTTTATCCTTGTCTGATATTCTTATGTCAATAGGTAAATTTATGACTGATCTGACAAGGGAACAATGTAAAAATCTCATAATACACTAATTAGATGTATAGCTACATTTGACCTATAGAAATAGCTTACATATCAGTATTTCTGCATGTAGCTCAAGAGTTCAAAAGTATATTAAGAAGAAAACTGTGTGAAAGGTTATAATGTTTCTTGCTACATTTTGATATAATAAAGATACAATAAAAGATTCAAAAGATACATTTTTATTGGCCGCTGTCTGGGTGCATGGATCATTGGCTGTCTCCAAATTAAACTTGCATGATTCAGATAGAGCATACCATTTTAAGACCCTTTTTAATTCACTTCTATTTTCAAATGTACTTCGTTCTTTTGGTATCCCTTGTTGAAAAGGAATATGCACATATCCTACACTAGTGGGAGCTAGCTGCTGATTGGTGTCTGCACACATTTGTCTGTTGTGATTGGCTAACTAGATGTGTTCATCTAGCTGCCAGTAATGCAGTGCTGTTCCTTCAGCAAAGGATTAAAAGATAATGAAGAAATTTGCTAATAGAAGTAAATTGGAATTTTTTTTAAATGGTATGTTCTATCCAAATAATGAAAGAAAATAATTAAGATAATTGAATGGTCTATAGTGAGATTTTAATAAGCAATGGAGAATGGGTTTTATTTTCAAAATTTCACAAAACTCTATAATACTGTTTACTGTTGTGCTGATGTCATTACATGGAATGTTTCTTACTGATGTGACTGCTACTGATGTAGGCTCAGGCGTATTTACCTTCAATTATACAAATTTTACATTTTGTTTTCAACTATTTTTAAAAAGATACTACAGAAATTGTAAAGAGTGATTTATTTATTATTATTTTTTTTCTTTAGGTGAAAATGATGCTAAGATTTCATGTAACACGGAACAAACAGAAGATCAGTGGCAAAGAAATATAACAGAAGCTGCAGAGCAGGAAATATGTGACAATATAAGTACAGGTAGGTGTATGTGTGTGACGTGTCTGAGAGATGCAGGGCATAGGTGAGTGTATATGTGTGACACATGAGAGGGATGCAGGGCACAGGTAAGTTTAAGTGTGTGACATGTCTGTGGGAAGGAGGGGATAGGTGAGTGTACATGTTTGACATATCTAAGGAAAGCAGGGCACATGTGAGTGTATGTGTGTGACATGTCTGAGGAAAGCAGGGCACAGGTGAGTGTATATGTGTGACACAATAAAGGGATACAGGGCACAGGTGAGTGTATATGTGTGACACAATAAAGGGATTCAGGGCACAGGTGAGTGTATATGTGTGACACAATAGAGGGATGCAGGGCACAGGTGAGTGTATATGTGTGACACAATAGAGGGATACAGGGCACAGGTGAATGTATATGTGTGACACAATAGAGGGATGCAGGGCACAGGTGAATGTATATGTGTGACACAATAGAGGGATGCAGGGCACAGGTGAGTGTATATGTGTGACACAATAGAGGGATGCAGGGCACAGGTGAGTGTATATGTGTGACACACTAAAGGGATGCAGGGCACATGTGAGTGTATATGTGTGACACACTAAAGGGATGCAGGGCACATGTGAGTGTATATGTGTGAGACAATAGAGGGATGCAGGGCACAGGTGAGTGTATATGTGTGACACAATAGAGGGATGCAGGGCACAGGTGAGTGTATATGTGTGACACACTAAAGGGATGCAGGGCACATGTGAGTGTATATGTGTGACACAATAGAGGGATGCAGGGCACAGGTGAGTGTATATGTGTGACACAATAGAGGGATGCAGGGCACAGGTGAGTGTATATGTGTGACACAATAGAGGGATGCAGGGCACAGGTGAGTGTATATGTGTGAGACAATAGAGGGATGCAGGGCACAGGTGAGTGTATATGTGTGACACAATAGAGGGATGCAGGGCACAGGTGAGTGTATATGTGTGACGCATTAGAGGGATGCAGGGCACAGGTGAGTGTATATGTGTGACACAATAGAGGGATGCAGGGCACAGGTGAGTGTATATGTGTGACACAATAGAGGGATGCAGGGCACAGGTGAGTGTATATGTGTGACACAATAGAGGATGCAGGGCACAGGTGAGTGTATATGTGTAGAAAAATATATTGTTAAAATTGTCATAGGTGGATTATGGATATCCACAAAGCTCCTCAAAGAAAACAGTTAATACTCCCACTAACTGTAATGTGTTTATAACATGGGTGCAATGATTGAGAAGCGCTGAAAGCTAATGTGGTTCTGTTCTTTCTTTATATTATGTTGTTTATGGAATAATTCCCATTGGTTGAAATTAACACTTGATATATGTCTCCTATATTATTAATTAACTATTGTTAAATATCATTGATTGCTAAAAGTTAATATATCTGTATACCTGTATACTTTTCTTCTGACGTGATTGATTATATACAATAACTAAGACTACAAAAATAGGAATAGATACATGAATATCATTAGTAAATATTTCCTTATATATTCCTTCTATATATTTATGTCTCTGTTGTTATCAATTTTTAGCATATATAAAGAACGATACTATACAGTTGCATAAAATCTAACACTTTATCATATATAAAGAACAATACTATACAGTTGCATAAAATCTAACACTTTACTAAGTATATATTTGTGTTGGTTACATATAATAACATACAAATTATATAAAATCCATACAATAAAATTGAGTTGTTGCCACAACTCTGCCTTCAATTTGGAGGTCTGTTATGTTGATTTAAAAAATTTGTGTTGATTAAAAGTTTGTTGCTTTTGAAAACGCTATTATCCCATTGATATTTATTGAAAACGCTATTATCCCATCTTTCCATACAATTGTATTGCAGTGGTATTAATCAATTTGTCTTTGGATGTTAATAAATTACTCAGTTTATGTGTTGTTATAAATCCGTAATATTACACACAATTGATTTGACTTTCTTTTATAAGAATTTATGATACCCTCTTACCGGACCTCTGATGGCTTTACCTCCTTTTTTTCAATGCCTCCAATTTGAAGGCAGAGTTGTGGCCACAACTCAATTTTATTGTATGGATTTTATATAATTTGTATGTTATTATATGTAACCAACACAAATATATACTTAGTAAAGTGTTAGATTTTATGCAACTGTATAGTATTGTTCTTTATATATGATAAAGTGTTAGATTTTATGCAACTGTATAGTATCGTTCTTTATATCTGCTAAAAATTGATAACAACAGAGACATAAATATATAGAAGGAATATATAAGGAAATATTTACTAATGATATTCATGTATCTATTCCTATTTTTGTAGTCTTAGTTATCGTATATAATCAATCACGTCAGAAGAAAAGTATACATATATACAGATATATTAACTTTTAGCAATCAATGATATATAACAATAGTTAATTAATAATATAGGAGACATATATTAAGTGTTAATTTCAACCAATGGAAATTATTCCATATACATCATAATATAAGAAAGAACAGAATCTCAATCATTGCACCCATGAGTGTATGACATGTCTGTGGGAAGGAGGGGATAGGTACATTTATGACATATCTAAGGAAAGCAGGGCACATGTGAGTGTACGTGTGTGACATGTCTGAGGAAAGCAGGGCATGTGTGAGTATAGGTGTGTTAAATATTTAAGAGAAGCCAATGGTGACACGTGAGAGGGATGCATGGCACAGGTGAGTGTAACTGTGACAAGTCTGTGGGAAAAGGAACAGGTGAGTGTTTGTGTGTGACATGTCTTTGGGATGTAGGGCACAGGTGAGTGTACGTGTGTGACATGTCTTTGGGAAGTAGGGCAGGCACATGTGAGTGTACGTGTGTGACATGTCTGAGGAAATCAGGGCATATGTGAGTGTGTGTGTGACACTTGAGATGGATGTAGGGCACATGTGTGTGACATGTCTGTTGGAAACAGGGCACAGATAGTGTATGTGTGCAAAATGTGAGGGTTGCATGGCACAGTTGAGTGTACGTGTGAGATGTGCCTGTGGGAAACCTCACAGGTGCGTGTGTGTGGCGGGTCTGTGGGAAACCGGGCACAGGTGTGTGTACATATTAGTGAACATACACATCACACACGCACACAGGGCACAGGTGAGTGTACGTAAACTGAACAGGGGTGTCAAACTCAAATTCATCGGGGGCCGCATCAGCAGTTTGGTCACCCTCAAAGGGCCGGTTGTATCTGTAGGACTATGTGTCCACTCTTTATTATCATAAATTATTGTCACTGCATTCAATTATTACTGTTTTTTGTAATAATGTAAGTAATAACTAGCTCTGAAAGCAGAAACATAGTCAGAATAATGGCAAGTAGATATTCAAATGTACAATAATTGTACAATTTATTGAAAAATGATTTTTGGTAACAGACAGTAATTTTTTTTTTTTTAAACATACAAATATTGCCAAACACTGTTTATTACACGTATGGCAAACACAAGGCATTAACTTTTTTTTAACTTTTCTTTTCTTGGACATTTTTGGGTTATTTGATTGTAGTTTATGGTCCCTATACCACTGTAAAGTGACACGGAAGTGGTCAGTATATCCAAAGTTTACCGCTCAGACTTTTAAGCAGAATAATAAGCAGACCCCCCTAATAAGCAGACCCCCCCTCCCCCCCCACATACCTCATATGTACTTACAGTACAGGAGAGAAGGGTTCAAGCAGCCGTTGGATCTGTCACATCACAGGATGGCATGCGCTCAATATAAAAACAAGTGGAGGTTTCCTGAATGCATGTAAAGTGGAGGTTTCCTGTGTAGAACGGCCGGCGCCGCTAGAGGGCAGACGTTCTCTGGCTTGTAGGCTGCCGCGCATGCGCTGAAGAGGCGGCTTTCTTGTGTCAAAAAAAAAAAGCGAGAATAAAAGGTGAAGGCTGGCGGCCGGCGGCGGCTACACGGGCCACATGACGAGGTCTGGCGGGCCGGATTCGGTCCGCGGGCCTTGTGTTTGACACCCGTGAGATAGAGCATACCATTTTAAGACCCTTTTTAGTTCACTTCTATTTTCAAATGTGCTTAGTTCTTTTGGTATCCCTTGTTGAAAAGGAATATGCACATATCCTACACTAGTGGGAGCTAGCTGCTGATTGGTGTCTGCACACATTTGTCTGTTGTGATTGGCTAACTAGATGTGTTCATCTAGCTGCCAGTAGTGCAGTGCTGTTGCTTCAGCAAAGGATTAAAAGATAATGAAGAAATTTGCTAATAGAAGTAAATTGGAATTTTTTTTTTTAAATGGTATGTTCTATCCAAATCATGAAAGAAAATAATTAAGATAATTGAATGGTCTATAGTGAGATTTTAATAAGCAATGGAGAATGGGTTTTATTTTAAAAATTTCACAAAACTCTATATTACTGTTGTGCTGATGTCATTACATGGAATGTTTCTTACTGATGTGACTGCTACTGATGTAGGCTCAGGCGTATTTACCTTCAATTATACAAATTTTCACATTTTGTTTTTAACTATTTTTTTAAAAGATACTACAGAAATTGTAAAGAGTGATTGATTTTTTTTTTTTCTTTAGGTGAAAATGATGCTAAGATTTCATGTAACACGGAACAAACAGAAGATCAGTGGCAAAGAAATATAACAGAAGCTGCAGAGCAGGAAATATGTGACAATATAAGTACAGGTAGGTGTATGTGTGTGACGTGTCTGAGGGATGCAGGGCATAAGTGAGTGTATATGTGTGACACATGAGAGGGATGCAGGGCACAGGTAAGTTTAAGTGTGTGACATGTCTGTGGGAAGGAGGGGATAGGTGAGTGTACATGTTTGACATATCTAAGGAAAGCAGGGCACATGTGAGTGTACGTGTGTGACATGTCTAAGGAAAGCAGGGCACAGGTGAGTGTATATGTGAGACACAATAAAGGGATGCAGGGCACAGGTGAGTGTATATGTGTGACACAATAGAGGGATGCAGGGCACAGGTGAATGTATATGTGTGACACAATAGAGGGATGCAGGGCACAGGTGAGTGTATATGTGTGACACAATAGGGGGATGCAGGGCACAGGTGAGTGTATATGGGTGACAATAGAGGGATGCAGGGCACAGGTGAGTGTATATGTGTGACACAATAGAGGGATGCAGGGCATAGGTGAGTGTATATGTGTGACACATTAGAGGGATGCAGGGCACAGGTGAGTGTATATGTGTGACACAATAGAGGGATGCAGGGCACAGGTGAATGTATATGTGTGACACAATAGAGGGATGCAGGGCACAGGTGAGTGTATATGTGTAGAAAAATATATTGTTGGGATTGTCTTAGGTGGATTATGGATATCCACAAAGCTCCTCAAAGAAAACAGTTAATACTCCCAATAACTGTAATGTGTTTATAACATGGCTGCAATGATTGAGAAGCGCTAAAAGCTAATGTGGTTCTGTTCTTTCTTTATATTATGTTGTATATGGAATAATTCCCATTGGTTGAAATTAACACTTGATATATGTCTCCTATATTATTAATTAACTATTGTTATATATCATTGATTGCTAAAAGTTAATATATCTGTATATATGTATACTTTTCTTCTGACGTGATTGATTATATACGATAACTAAGACTACAAAAATAGGAATAGTTACATGAATATCATTAGTAAATATTTCCTTATATATTCCTTCTATATATTTATGTCTCTGTTGTTATCAATTTTTAGCATATATAAAGAACGATACTATACAGTTGCATAAAATCTAACACTTTATCATATATAAAGAACAATACTATACAGTTGCATAAAATCTAACACTTTACTAAGTATATATTTGTG
This sequence comes from Bombina bombina, assembly GCF_027579735.1. Taxonomy (NCBI): domain Eukaryota; kingdom Metazoa; phylum Chordata; class Amphibia; order Anura; family Bombinatoridae; genus Bombina; species Bombina bombina. The sequence goes on from NC_069502.1 coordinate 853,927,199, forward strand.
TTGGTTACATATAATACCATACAAATGATATAAAATCCATACAATAAATTTGAGTTGTGGCCACAACGCTGCCTTCAATGTGGAGGTCCGTTATGTTGATTTAAAAAATTTGTGTTGATTAAAAGTTTGTTGCTTTTGAAAACGCTATTATCCCATTGATATGTCTTTCCATACAATTGTATTGAAGTGGTATTAATCAATTTGTCTTTGGATGTTAATAAATTACTCAGTTGATGTGTTGTTATAAATCTGTAATATTACACACAATTGATTTGACTTTCTTTTATAAGAATTTATGATACCCTCTTACCGGACCTCCGATGGCTTTACCTCTTTTTTTCAATGCCTCCAAATTGAAGGCAGAGTTGTGGCCACAACTCAATTTTATTGTATGGATTTTATATAATTTGTATGTTATTATATGTAACCAACACAAATATATACTTACTAAAAATTGATAACAACAGAGACATAAATATATAGAAGGCATATATAAGGAGATATATACTAATGATATTCATTAGTCTTAGTTATCGTATATAATCAATCACGTCAGAAGAAAAGTATACAGGTATACAGATATATTAACTTTTAGCAATCAATGATATATAACAATCGTTAATTAATAATATAGGAGACATATATCAAGTGTTAATTTCAACCAATGGAAATTATTCCATATACAACCTAATATAAGAAAGAACAGAACCACATTAGCTTTTAGCGCTTCTCAATCATTGCACCCATGAGTGTATATGTGTGACACGTGAGAGGGATGCAGGGCACAGGTGAGTGTAAGTGTGTGACATGTCTGTGGGAAGGAGGGGATAGGTACATTTATGACATATCTAAGGGAAGCAGGGCACATGTGAGTGTACGTGTGTGACATGTCTGAGGAAAGCAGGGCATGTGTGAGTATAGGTGTGTTAATTATTTAAGAGAAGCCGGGCACAGATGACTGTATATGTGTGACACGTGAGAGGGATGCATGGCACAGGTGAGTGTAACTGTGACAAGTCTGTGGGAAAAGGAACAGGTGAGTGTTTGTGTGTGACATGTCTTTGGGATGTAGGGCACAGGTGAGTGTACGTGTGTGACATGTCTTTGGGAAGTAGGGCAGGCACATGTGAGTGTACGTGTGTGACATGTCTGAGGAAATCAGGGCATATGTGAGTGTGTGTGTGACACTTGAGATGGATGTAGGGCACATGTGTGTGACATGTCTGTTGGAAACAGGGCACAGATAGTGTATGTGTGCAAAATGTGAGGGTTGCAGGGCACAGTTGAGTGTACGTGTGAGATGTGCCTGTGGGAAACCTCACAGGTGCGTGTGTGTGGCGGGTCTGTGGGAAACCGGGCACAGGTGTGTGTACATATTAGTGAACATACACATCACACACGCACACAGGGCACAGGTGAGTGTACGTAAACTGAACAGGGGTGTCAAACTCAAATTCATCGGGGGCCGCATCAGCAGTTTGGTCACCCTCAAAGGGCCGGTTGTATCTGTAGGACTATGTGTCCACTCTTTATTATCATAAATTATTGTCACTGCATTCAATTATTACTGGTTTTTGTAATAATGTAAGTAATAACTAGCTCTGAAAGCAGAAACATAGTCAGAATAATGGCAAGTAGATATTCAAATGTACAATAATTGTACAATTTATTGAAAAATGATTTTTGGTAACAGACAGTAATTTTTTTTTTTTTAAACATACAAATATTGCCAAACACTGTTTATTACACGTATGGCAAACACAAGGCATTAACTTTTTTTTAACTTTTCTTTTCTTGGACATTTTTGGGTTATTTGATTGTAGTTTATGGTCCCTATACCACTGTAAAGTGACACGGAAGTGGTCAGTATATCCAAAGTTTACCGCTCAGACTTTTAAGCAGAATAATAAGCAGACCCCCCTAATAAGCAGACCCCCCCTCCCCCCCCACATACCTCATATGTACTTACAGTACAGGAGAGAAGGGTTCAAGCAGCCGTTGGATCTGTCACATCACAGGATGGCATGCGCTCAATATAAAAACAAGTGGAGGTTTCCTGAATGCATGTAAAGTGGAGGTTTCCTGTGTAGAACGGCCGGCGCCGCTAGAGGGCAGACGTTCTCTGGCTTGTAGGCTGCCGCGCATGCGCTGAAGAGGCGGCTTTCTTGTGTCAAAAAAAAAAAGCGAGAATAAAAGGTGAAGGCTGGCGGCCGGCGGCGGCTACACGGGCCACATGACGAGGTCTGGCGGGCCGGATTCGGTCCGCGGGCCTTGTGTTTGACACCCGTGAGATAGAGCATACCATTTTAAGACCCTTTTTAGTTCACTTCTATTTTCAAATGTGCTTAGTTCTTTTGGTATCCCTTGTTGAAAAGGAATATGCACATATCCTACACTAGTGGGAGCTAGCTGCTGATTGGTGTCTGCACACATTTGTCTGTTGTGATTGGCTAACTAGATGTGTTCATCTAGCTGCCAGTAGTGCAGTGCTGTTGCTTCAGCAAAGGATTAAAAGATAATGAAGAAATTTGCTAATAGAAGTAAATTGGAATTTTTTTTTTAAATGGTATGTTCTATCCAAATCATGAAAGAAAATAATTAAGATAATTGAATGGTCTATAGTGAGATTTTAATAAGCAATGGAGAATGGGTTTTATTTTAAAAATTTCACAAAACTCTATATTACTGTTGTGCTGATGTCATTACATGGAATGTTTCTTACTGATGTGACTGCTACTGATGTAGGCTCAGGCGTATTTACCTTCAATTATACAAATTTTCACATTTTGTTTTTAACTATTTTTTTAAAAGATACTACAGAAATTGTAAAGAGTGATTGATTTTTTTTTTTTCTTTAGGTGAAAATGATGCTAAGATTTCATGTAACACGGAACAAACAGAAGATCAGTGGCAAAGAAATATAACAGAAGCTGCAGAGCAGGAAATATGTGACAATATAAGTACAGGTAGGTGTATGTGTGTGACGTGTCTGAGGGATGCAGGGCATAAGTGAGTGTATATGTGTGACACATGAGAGGGATGCAGGGCACAGGTAAGTTTAAGTGTGTGACATGTCTGTGGGAAGGAGGGGATAGGTGAGTGTACATGTTTGACATATCTAAGGAAAGCAGGGCACATGTGAGTGTACGTGTGTGACATGTCTAAGGAAAGCAGGGCACAGGTGAGTGTATATGTGAGACACAATAAAGGGATGCAGGGCACAGGTGAGTGTATATGTGTGACACAATAGAGGGATGCAGGGCACAGGTGAATGTATATGTGTGACACAATAGAGGGATGCAGGGCACAGGTGAGTGTATATGTGTGACACAATAGGGGGATGCAGGGCACAGGTGAGTGTATATGGGTGACAATAGAGGGATGCAGGGCACAGGTGAGTGTATATGTGTGACACAATAGAGGGATGCAGGGCATAGGTGAGTGTATATGTGTGACACATTAGAGGGATGCAGGGCACAGGTGAGTGTATATGTGTGACACAATAGAGGGATGCAGGGCACAGGTGAATGTATATGTGTGACACAATAGAGGGATGCAGGGCACAGGTGAGTGTATATGTGTAGAAAAATATATTGTTGGGATTGTCTTAGGTGGATTATGGATATCCACAAAGCTCCTCAAAGAAAACAGTTAATACTCCCAATAACTGTAATGTGTTTATAACATGGCTGCAATGATTGAGAAGCGCTAAAAGCTAATGTGGTTCTGTTCTTTCTTTATATTATGTTGTATATGGAATAATTCCCATTGGTTGAAATTAACACTTGATATATGTCTCCTATATTATTAATTAACTATTGTTATATATCATTGATTGCTAAAAGTTAATATATCTGTATATATGTATACTTTTCTTCTGACGTGATTGATTATATACGATAACTAAGACTACAAAAATAGGAATAGTTACATGAATATCATTAGTAAATATTTCCTTATATATTCCTTCTATATATTTATGTCTCTGTTGTTATCAATTTTTAGCATATATAAAGAACGATACTATACAGTTGCATAAAATCTAACACTTTATCATATATAAAGAACAATACTATACAGTTGCATAAAATCTAACACTTTACTAAGTATATATTTGTGTTGGTTACATATAATACCATACAAATGATATAAAATCCATACAATAAATTTGAGTTGTGGCCACAACGCTGCCTTCAATGTGGAGGTCCGTTATGTTGATTTAAAAAATTTGTGTTGATTAAAAGTTTGTTGCTTTTGAAAACGCTATTATCCCATTGATATGTCTTTCCATACAATTGTATTGAAGTGGTATTAATCAATTTGTCTTTGGATGTTAATAAATTACTCAGTTGATGTGTTGTTATAAATCTGTAATATTACACACAATTGATTTGACTTTCTTTTATAAGAATTTATGATACCCTCTTACCGGACCTCCGATGGCTTTACCTCTTTTTTTCAATGCCTCCAAATTGAAGGCAGAGTTGTGGCCACAACTCAATTTTATTGTATGGATTTTATATAATTTGTATGTTATTATATGTAACCAACACAAATATATACTTACTAAAAATTGATAACAACAGAGACATAAATATATAGAAGGCATATATAAGGAGATATATACTAATGATATTCATTAGTCTTAGTTATCGTATATAATCAATCACGTCAGAAGAAAAGTATACAGGTATACAGATATATTAACTTTTAGCAATCAATGATATATAACAATCGTTAATTAATAATATAGGAGACATATATCAAGTGTTAATTTCAACCAATGGAAATTATTCCATATACAACCTAATATAAGAAAGAACAGAACCACATTAGCTTTTAGCGCTTCTCAATCATTGCACCCATGAGTGTATATGTGTGACACGTGAGAGGGATGCAGGGCACAGGTGAGTGTAAGTGTGTGACATGTCTGTGGGAAGGAGGGGATAGGTACATTTATGACATATCTAAGGAAAGCAGGGCACATGTGAGTGTACGTGTGTGACATGTCTGAGGAAAGCAGGGCATGTGTGAGTATAGGTGTGTTAATTATTTAAGAGAAGCCGGGCACAGATGACTGTATATGTGTGACACGTGAGAGGGATGCATGGCACAGGTGAGTGTAACTGTGACAAGTCTGTGGGAAAAGGAACAGGTGAGTGTTTGTGTGTGACATGTCTTTGGGAAGTAGGGCACAGGTGAGTGTACGTGTGTGACATGTCTTTGGGAAGTAGGACAGGCACATGTGAGTGTACGTGTGTGACATGTCTGAGGAAATCAGGGCAAATGTGAGTGTATGTGTGTGACACTTGAGATGGATGTAGGGCACATGTGTGTGACATGTCTGTTGGAAACAGGGCACAGATAGTGTATGTGTGCAAAATGTGAGGGTTGCATGGCACAGTTGAGTGTACGTGTGAGATGTGCCTGTGGGAAACGTCACAGTTGCGTGTGTGTGGCGGGTCTGTGGGAAACCGGGCACAGGTGTGTGTACATATTAGTGAACATACACATCACACATGCACACAGGGCACAGGTGAGTGTACGTGTGTGATGTGTATGTTCACTAATATAGTTTATTTTACATATTACAGTATATATTACTTTTTATATAAAGTGATAATCTGGGCTTCATTACAAGTAAATAAAATATGGCATAAATGCAACATTCTTAAACAATAAAACTGAATGTTTTGCGCACATAAACAGTAAGCACTCATGTTTCATATTAAAGCACTTTTAAACTTAACCCTCTTTCCAGTGAGGGAAATGCTCTTAATAATCTTTAAGTAAACTCATTAACTGTGTGGTCTGATGTTATTTTGGAGATTTGTCACAAGTTGATATGCTTTTGGTTTAGCTATATTGGGGCCTTTAAGCCTTTTCAGCTAAATAATCCTCATCATCTATATGGTATAACAGAATTGCATGAGTAACACAGTTGGCTGGGGAGCTGCTGATTATTCCAGAAGGTGTAGTTAACACATTAATTAAATTCTTCTCTCTGTTAAATCATTTATATATTGCTTAGATATACTACACCATTTTCTTTTTTTTTGTTGTTCTAGAGTCATCTTTCTTTTAACTACAAGCACCCAAGTTGTAGTTATAAAGATTAGTTTATGGGCTGAAATAATTGTATTACTAAAAGTTACTAACTAGATACATTAGGTAGAAAAACAACATTAATTTCTATTTAGTTTGGTCTTTGACTAAATGTGAATTCTTAGAAATAGTCCCTTATGTACAGTAAACTGCCCTTAAGCCTTAGCATAGAAGCTGTGAAAAGGTCTAGTGGTCACAGTGTCTTCTACAAGTGTAGGGGACCGACTAAATCAGAACCGTTTATATGATCTCATTATTAAATAATTATATAATTAATAACAATACTCCCATTCTGTTTCTTGACAGGTGAATTCACAAACTGCAATAATCCAAGTCATGATCAGAGTGCAGATGCTTCTTTACATCTTCTTCAAAATCAAAGAAGCCACTTGGGAAATGTATGTTCTGAATGTGGGAAAAGTTTTCTTAAGAAATCACATCTTCTTAAACATCTTAAAATTCATACAGGAGAAAAGCTATTGTCCTGTTCTATATGTGGGGAATCTTTTAACCATAAAACAAATCTTGATGTTCATCAGAAAATTCATACAGGAGAAAAAGGATTTTTATGTTCTTACTGTGGGAAATATTTTACTCAGAAATCACATCTAATTGTTCATCTGAGAATTCACACAGGAGAGAAAGCATTTTCTTGTTCTGACTGTGGCAAATGTTTTACTCAGAAATCAAATCTTATTAAGCATCAGAAAATTCATACAGGAGAAAAAGAATTTTCATGCTCTTACTGTGGGAAATGTTTTAATCAGAAATCAAATCTTATTAAGCATCAAAAATTTCACACAGGTGAAAAGGGATTTTTATGTTCTGACTGTGGGAAATGTTTTACTCAGAAATCAGATCTTATTAGGCATCAGAAAATTCACACAGGAGAGAAAGAATTTTTATGTTCTGACTGTGGGAAATATTTTACTCAGAAATCAGATCTTATTAGGCATCAGAAAATTCACAAAGGAGAGAAAGAATTTTCATGTTCTGACTGTGGGAAATATTTTACTCGGAAATCATATCTTATTGATCATCAGAAAATTCACACAGGTGAGAAAGCATTTTCTTGTTCTGACTGTGGGAAATATTTTACTCGGAAATCACATCTTATTAGCCATCACAAAACTCATTTTACTCAGAAACGTTTAACCTCCTAAGTGCAGAGGGTGATACGTAGTTGTCAGCCACACAATACCAAGTGCTGATGATGACTGCATGTTACCCCCTGGGGCGTGCAGTTTTGGAGAAGTTTGAGGCCCTTTCTGCACCTCAAGCGTTTGAGGTGACCCCATGGTGGATTTGAATTAAATCACTAGTCATTAATCGCAAATTAAATAATGTTTTTCATTTTTAGAATAATAACTTTTCAGATTATTTTTCCAGTTATATCAGACCATTACTGATTTGATTATATATCATTAGATATGCATAGATAGATCATTGAAATTAAAGGGACAGTCATCACCAGAATTTTTGTTGTTTTAAAAGGTAGATAATACCTTAATTATCCATTCCCCAGTTTTTCATAACTAACACAGTTTTATACTTTTGCTTCAGCAGAGGCTTCTTTTGGGAGAAAGCTTCTTCAAGCAGTGGTGCCTTCTGTTTAGGTTAACTGTCTTGTCCCTCCCTTATCATCCGTGTCCTCTAGCTTGGGTATTGGTTCCCAACAGTAATTAAGATGATCCGTGGACTCACCGTGTCATTAGAAAGAAAACATCATTTATTCTTACCTGATAAATTTATTAATTTCTTGACACGGTGAGTCCACAGCCCACCCTGTTTTTCAGACAGTTTGCTCTTCTATAAACTTCAGGCACCTCTGCACCTTAGATTAATTCCTTTTCTCCTTTCCCTTTGGTTGAATGACTGGGGATTGTGGGTAGGGGGAGTGGTATTTAACAGCTTTTGCTGTGGTGCTCTTTGCCTCCTCCTGCTGCTCAGGAGTGATATTCCCAACAGTAATTAAGATGATCCATAGACTCACCATGTCAAGAAATAAATTCTGTTTTTTTACACACTCCTTATGGTGCATAAACAGCTAAATAACCCAATGGTCGGCCAATTGTGGCAGGTTAAACTCTGTATGCACTAACATAGCCACAGACAAAATCATTCTATTTAGATTGGATGTTTGTAGTCTGCACACCGTAAAAAAAGCAAGAGAGCTGTATTGCTGCAGTAAAGAGAGCTTTGGATTAGTGTATTAGGTAGACTGCAACTCAGAAGGCAGTTTTTGAAGAATTCCTACTGATTGCATTGTACCACAATTATTTATTGTTCTAAGATACCTTTTATTTACAAAAACAAGGTACTGACATGGAATCTAATGCTGCTCAAACATACACCAACATCTATATGAACACAATTGAAAAGAAGTATGTGTATGAGAAAAAACATTTCTTGAAGTATTCAGCCACATGGTGGCGCTATATAGATGACTTGTTTGTTGTGTAGTATGGTGACATTGGATCCCTTGAAATGTTTATTCAGGATTTAAACTGTAGTACTAACATTATAACATTTACATTAACATGCAGTGAGGAATATGTTAACTTCTTAGATACAACTGTCTACAGAGAAGGGGCATTTCTTTCATGTAATTGGCAAGAGTCCTTGAGCTAGTGACGTATGGGATATACATTCCTACCAGGAGGGGCAAAGTTTCCCAAACCTCAAAATGCCTATAAATACACCCCTCACCACACCCACAATTCAGTTTTACAAACTTTGCCTCCCATGGAGGTGGTGAAGTAAGTTTGTGCTAGATTTCTACGTTGATATGCGCTTTGCAGCAGGCTGAAGCCCGGTTTTCCTCTCAAAATGCAGTGAATGTCAGAGGGATGTGAAGAGAGTATTGCCTATTTGAATACCATGGTCTTCCTCTAGGGGATCTATTTCATAGGTTCTCTGTTATCGGTCGTAGAGATTTCTTCTCCTACCTCCCTTTTCAGATCAACGATATACTCTTATATACCATTACCTCTACTGATTCTCGTTTCAGTACTGGTTTGGCTATCTACTATATGTAGATGAGTGTCTAAGGGTAAGTAAGTCTTATTTTATTCATGACACTCTAAGCTATGGTTGGGCACTTTATATGTAAAGTTCTAAATATATGTTTTAAACCTATATTTGCCATGATTCAGGATAATCAGTATTCCTTTTTTTCAGACTGTCAGTTTCATTTTTTTGGGAAAATGCATATGAATAAATATTTTTCTTACCTTAAAAATTTTCAATTGGCTTTTTTTCTAAATTGCGGGCTGTTAGGCTTGCGGGTGCAGAAAATGCTACAATTTATTGCGTAATTTTTGGCGCGAGACTTTTTTGGCGCAAAAATTTAGTAATTTCTGGCGTCTTAGTTGACGCCGGAAGTTTTCACGTGGTTGCGTATTTTTTTTGACGCATGTGTGTTGCAGACGTTTTTGGCGCCAAAAAATGTGGGCGTCATTCTTGGCGCCAAAAAATGTGGGTTTTCACACTATTTCAGTCTCACTTTTTTGTTGCTTCTGGTTGCTAGAGGCTTGTTTGGTTTTGCATTTTTTCCCATTCCTGAAACTGTCATTTAAGGAATTTGATAATTTTGCTTTATATGTTGTTTTTTCTATTACATATTGCAAGATGTCACTTCCTGACCCTGGATCAGAATCTATTTCTGGAAAGACGCTGCCTGATGTTGGTTCTACCAAAGCTAAGTGCATTTGTTGTAAACTTTTGGTAACTGTTCCTCCGGCTGTAGTTTGTGTTAGTTGTCATGATAAACTTTCTAACGCAGATAATATTTCCATTAGTAATAATCCATTACCTGTTGTTGTTCCTTCAACATCTAATGTTCAGGATGTTCCTGTTAATGTAAAAGAATTTGTTTCTAATTCTATTCGGAAGGCTCTGTCTGTTATTCCTCCTTCTAGTAAACGTAAAAGGTCTTTTAAAACTTCTCATATTTCAGATTAATTTTTAAATGACCGCCATCATTCTGACTTATCTATTTCTGATGAGGATCTATCTGGTTCAGAAGATTCTGCCTCAGATATTGACACTGATAAATCTTCATATTTGTTTAACATGGAGTTTATTCGTTCTTTACTTAAAGAAGTGTTGATTGCATTAGATATGGAGGAGTCTAGTCCTCTTGATATTAAAACTTATAAGCCTTTAAATTCAGTTTTTAAACCTCATGTAGTTATTCCAGAAGTTTTTCCAGTTCCTGATGCTATTTCAGAAGTAATTTCTAGGGAATAGAATAGTCTGGGTACTTCATTTACTCCTTCACCAAGGTTTAAGAAATTGTACCCTTTGCCATCTGATAGATTAGAGTTTTGGGAAAAAATCCCCAAAGTTGATGGGGCTATCTCTACTCTTGCTAAACGTACTACTATTCCTACGGCAGATAGTACTTCTTTTAAGGATCCTTTAGATAGAAAGCTTGAATCCTTTCTAAGGAAGGCTTATTTATGTTCAGGTAATCTTCTTAGACCTGCTATTTCTTTGGCTGATCTTGCTGCAGCTTCCACCTTCTGGTTGGAGGCTTTAGTGCAACAAGTGTCAGACCATAATGCTTATAGCATTGTTAAACTTCTTCAACATGCTAATAATTTTGTTTGTGATGCCATTTTTTATATCATTAGGATTGATGTCAGGTATATGTCTTTAGCTATTTTAGCTAGAAGAGCTTTATGGCTTAAGTCTTGGAATGGAGATATGACTTCTAAGTCAACGTTGCTTTCTCTTTCTTTCCAAGGTAATAAACTATTTGGTTCTCAGTTGGATTCAATAATTTCAACTGTTACTGGGGGGAAGGGAGCCTTTTTGCCTCAGGACAAAAAATCTAAAGGTAAATATAGGGCTGCTATATGCGTTTTCGTTCCTTTCGTCAGAATAAGGAACAGAGGCCTGACCCTTCCCCTAAAGGAACAGTTTCCGTTTGGAAACCTTCTCCAGTCTGGAATAAATCCAAGCCTTTTAGAAAGTCAAAACCAGCCCCCAAATCCGCATGAAGGTGCGGCCCTCATTCCAGCACAGCTGGTAGGGGGCAGGTTACGATTTTTCAAAGATGTTTGGATCAATTCGATTCAAAGTATTTGGATTCAGAACATTGTTTCACAAGGGTACAGAATAGGTTTCAAGGTAAGGCCGCCTGTGAGAAGATATTTTCTCTCACCCATTCCAGTAAACCCAGTAAAGACTCAGGCGTTTCTGAAATGTGTTTCAGACCTGGAGTCGGCTGGGGTAATTGTGCCAGTTCCAGTTCTGGAACAGGGTCTGGGGTTTTACTCAAATCTGTTCATTGTACCAAAGAAGGAGAATTCCTTCAGACCAGTTCTGGATCTAAAAATATTGAATCGTTATGTAAGGATACCAACATTCAAAATGGTGACTATAAGGACTATTCTACCTTCTGTTCAGCAAGGGCATTATATGTCTACAATAGACTTACAGGATGCATATCTTCATATTCCAATTCATCCAGATCACTATCAGTTCCTGAGATTCTCTTTTCTAGACAAGCATTACCAGTTTGTTGCTCTTCCATTTGGCCTAGCAACAGCTCCAAGGATCTTTTCAAAGGTTCTCGGTGCCCTTCTCTCTGTAATCAGAGAACAGGGTATTGCGGTACTTCCTTATTTGGACGATATCTTGGTACTTGCTCAGTCTTTACATTCTGCAGAATCTCATACGAATCAACTTTTGTGTTGTTTCTTCAAAGACATGGTTGGAGGATCAATTTAACAAAGAGTTCCTTGATTCCTCAGACAAGGGTAACCTTTTTGGGTTTCCAAATAGATTCAGTGTCCATGACTTTGTCTCTAACAGAAAAGAGACGTCTGAAATTGGTTTCAGCTTGTCGAAACCTTCAGTCTCAATCATTCCCTTCTATAGCTTTGTGCATGGAAATTCTAGGTCTAATGACTGCTGCATCGGACGCGATCCCTTTTGCTCGTTTTCACATGAGACCTCTCCAGCTTTGTATGCTGAACCAATGGTGCAGGGATTATACAAATATATCACAATATCCTTAAATCCCAATGTTCGATCTTCTCTGACTTGGTGGTTGGATCACCATCGTTTAATTCAAGGGGCCTCTTTTGTTCGTCCAACCTGGACTGTGATCTCAACAGATGCGAGTCTTTCAGGTTGGGGAGCTGTATGGGATCTCTGACAGCGCAGGGGGTTTGGGAATCTCAGGAGGTGAAATTACCAATCAACATTTTGGAACTCCGTGCGATTTTCAGAGCTCTTCAGTTCTGGCCTCTTCTGAAGAGAGAATCGTTTATTTGTTTTCAGACAGACAATGTCACAACCGTGGCGTATGTCAATCGTCAAGGTGGGACTCACAGTCCTCAGGCTATGAAAGAAGTATCTTGAATACTTGTATGGGCGGAATCCAGCTCCTGTCTAATTTCTGCGGTTCACATCCCAGGTATAGACAATTGGGAAGCGGATTATCTCAGTCGCCAGACGTTACATCCGGGCGAAAGGTCTCTTCACCCAGAGGTATTTCTTCAGATAGTTCAAATCTGGGGACTTCCAGAAATAGATCTGATGGCTTCTCATCTAAACAAGAAACTTCCCAGGTATCTGTCCAGATCCAGGGATCCTCAGGCGGGAGTGGTGGACGCATTGTCACTTCCTTGGAATTATCAACCTGCTTATATCTTTCCGCCTCTAGTTCTTCTTCCAAGAGTGATTTCCAAAATCCTAATGGAGCCTTCGTTTGTACTGCTGGTGGCTCCAGCATGGCTACACAGGTTTTGGTATGTGGATCTCGTTCGGATGGCAAGTTGCCAACCTTGGACACTTCCGTTAAGGCCAGACCTTCTATCTCAAGGCCCATTTTTCCATCAGGGTCTCAAATCATTAAATTTGAAGGTATGGAGATTGAACGCTTAATACTTAGTCATAGAGGTTTCTCTGACTCAGTGATTAATACTATGTTACAGGCTCGTAAATCTGTGTCTAGAAAGATTTATTACTCAGTCTGGAAGACTTACATTTCTTGGTGTTCTTCTCATAAATTCTCTTGGCATTCTTTTAGAATTCCTAGAATTTTTCAGTTTCTTCAGGATGGTTTGGATAAGGGTGTGTCTGCAAGTTCCTTGAAAGGACAAATCTCTGCTCTTTCTGTTCTTTTTCACAGAAAGATTGCTAATCTTCCTGATATTCATTGTTTTGTACAGGCTTTGGTTCGTATCAAGCCTGTCATTAAGTCAATCTCTCCTCCTTGGAGTCTTAATTTAGTTCTGAGGGCTTTACAGGCTCCTCCGTTTAAACCTATGCATTCTCTGGATATTAAATTACTTTCTTGGAAAGTTTTGTTCCTCTTGGCCATCTCTTCTGCTAGAAGAGTTTCTGAGTTATCTGCTCTTTCTTGTGAATCTCCTTTTCTGATTTTTCATCAGGATAAGGCGGTGTTGCGGACTTCATTTAAATTTTTACCTAAATTTGTGAATTCTAACAACATTAGTAGAGAAATTGTTGTCCCTTCATTGTGTCCTAATCCTAAGAATTCTCTGGAGAGATCTTTACATTCTTTGGATGTAGTAAGAGCTTTGAAATATTATGTTGAAGCTACTAAAGATTTCAGAAAGACTTCTAGTCTATTTGCTATCTTTTCTGGTTCCAGGAAAGGTCAAAAGGCGTCTGCCATTTCTTTGGCGTCTTGGTTAAAGTCTTTGACTCATTATGCTTATGTGGAGTCGGGTAAAACCCCGCCTCAAAGGATTACGGCTCATTCTACTAGGTCAGTTTCTAATTCCTGGGCTTTTAGGAATGAAGCTTCTGTTGATCAGATTTGCAAAGCAGCAACTTGGTCTTCTTTGCATACTTTTACTAAATTCTACCATTTTTATGTTTTTTCTTCTTCTGAAGCAGTTTTTGGTAGAAAAGTACTTCAGGCAGCTGTTTCAGTTTGATTCTTCTGCTTATAATTTCAATTTTTTTATTTGGGTTGTGGATTATTTTTTCAGCGGAATTGGCTGTGTTTATTTTATCCCTCCCTCTCTAGTGACTCTTGCGTGGAAGTTCCACATCTTGGGTATCTGCTATCCCATACGTCACTAGCTCATGGACTCTTGCCAATTACATGAAAGAAAACATAATTTATGTAAGAACTTACCTGATAAATTAATTTCTTTCATATTGGCAAGAGTCCATGAGGCCCACCCTTTCTGTGGTGATTATGATTTTTTTGTATAAAGCACAATTATTCCAATTCCTTGTTTGATGCTTTCGCTCCTTTCTTATCACCCCACTTCTTGGCTATTCATTAAACTGAATGTGGGTGTGGTGAGGGGTGTATTTATAGGCATTTTGAGGTTTGGGAAACTTTGCCCCTCCTGGTAGGAAAGTATATCCCATACGTCACTAGCTCATGGACTCTTGCCAATATGAAAGAAATTAATTTATCTGGTAAGTTCTTACATAAATTATGTTTTTAAAGCTGGATTTGTTTACCAAGCCCACAGATAGGAATAGTATTCTACATTTTGATAGTTTTCATCCTAAATATATAATTAGTTCCCTTCCATTCAGTCAATTTGTAAGGGTTAGTAGAATAGTGACCAAAGAGAACAGACTACAGATTAGACTTAACGGTATTGATGAGGCCTAATTTCAGGACCCAGGACCCTTTAAACACCTGTAGCTTTCCACTTCTCCCTTCTCCTTTGGACTCTGCTATTGCACTGCAAATTAAATGACAAGCGCTTGGAGAACCGTCTTACAGAACACACATAGAGATATGGTTTGCAAAACAGCTCTGATTTATTACGTCAGGATGACCAGTTTATATACTCTTCAAACATACATTGAAACACATAATCATTAGCTCATTTCTAAGACACAAAAGTACAGATGTGTCCTGTAAGTGGTATTTTATCCTTGTCTAATATTCTTATGTCAATAGGTAAATTTATGACTGACATGACAAAGGAACAATGTAAAAATCTCAAAATACACTAATTAGATGTATAGCTACATTTGACCTAAAGAAATTGCTTACATATCAGTATTTCTGCATGTAGCTCAAGAGTTCAAAAGTATATTAACAAGAAAACTGTGTGAAAGGTTATAATGTTTCTTACTACATTTTGATATAATAAAGATACAATAAAAGATACAAAAGATACATTTGTAATTCAAGGTAATGAGATATACATAATGATACAATGTGTGTGTATGATACCTAGATAACACAATATTCTTACAATGCCTCCTTTTATTCTGAAAGAATAACATATAATAAGGAGAAAAAGCTTATAGACTGATATATGCCGCAGAAATCATCATGAGAATAGAAAAAGATAGGAGTTTACCTGAGAGTGAGGGTGTGATAGAGAGGGTAGAAAGCATGAGAGGGTGGGAGGTCTTTGAGAGATTCAAGGAAAGGAGGGCGTTTGGGGGAACGGGATGGAATAATGGTCAGGTATTGGGTAATGGAAAGAAATGAAGTAGTAGCAGGTAACATAGCCATGTAAGATTGATCAGAGTGATCATTATATGGTGGGGATTTAGTAGTGGGTGATGTAAATCTGTTAATAGCACACACACTTAGCTTAAACAATAGATATATTAGCAAAATAATAATAATAGCAATAATGATACCCATAATAATACGCATACCAAGGGAACCTATCCATGAGCAAAAACCATCAAAAGCACCATGTGCTTGTTTACATATTTTACTTTGGACCTCATGTAATTTATTTATGTCTTGATGAATTCTACCAGTGTTATTGACAATAAATACACAACAAGTTGCACCTATTCTCGCCCCCCCCCCCCCTCTGCTGCTAGAAGGTAGTCTAGCGCCATTCTGTTTTGGAGAGTGGTTTGTGCAATTTGTTCTTGTCTCATGCTAAGTGATTCTATAGCATCAGTAATTAAAATTTTCATCTGTGAGTGTTGCAAACAGATTGAGCTTATAATAAAGTCTAATAGATGCTGCTGTAGGGACCCAGGATGCAGACCATATTTCATCATAATTGGTTTTAACAGTAAGGCCTGATGCAGATGAATCTTTAAATGCTGCGCTTCCACGCTGGCGAATTTTATCATTGGACAGTGTGGTGTGAGTGCGAATTGCAGGGATGATATATCCTAAATAGCATGGAGAAAAATGTGTACATGGTATCATCTTTACAGCCCATATTTCACATAACCAATAATAACCATATGGTAAATTGGGTGTAGATGGACATAATGGATTTTTATGTAAGGGATGATGATGTTTGGTGGTTGCACCTGTATAAGTGACCAAATTAGGTGCAATTAGTTTAAACCAATCATAAATGATTTTGTGTATTGGATTTAATGTTATAGATGTATTATGGTAGAGAGAAAGATAAGTATTATCCCAAAGGTCAATACTGTTATATGTTCTATCTCTTATACCACCATTGTATGAAAATAACACATTTGGGGGCCATTTGTCGATGATATCTAGGTTAAAAATAGAACCATTATGATTTTATGACATTATGGAGCCATTCTTAGCATAATTTATAAGATGTACTTTTTGTTTTTCTGATAAGTCCTTAGATGAATTATTGAACGTGAAATTCCACATAGTATAGGAGGTGATTAAATTATGTAAATCGTCAGTGTTGAGAGGGTGACCATAATATGGATATCCCCACTTCTCTCCATGAGGGGCATAGCCACAAACCCAGCATGATTTTGTTTTATTAGTCACCTTATATAAGTTCACAGTGGTTTTAACAAAAGTATTGCCTTTTTCCATGATGTGAGATGTAGATCTCGTGACCTGCGAGAGTGAAGCACATTGGCTTTTGGAGTGTCATTTATTATCATTGTGCAGAGGCGCACCAGGACTAGGGATTGAACTTGAACTGTAGGTTGGGACTCCAATGACTAAAGTAGCCACTAGGACAGTGGCAGCACCAACAAGGACTGTTATGATTAACAAATAGATGACAGCTCGTCGGGTTGAGGAGCGGGCACTGAAGGACCAGCGTCTCTCCATTCTGTGAGACTAGCTTGATCCTGCTGGCATGGATCCATGTTAGGCTCTCGTCTGTAATGATTGCGGTGCGTGTTACTGCGATGACCTCTGTGGGTGGTCCAAAAGGAGGATCCAGACTTTTATTCTTGTGCAATCGGGATGATATGGATGATTAGGATGATATGGGATATGAAATTTCCATTTAATGGAAAGCAAAGTACAAACCTGTTGAGTTACTTGAGAGACAAATGGAGTACCTCTATCACTATTTATCTGTAGAGGGCAGCCAAACCTAGGTATAATTTCTTTACACAAAATTGTAGTTACGGTTTTAGCATTTTCTTTTGCTGTGGGGAAAGCCTCTACCCATTTACTGAATTGGTCTACAATAACCAATAAGTATTTTATGCCTCCTTTTGCAGTAGGCATATGTGTGATATCAATCAGTAATGTTTGCATAGGGCTTCAGGTGGCTGTAGATTATCTAATTTACAATGTATGGTACCTACAGGATTATTACATGCACATGTTAGGCATCTACTTAATTGTGCATCTATTAGTGAGTGTAAATCATGTATTACATACCGTTGTGACATGATGTGTTCTGTAAGACGGTTCTCCAAGCGCTTGTCATTTAATTTTCAGTGCAATATCAGAGTCCAAAGGAGAAGGGAGAAGTGGAAAGCTACAGGTGTTTAAAGGGTCCTGGGTCCTGAAATTAGGCCTCATCAGGTATGAAAAACACATTTTCTCCAACATAGGTGTGTCCGGTCCACGGCGTCATCCTTACTTGTGGGATATTCTCTTCCCCAACAGGAAATGGCAAAGAGCCCAGCAAAGCTGGTCACATGATCCCTCCTAGGCTCCGCCTACCCCAGTCATTCTCTTTGCCGTTGTACAGGCAACATCTCCACGGAGATGGCTTAGAGTTTTTTAGTGTTTAACTGTAGTTTTTATTATTCAATCAAGAGTTTGTTATTTTAAAATAGTGCTGGTATGTACTATTTACTCAGAAACAGAAAAGAGATGAAGATTTCTGTTTGTATGAGGAAAATGATTTTAGCACCGTAACTAAAATCCATGGCTGTTCCACACAGGACTGTTGAGAGCAATTAACTTCAGTTGGGGGAACAGTGTGCAGTCTCTTACTGCTTGAGGTATGACACATTCTAACAAGACGATGTAATGCTGGAAGCTGTCATTTTCCCTATGGGATCCGGTAAGCCATGTTTATTAAGATAGTAAATAAGGGCTTCACAAGGGCTTATTAAGACTGTAGACTTTTTCTGGGCTAAATCGATTCATTATTAACACATATTTAGCCTTGAGGAATCATTTATTCTGGGTATTTTGATATGATTATATCGGCAGGCACGGTTTTAGACACCTTATCCTTTAGGGGCTTTCCCTAATCATAGTCAGAGCCTCATTTTCGCGCCGGTATGGCGCACTTGTTTTTGAGGACAGCATGGCATGCAGCTGCATGTGTGTGGAGCTCTGATACATAGAAAAGTCTTTCTGAAGGCATCATTTGGTATCGTATTCCCCTTTGGGCTTGGTTGGGTCTCAGCAAAGCAGATTCCAGGGACTGTAAAGGGGTTAAATATAAAAACGGCTCCGGTTCCGTTATTTTAAGGGTTAAAGCTTCCAAATTTGGTGTGCAATACTTTTAAGGCTTTAAGACACTGTGGTGAAATTTTGGTGAATTTTGAACAATTCCTTCATACTTTTTCGCAATTGCAGTAATAAAGTGTGTTTAGTTTAAAATTTTAAAGTGACAGTAACGGTTTTATTTTAAAACGTTTTTTGTGCTTTGTTATCAAGTTTATGCCTGTTTAACATGTCTGAACTACCAGATAGATTGTGTTCTGACTGTGGGGAAACCAAGGTTCCTTCTCATTTAACTATATGTATTTTATGTCATAAAAAAATTTAGTAAAAATGATGCCCAAGATGATTCCTCAAGTGAGGGGAGTAAGCATGGTACTGCATCATCCCCTCCTTCGTCTACACCAGTCTTGCCCATACAGGAGGCCCCTAGTATATCTAGTGCGCCAATACTCCTTACTATGCAACATTTAACGGCTGTAATGGATAATTCTATCAAAAACATTTTAGCCAATATGCTCACTTATCAGCGAAAGCGCGACTGCTCTGTTTTAGAAAATTCTGTAGAGCATGAGAACGCTGATGATATGGTTTCTGAAGGGCCCCTACACCAGTCTGAGGGGGCCAGGGAGGTTTTGTCTGAGGGAGAAATTTCAGATTCAGGAAACATTTCTCAACAAGCTGAACCTGATGTGATTACTTTTAAATTTAAGTTGGAACATCTCCGCGCTCTGCTTAAGGAGGTGTTATCCAATTT
The DNA here is from genome assembly GCF_027579735.1 of Bombina bombina. NCBI lineage: Eukaryota > Metazoa > Chordata > Amphibia > Anura > Bombinatoridae > Bombina > Bombina bombina. The sequence goes on from NC_069502.1 coordinate 853,946,641, forward strand.
GGATGATTGTGATTATCTGGTCATTCCAGAACCACTATGTAAAATGGAAAAGTTCTTAGAGGCCCCGGGGCCCCCCGAAGCTTTTCCTATATCCAAGCGGGTGGCGTACATTGTTAGTAAAGAATGGGACAGGCCCGGTATACCTTTAGTACCTCCCCCCATATTTATAAAATTGTTTTCTTATAGTCGACCCCAGAAAGGACTGATGGCAGACAGTCCCCAAGGTCGAGGGGGCGGTTTCTACTCTACACAAGCGCGCCACTATACCCATAGAAGATAGTTGTGCTTTCCAAGATCCTATGGATAAAAAATTAGAAGGTCTGCTAAAGATGTTTGTTCAGCAAGGTTCCCTTCTACAACCAATTGCATGCATTGTCCCTGTCACTGCAGCCGCGTGTTTCTAGTTTGATGAGCTAGGAAAGGCGATTATTAGTAATTCTTCTTCTTATGAGGAGATTATGGACAGAATTCGTGCTCTTAAATTGGCTAATTCTTTCACCCTAGACGCCACCTTGCAATTGGCTAGGTTAGCGGCGAAAAAATTCTGGGTTTGCTATTGTGGCGCAGAGCGCTTTGGTTAAAATCTTGGACAGCGGATGCGTCTTCCAAGAACAAATTGCTTGACATTCCTTTCAAGGGGAAAACACTCTTTGGCCCTGACTTGAAAGAGATTATCTCTGATATCACTGGGGGCAATGGGCCACGCCCTTCCTCAGGATAGGTCTTTTCAAGACCAAAAATAAACCTAAGTTTCGTCCCTTTCGCAGAAACGGATCAGCCCCAAGGGCTACGTCCTCTAAGCAGGAAGGTAATACTTCTCAAGCCAATCCAGCCTGGAGACCTATGCAAGGCTGGAACAAAGGAAAGCAGGCCAGGAAACCTGCCACTGCTACCAAGACAGCATGAAATGCGGGCCCCCGATCCGGGACCGGATCTGGTGGGGGGCAGACTCTCTCTCTTCGCTCAGGCTTGGGCAAGAGATGTTCTGGATCCTTGGGCGCTAGAAATAGTCTCCCAAGGTTATTCTCTGGAGTTCAAGGGGCTTCCTCCAAGGGGGAGGTTCCACAGGTCTCAGTTGTCTTCAGACCACATAAGAAGACAGGCATTCTTACATTGGGTAGAAGACCTGCTAAAAATGGGAGTGATTCATCCTGTTCCATTAGGAGAACAAGGGATGGGGTTCTACTCCAATCTGTTCATAGTTCCCAAAAAAGAGGGAACGTTCAGACCAATCTTAGATCTCAAGATCTTGAACAAGTTTCTCAAGGTTCCATCGTTCAAGATGGAAACCATTCGAACACTTCTTCCTTCCATCCGGGAAGGTCAATTCATGACCAAGGTGGATTTCAAGGATGCGTATCTACATATTCCTATCCACAAGGAACATCATCGGTTCCTAAGGTTTGCATTCCTGGACAAGCATTTCCAGTTCGTGGCGTTTTCTTTCGGATTAGCCACTGCTCCTAGGATTTTCTCATAGGTACTAGGGTCCCTTCTGGCGGTGCTAAGACCAAGGGGCATTGCTGTAGTACCTTACTTGGACGACATTCTGATTCGAGCGTCGTCCCTTCCTCAAGTAAAGGCTCACACGGACATTGTCCTGGCCTTTCTCAGATCTCACGGATGGAAAGTGAACGTGGAAAAGAGTTCTCTATCTCCGTCAACGAGGGTTCCCTTCTTGGGAACTATAATAGACTCCTTAGAAATGAGGATTTTTCTGACAGAAGCCAGAAAAACAAAACTTCTAGACTCTTGTCGGATACTTCATTCCGTTCCTCTTCCTTCCATAGCGCAGTGCATGGAAGTGATAGGTTTGATGGTAGCGGCAATGGACATAGTTCCTTTTGTGCGCATTCATCTAAGACCATTACAACTGTTCATGCTCAGTCAGTGGAATGGGGACTATTCAGACTTGTCTCCGAAGATACAAGAAAATCAGAGGACCAGAGACTCATTCCGTTGGTGGCTGTCCCTGGACAACCTGTCACAAGGGATGACCTTCCGCAGACCAGAGTGGGTCATTGTCACGACCGACGCCAGTCTGATGGGCTGGGGCGCGGTCTGGGGATCCCTGAAAGCTCAGGGTCTTTGGTCTCGGGTAGAATCTCTTCTACCGATAAATATTCTGGAACTGAGAGCGATATTCAATGCTCTCAAAGCTTGGCCTCAGCTAGCGAGGGCCAAGTTCATACATCAACCATCAGGGGGGAACAAGGAGTTCCCTAGCGATGGAAGAAGTGACCAAAATCATTCTATGGGCGGAGTCTCACTCCTGCCACCTGTCTGCTATCCACATCCCAGGAGTGGAAAATTGGGAAGCGGATTTTCTGAGTCGTCAGACATTGCATCCGGGGGAGTGGGAACTCCATCCGGAAATCTTTGCCCAAGTCACTCAACCGTGGGGCATTCCAGACATGGATCTGATGGCCTCTCGTCAGAACCTCAGAGTTCCTTACTACGGGTACAGATCCAGGGATCCCAAGGCGGCTCTAGTGGATGCACTAGTAGCACCTTGGACCTTCAAACTAGCTTATGTGTTCCCGCCGTTTCCTCTCATCCCCAGGCTGGTAGCCAGGATCAATCAGGAGAGGGCGTCGGTGATTTTGATAGCTCCTGCGTGGCCACGCAGGACTTGGTATGCAGATCTGGTGAATATGTCATCGGCTCCACTATGGAAGCTACCTTTGAGACGAGACCTTCTTGTTCTAGGTCCGTTCGACCCACTCCAGCTGACTGCTTGGAGATTGAACGCTTGATCTTATCAAAGCGAGGGTTCTCAGATTCTGTTATTAATACTCTTGTTCAGGCCTGAAAGCCTGTAACCAGAAAAATTACCACATAATTTGGTATATCTGTTGGTGTGAATCTGCAGGATTCCCTTGGGACAAGGTTAAGATTCCTAAGAGTCTATCCTTCCTTCGAGAAGGATTGGAAAAAGGATTATCTGCAAGTTCCTTGATGGGACAGATTTCTGCCTTGTCTGTGTTACTTCACAAAAAGCTGGCAGCTGTGCCAGATGTTCTAGCCTTTGTTCAGGCTCTGGTTAGAATCAAGCCTGTTTACAAAATTTGGACTCCTCCTTGGAGTCTCAACCTAGTTCTTTCAGTTCTTCAGGGGGTTCCGTTTGAACCCTTACATTCCGTTGATATTAAGTTATTATCTTGGAAAGTTTTGTTTTTGGTTGCAATTTCTTCTGCTAGAAGAGTTTCAGAATTATCTGCTCTGCAGTGTTCTTCTCCTTATCTGGTGTTCCATGCAGATAAGGTGGTTTTGCGTACTAAACCTGGTTTTCTTCCAAAAGTTGTTTCTAACAAAAACATTAACCAGGAGATAGTTGTGCCTTCTTTGTGTCCTAATCCAGTTTCAAAGAAGGAAAGTTTGTTGCACAACTTGGATGTAGTTCGTGCTCTCAAATTTTACTTAGCAGCTACTAAGGATTTCAGACAAACTTTGTCTTTGTTTGTTGTTTATTCTGGTAAACGGAGAGGTCAAAAAGCAACTTCTACCTCTCTCTCCTTCTGGATTAAAAGCGTTATCCGATTGGCTTATGAGACTGCCGGACGGCAGCCTCCTGAAAGAATCACAGCTCACTCCACTAGGGCTGTGGCTTCCACATGGGCCTTCAAGAACGAGGCTTCTGTTGATCAGATATGTAAGGCAGCGACTTGGTCTTCACTGCACACTTTTTCTAAATTTTACAAATTTGATACTTTTGCTTCTTCTGAGGCTATTTTTGGGAGAAAGGTTTTGCAAGCCGTGGTGCCTTCCATTTAGGTGACCTGATTTGCTCCCTCCCTTCATCCGTGTCCTAAAGCTTTGGTATTGGTTCCCACAAGTAAGGATGACGCCGTGGACCGGACACACCTATGTTGGAGAAAACAGAATTTATGTTTACCTGATAAATTACTTTCTCCAACGGTGTGTCCGGTCCACGGCCCGCCCTGGTTTTTTTAATCAGGTCTGATAATTTATTTTCTTTAACTACAGTCACCACGGTAACATATGGTTTCTCCTATGCAAATATTCCTCCTTAACGTCGGTCGAATGACTGGGGTAGGCGGAGCCTAGGAGGGATCATGTGACCAGCTTTGCTGGGCTCTTTGCCATTTCCTGTTGGGGAAGAGAATATCCCACAAGTAAGGATGACGCCGTGGACCGGACACACCGTTGGAGAAAGTAATTTATCAGGTAAACATAAATTCTGTTTTTACAATGAGATTTTCCATTGACTCTAATATAAAAGGAATTTAATAGACCAGGTAGCAATACATGTTAGAGGATAATAACCATAAAGAGAAGCGCCTAGTCTTTTTATAGATCACACGGAACATAATAAACATATTATGAGAATTCTTAAAGGGACAGTTTACTCAAAAAATGTATATCCTTACATTTGTTCCCAATGATCCACTTTACCATCTTGATTGTTAAATTGTTTACAATATTTAATTTACCCTTATATTGGCATTTGAAATAGTTGAATTAGCCTGTGGTATTCCCACCTATTCTGAAAGTTTTTGGCTTTAGAGCCAAGCTATAAATAAGCTGTGTAAACACATCCAGCAGAATAAATTACACTCCCAGTGGAGTATAGCAGAGATAAGATAATAAAATGTTAATTTTCCATTGCTCTCTCCAAGTATTGGTATTTGGTTTATGTACAGATAAAAGAAAAAGAAGCAGGTATATGTACACAATCTGATAAAGTAATGAGATCTGATTATACCTACAAGCTCAAACCATTTTATTAGGTTGTGGCTTCAAAACACAAAATTAGCTAATTCATATACACAGATAAACCTTAAAAATCAAATTCTCATACATTTTATATTCTGTAACTGGTAAAAAAAGTAATTGGCAACACATTAAGGGAAAAACTATTTTACATTATACTGTCCCTTTAAGCAATATTGGTCGATATTACAGAAATTGAATCCTAATGTTTCTGAATTTGCTAAAATGTAGAAGGAGGAAGAACCTTAAAGATCATTTGGTCTGTACTGATATTGGTAGTTCTAGAGGCCTGCAAGAAAGTTACATCAGTGAGAAAATGTGTGCATGTTTCCCCTGTTTGAATTGTGGGAACTGCAATTCAATGATAAAAGGTTCCAATTTACGCATCCCCAGATGGGTAAGAAGTTTAGCATTAGGGACTACTACACGTAACAGAATATACTCCATATATTTGGTGAATCTCTATGTGGGAGGATCCATATTGGGTAGACCACCCGTATCTTGATAAAGCGTAGGGTGAAACACGTCGAAAGCTATGGTTTTTATTCACTTTGGAAATCTGTATACTACTTTCTTTTAAGAGACGCTTTAACCCGGGTTATTTGCTCTTGTAATATTCCACCAAGTCTGTGGCCTGCGTGCGTGGCACTAAGTGCAGGTGAAGATTGCGGACCATTCTCATAGAAAAGTTTGTTTTACTTTGCTTCCTCCTTATTGCAATATTGGTATATTGTAAAAAATCAGAACGGACGGATTGTTGGGCAAAGACAAGCCTCCCGAGTGTCACCCGTGACGTCAGACGCCAGAGTCACATGGGGTGAACTCGCGGTTGTAAGTATACTTCCAGCCGAACAATACAGACCAATTCCCCAGGGACATGGGAGCTAAGGTATGAACTAAGTAACAGGAACTGTTTATCGGGTTATACAGACACAGGTAATCTTATTCCAAATACTGGCACCGATAAGATCACTATACTCTCCAAGGTGGGACTGTGAAAAGAAAACTTTTTGGATCTAAATATATGTGGCATTGTCATAAAGACTTTTATTAGCTATACACAAATATATCTGGCATTGTCATAAAGACTTTTATTAGTGGTACACTAATAACCATTGTTGTGCATAATTTGTACTTAACCACACCAGGTCAACAGTATAAGCTGAATTTTGTAACTTAGTAACGACACTGTTACTTGTATAGTCAATTTTACTTTTTGTTGCCAATTTGAAATCTCTTTGATGCATATTGAATTTCTGTGTACACACATACTTAAGGGAGACGTCCCTGTTTTTATTGTTCTAAGTGAATTCTTATTTTTCACACATAACCTACTCTATATCAAAGATATTTTTTACTACATTAAAACATACATTTTTTATCCTTTTCCAACTTTGTGTTTATTTGGCCTTAAATAATAGGAAACTTCTTTGATAAATCCTAGAAGGGCTGAATATATACTCACCGTTTTGAGCCGATAAAACTGTCTCTATCACTGCTGCAAATTTAAGCCGATATATGGCTTTCCCATTATTTGCTCTCCCAGGAGAGTAGAAATAATGTTTGACCAAAGAGAGTCTTATAAATATATTTGCTAATTTTGGCTGAAATATATCCTTTCGAAATCTTAAGCAATTAGCGCCCTTACTACCCTTTATTTATATAAATACTGCCTCGAATAGAATAAAGGAGCTGTTCAATCCTTTGTAAGGTGTTTGATATCTAGACCCTAGCGCTTTACTGAATCCCCTCTATCTAGACCACCCGTAAGGTCAGGGCACAGCACTTCTGTCAGGTGCACGCCAATATAAAGGTGCTGTATACCTTTGCAATCAATAGTTTCACAGACGGCAGCACCTTCCAACAGATAAAAAGTCTTTATTCTATCATACCAGGATTACAAAAATGTGACGTTTCGGGTACAAAACCCTCAATCATACATAGCTACAAACTTACATGTGCACCCTTATATAGGCCCACCTACACTCAGTTGTTTAACACCTCTGTACAACACCACCTAGTGGTAACATAGTGTAAAAATGTAAATCCATCACCTTTGTTACATTTAAAGTACATAGTGCAAATCAGACATTACTTTTAAAAACAATCGGCTAGATTACGAGTCTTGCGTTATGAGTAAAAAAGCAGCGTTAAGCCTCAAAACGCTGCTTTCTTTTACAAAGATATGACGAGTCCACGGATTTCATCCTTACTTGTGGGATATTAACCTCCTGCTAACAGGAAGTGGCAAAGAACACTACAGCAGAGCTGTATATATAGCCCCTCCCTTTCCCCTCCACCCTCGGTCATTCTCTTTGCTTGTGTTATACTAGGAAGACATGGTAAAGTGAGGTGTTAGTTTTAGTTTCTTCAATCAATAAGTTTTTTATTTTAAATGGTACCGGTGCATACTATTTTCCTCAGGGGGATATGGAAGAAGATTTATTCCCTGAGGTTTGATGATCTTAGCATTTGTAACTAAGATCCACGCTGGTTCCCACAAGACTTCTGAAGGTAACCATGAGACATCTTCGGTGTGGAGACCGGTTTCATGCTACAAGCAGCATTTAAGGTATGTGCAGCCTTTTTTTCTGAGGAGACTTGGTGTATCAGAACTGGCTGGCATTATTTCCCTGTATGGGGATGGGGTAAGCAGTAAAACCTATTTTAATAAGAGGAGTCTTACTGGAGTCCGTATATTATATTTATCATAAGTTGATATTTGGGCATTATGTGACATGGGAGACAATGTAAAAAACGATGTTTTATGTTTTTTATTTTTGGCACAATTGTGTGTGTATTTGTACTTTAGTGCAAAACTGCATTCCCATGCGGTGTGGTTTGGGCCTACTCCAACTTTGACCTTAAGGGGCAGAGCCTATTTTGGCGCATTTCCTTCAGGCTTAACAGCAGCAAACAGTAACTCGGTGGCTCCTGGACTGTGTAGCTGATCTGAAGGGTTGGAAACTTGATTTGAAGTACTCTGGGGGCAGGTAGGCGCCACAGCAGAGCTGTGGCAAGGTGTAGAGGGTATTTTTATCTATCTTTTGACTAGATGTTGATATAAGTACTTCTAAAGCCTTATTTCTGCCCTTGCTTCTGGGTGCAGTAATTTTTGGATTAACCAACGATATTTAAGTTAAATTTAGGAATAATTTAACGTTTTTTGTGCATTTTGGAAAAATTGTTCACTTTTTCTTTTCTTAAAGGCACAGTACACGTTTTTTCTAATGTTTATTTTATGCTATAAATAAGTGTTTAAATGACTTTTGTGGTATTACTAGTCTGTTCAACATGTCTGACTTTGAGGTTTCTCATTGTTCTATGTGTTTAGAAGCTATTGTGCAACCCCCTCTAACATTGTGTAACTTTTGTACTGAAAGGGCTTTACAATGTAAAAAGCATATTTTAAATAAAGTAAGTGTGCCTAGGGATGATTCTCAGTCTGAAGAGAATCAGGATATGCCATCCAATTCTCCCCAAGTGTCACAACCTTTAACGCCCACACAAGCGACGCCTAGTACTTCTAGTACGTCTAATTCCTTTACTCTGCAGGAGATGGCTGCAGTTATGTCAACTACCCTTACAGAGGTATTGTCTAAATTACCAGTGTTGCAGGGTAAACGCAGTAGGTCAAGTATTAATGTAAATACTGAATCCTCTGATGCTTTATTAGCTATTTCCGATGTTCCCTCAAAGTGCTCTGAGTTGGGGATCAGGGAATTGCTGTCTGAGGGTGAAATTTCTGATTTAGGGAATGTTTTGCCTCAGACAGATTTGGATGCTATGTCATTTAAATTTAAGCTTGAACACCTCCGCCTGTTATTTAGGGAGGTTTTAGCGATTCTGGATGATTGTGACCCTATTGTGGTTCCTCCAGAGAAATTGTGTAAAATGGATAAATATTTGGAAGTACCTACTTACACTGATGTTTTTCCGGCTCCTAAGAGAATTTCGAAAATTGTTAGAAAGGAATGGGATAGACCAGGTATACCGTTTTCTCCCCCTCCTAATTTTAAGAAAATGTTTCCCATGTCAGATACCATTCGGGACTCATGGCAAACGGTCCCTAAGGTAGAGGGAGCTATATCTACCCTAGCTAAGCGTACTACTATACCCATTGAGGATAGTTGTGTTTTCAAAGACCCTATGGATAAGAAATTAGAGGGTCTTCTAAAGAGATTATTTGTTAATCAGGGGTTTCTTTTACAACCTACGGCTTGCATTGTTCCAGTAACTACTGCAGTAGCTTTTTGGTTTGAGGCTCTAGAAGTGTCTCTTAAGGTTGAGATTCCATTAGATGACATCTTAGATAGAATTAAGGCTCTCAAGCTAGCTAATTCTTTTATTACTGATGCCGCTTTTCAAATTGCTAAATTAGCGGCAAAAAAATGCAGGATTTGCTATTTTAGCATGTAGGGCATTGTGGTTCAAATCTTGGTCTGCTGATGTGTCAACAAAACATAAGCTTTTAGCTATTCCCTTTAAAGGTAAGACCCTTTTCAGGCCAGAATTGAAGGAAATCAATTCTGATGTTACAGGAGGTAAAGGCCATGCCCTACCTCAGGATAAATCGGTTAAAATGAGGGGTAAACAGAATAATTTTCGTTCCTTTTGGAACTTTAAAGGAGGACCCCCCGCTTCTTCTTCTTCCTCAAAGCAGGAAGGAAATTTTACCCAATTTAAGTCAGTCTGGAGACCTAATCAGAACTGGAATAAGGGTAAACAATCTAAAAAGCCTGCTGCTGCTCCTAAAATAGCATGAAGGGGCGGCCCCCAATCCGGGACTGGATCTAGTAGGGGGCAGACTCTCTTTCTTTGCTCAGGCTTGGGCAAGAGATGTTTAGGATCCCTGGGCACTAGAAATAGTGACCCACGGTTATCAATTGGAATTCAAGGACTTTCTCCCAAGAGGGAGATTTCATCTTTCAAAATTATCTGCAAACCAGATAAAAAGAGAGGTGTTCTTACGCTGTGTAAAAGACCTTTCTACTATGGGAGTAATTTGTCCAGCTCCAAAATTGGAACAGGGACAGGGGTTTTACTCAACCCTATTTGTGGTTCCCAAAAAAGAGGGAACTTTCAGACCCATTTTAGATCTCAAGTGTCTAAACAAGTTTCTCAGAGTCCCATCGTTCAAGATGGAGACTATACAAACAATTTTACCAATGATCCAGGAGGGTCAATATATGACTACCGTGGATTTAAAGGATGCTTACCTTCATATTCCAATCCACAAGGATCATCATCGGTTTCTAAGGTTTGCCTTCTTGGACAAACATTATCAGTTCGTGGCTCTTCCTTTCGGGTTGGCCACAGCACCCAGAATTTTCACAAAGGTTCTAGGGTCTCTTTTTGGCGGTTCTCAGACCGCGAGGAATAGCGGTGGCGCCTTATCTGGACACAGTGTTGTCTTTTCTGAGAACCCACGACTGGAAGGTGAACATAGAGAAGAATTTACTTGTCCCACAGACAAGGGTTCCTTTCTTGGGAACTCTAATAGACTCAGTAGCCATGCAAATTTTTCTGACGGAGGTCAGAAAATCAAAGATTCTAAATACTTGCCGAGCACTTCAGTCCATTCCTCGGCCATCAGTGGCTCAGTGTATGGAGGTAATTGGATTTATGGTAGCGGCAATGGACATTGTTCCGTTTGCTCGCTTTCATCTCAGATCACTGCAACTGTGCATGCTCGGACAGTGGAATGGGGATTATGCGGATTTATCTCCTCAGAAAAATCTGGATCAAGAGACAAGAAACTCTCTTCTTTGATGGTTGTCGCCGGATCATCTGTCCCAAGGGACTTGTTTCCGCAGACCCTCGTGGGTAATGGTGACAACAGATGACAGCCTTTTGGGCTGGGGTGCAGTTTGGATCTCCCTGAAGGCTCAGGGTGTTTGGACTCAAGTGGAGTCTCTAATTCCAATCAATATTCTGGAACTGAAAGCAATATTCAATACGCTTCAGGCGTGTCCTCAGTTGGCTTCTGTCGAATTTATCAGATTCCAGTTGGACAACATCACGACTGTGGCATTTATCAATCATCAGGGGGGAACAAAGAGTTCCTTAGCGATGATAGAGGTATCCAAGATAATCATTGGGCAGAGGCCCACTCTTGTCATCTGTCAGCAATCTACATCCCAGGAGTAGAGAACTGGGAAGCAGATTTTCTAAGTCGGCAGACTTTTCATCCGGGGGAGTGGGAACTTCACCCGGAGGTATTTGCCTCATTGATTCTCAGATGGGGCAGACCGGAATTGGATTTGATGGCATCTCGACAGAATGCCAAGCTTCCAAGATACGGATCCCGGTCAAAGGAATCCTCAGGCCGAACTGATAGATGCCTTGGCAGTGCCTTGATTGTTCAGCCTAGCTTATGTGTTTCCGCCGTTTCCTCTCCTTGCGTGATTGCTCGAATCTAACAGGAGAGAGCTTCAGTGATCCTGATAGTGCCTGCATGGCCACGCAGGATTTGGTATGCGGATCTAGTGGACATGTCCTCTCTGCCACCGTGGAAACTTCCATTGAGACAGGACCATCTCATTCTTGGTCCTTTCCAACATCCAAATCTAATTTCTCTGCAGCTGACTGCGTGGAGATTGAACGCTTGATTTTATCGAAGCGAGGATTCTCTGATTCGGTCATCAATACTTTGATATAGGCTAGAAAGTCTGTCACTAAAAAAATCTATCATAAGATATGGTGTAAATATCTTTATTGGTGTGAATCCAAGAGTTACTCATGGAGTAAAGTTGGGATTCCTAGGATTCTGTCTTTTCTCCAAGAAGGATTGGAGAAAGGGTTATCAGCAAGTTCCTTAAGGGGATAAATTTCAGCTTTGTCAATTCTGTTTCACAAACGTTTGGCAAATGTACCAGATGTTACTCCTCCCTGGAGTTTGAATTTAGTTCTTCGAGTTCTTCAAGGGGTTCCGTTTGAACCCATGCATTCCATGGATATCAAATTATTATCCTGGAAAGTTCTGTTTTTAGATTGTTTCAAATAAGAATATTAATCAGGAAATTGTTGTTCCTTCCTTATGTCCTAACCCTTCTTCTAAGAAGGAGCGTATGTTGCATAATTTGGATATGGTCTGTGCCTTAAAGTTTTACTTACAGGCAACTAAGGATTTCCGTCAATCTTCTTTATTTATTGTTTATTCTGGAAAGCGTAGGGGTCAGAAAGCTACGGCTACCTCTCTTTCTTTTTGTCTGAGAAGTATCATCCGCCTGGCATATAAGACTGCTGGACAGCAGCCTCCTGAAAGAATTACGGTTCATTCTACTAGGGCTGTGGCTTCCACATGGGCTTTTAAAAGCGATGCATCTGTTGAACAGATTTGTAAGGCTGCGACTTGGTCGTCCCTTCACACTTTTTCCAAATTTTACAAATTTGATACTTTTGGTTCTTCTGAGGCTATTTTTGGGAGAAAGGTACTTCAAGCAGTGGTGCCTTCCGTTTAGGTTCCTGTCTTGTCCCTCCCTTTCATCTGTGTCCTATTGCTTTGGTATTGGTTTCCCACAAGTAAGGATGAAATCCGTGGACTCGTCCTATCTTTATAAAAGAAAACTAAATTTATGCTTACCTGATAAATTACTTTCTTTTACGATATGACGAGTCCACTGCCCACCCTGTTCTTTTTAAGACAGTTTTTCTTTATATTTTTTGTAAACTTCAATCACCTCTGCACCTTTTAGCCTTTCCTTTTTCTCTTCCTATACCTTTGGCCGAATAACTGAGGGTGGAGGGGAAGGGGAGGGGCTATATATACAGCTCTGCTGTGGTGCTCTTTGCCACTTCCTGTTAGCAGGAGGTTAATATCCCACAAGTAAGGATGAAATCCGTGGACTCGTCATATCGTAAAAGAAAGTAATTTATCAGGTAAGCATAAATTTAGTTTTTTTACTACCGCTGCTATTACGAGTCTTGCAGATTTAGGGGCACAGCACACTTTTTTGGCCTTTCCGCAAATCAACTTACGCAAATTACATATAGTCTTTTTTTCTATGGGACTTCCATAGCGCCGGTATTACAAGCTTGTCCTGGGAGGCCAAAAAGTGAGCGGTACACCTTATCCCGTCAAGATTCGTAATGCATTCTAAAGTCAGTAGTTATGAGTTTTACACTACAACGCTGTAGCATAAAACTCATAACTAAAGTGCTAAAAAGTACACTAACACCCATTAACTACCTATTAACCCCTAAACCGAGGCCCTCCCGCATCACAAACACTATAATAAAATTATTAACCTCTAATCTGCCGCTCCCGACACCGCCGCCACTATAATAAACATATTAACCCCTAAACCACCGTACTCCCGCCTCGCAAACATTAGTTAGATATTATGAAACCCTAATCTGCTGTCCCTAACATCGCCGCCACCTATCTACATTTATTAACACCTAATCTGCCGCCCCAACGTTGCCGCCACTATACTACATTTATTAACCCCTAAACCTAAGTCTAACCCTAACACCCCCTAACTTAAATATAAACTTAAATAAATCTAAATAAAACCTACTATTAATAACTAAATAATTCCTATTTAAAACTAAATACTTACCTATAAAATAAACCCTAAGCTAGCTACAATATAACTAATAGTTACATTATAGCTAGCTTAGGGTTTATTTTTATTTTACAGGCAAGTTTGTATTTATTTTAACTAGGTAGAATAGTTACTAAATAGTTATTAACTATTTACTAACTACCTAGCTAAAATAAACACAAATTTACCTGTAAAATAAAACCTAACCTAAGTTACACGAACACCTAACACTACACTACAATTAAATAAATTACCTAAATTAAATACAATTACCTAAATTACAAAAAAAACACTAAATTACACAAAATGTAAATTTTTTTACAAGATATTTAAACTAAATACACCTAATCTAATAGCCCTATCAAAATTTAAAAAAAAAACTAGCCTAAACTAAATTACCAATAGCCCTTAAAAGGGCCTTTTGCGGGCATTCCCCCAAAGAAATCAGCTCTTTTACCTGAAAAGAATATACAAATAACCCCCCAAACAGTAAAATCCACCACCCACACAACCAACCCCCAAATAAAACCCCAACTAAGAAAACCTAAGCTCCCCATTGCCCTGAAAAGGGCATTTGGATGGGCATTGCCCTTAAAAGGGCATTTAGCTCTATTGCGGCCGCCCTAACCTAAAAATAAAACCCAACCCAATAAATCCTTAAAAAAACCTAACTCCGGGATAAGTCTTCATCGAAGCCGGGAGAAGTGGTCCTCCAGACGGGCAGAAGTCTTCATCCAGATGGCATCTTCTATCTTCATCCATCCGGCGCGCAGCGGCTCCATCTTCAAGACATCCGGCACGGAGCATCCTCTTCCAACAAAGTCTTCTTCCAGAATGAATATCTCTTTAAGTGACGTCATCAAAGATGGCGTCCCTTAGATTCCAGTTGGCTGATAGAATTCAGCCAATCAGAATTAAGGTTGAAAAAATCCTATTGGCTGATACAATCAGCCAATAGGATTGAACTTCAATCCTATTGGCTGATACAATCAGCCAATAGGATTGAGCTGGCATTCTGTTGGCTGAGAATGCAAGCTCAATCCTATTGGCTGATTGGATCAGCCAATAGGATTGAAGTTCAATCCTATTGGCTGATTGAATCAGCCAATAGGATTTTTTCAACCTTAATTCCGAATTCGGAATCTAAGGGACGCCATCTTGAAAGATGTCACTTAAAGAGATATTCATTCTGGAAGAAGACTTCACTGGAAGAGGATGCTCCGCGCCGGATGTCTTGAAGATGGAGCCGCTTCGCGCCGGATGGATGAAGATAGAAGATGCCCGTCTGGAGGACCACTTCTCCTGGCTTGGATGAATACTTCTCCTGGCTTTGTTGAGGACTTTTTGCCGCTTCAATGAGGACTTCTCCCGGCTTCGTTGAGGATGGATGCGGATCTTCAAAACTGTAAGTGGATCTTCAGGGGTTAGTGTTAGGTTTTTTAAGGGTTTATTGGGTGGGTTTTATTTTTAGGTTAGGGCTTTGGGCCGCAATAGAGCTAAATGCCCTTTTAAGGGCAATGCCCATCCAAATGCCCTTTTCAGGGCAATGAGGAGCTTAGGTTTTTTTATTTAGGGTTTTATTTGGGGGGTTGGTTGTGTGGGTGGTGGGTTGTACTGTTGGGTGTGTTGTTTGTATTTTTTTTCAGGTAAAAGAGCGGATTGGGGCAATGCCCCGCAAAAGGCCATTTTAAGGGCTATTGGTAGTTTAGTTTAGGCTAGGGTTTTTTTTTATTTTGGGTGGGCTTTTATAATTTTGATAGGGCTATTAGATTAGGTGTAATTACCTCTGAAGAAGCGCATAGGACATGCGCGAAACATGTCAGTTAGTTTAAGCTGCCCTGCTAAACTACTCTACAGATGAATAAAAACTAATTGCACTGGCTATCTATCCGGATCTGTCCTTTTCTTTCCTATGAGTAATTTGTTTAAATATCTTGTAATTTGTTTTTTATTTTGTGTAATTTAGTGTATGTTTGTTTTTGTAATTTAAGTAATTGTATTTAATTTAGTTAATTGTATTTAATTTAGGTAATTTATTTAATTGTAGTGTAGTGATAGGTGTTAGTGTAACTTAGGTTAGCTTTTATTTTACAGGTAAATTTGTATTTATTTTAGCTAGGTAGTTATTAAATAGTTAATAACTTTTTAGTAACTATTCTATCTAGTTAAAATAAATACAAACTTGCCTGTAAAATAAAAATAAACCCTAAGCTAGCAACAATGTAACTATTAGTTATATTGTAGCTAGCTTAGGGTTTATTTTATAGGTAAGTATTTCGTTTTAAATAGGAATTATTTAGTTATTAATAGTAGGTTTTATTTAGATTTCTTTTAATTATATTTAAGTTAGGGGGTGTTAGGGTTATGGTTAGACTTAGGTTTAGGGGTTAATAAATTTAGTATAGTGGCGGCAACGTTAGGGCGGCAGATTAGGGGTTAATAAATGTAGATAGGTGGCGGCGATGTTAGGGACAGCAGATTAGGGGTTAATAATATTTAACCTGTGTTTGCGAGGTGGGAGTATGGCGGCTTAGGGGTTAATATGTTTATGATAGTGGCGGCGATGTCCGGAGCGGCAGATTAGGGGTTAATAAATATAATGTAGGTGTTGGCGATGTCGGACGGCAGATTAGGGGTTAATAAGTGTAAGATTAGGGGTGTTTAGACTCGGGGTTCATGTTAGGGTATTAGGTGTAAACATAAAATGTGTTTCCCCATAGGAATCAATGGGGCTGCGTTACTGAGCTTTACGCTGCTTTATTGCAGGTGTTAGACTTTTTCTGAGCCGGCTCTCCCCATTGATGACTATGGGGAAATTGTGCACGAGCACGTACAACCAGCTCACCGCTGACTTAAGCAGCGCTGGTATTAAAGTGCGGTATGGAGCTCAATTTTGCTCTACGCTCACTTCTTCACTTTTAACGCCGGGTTTAGGAAAACCTGTAATACCAGCGCTGTAGGAAAGTGAGCGGTGAGAATAATGTGTAAGTTAGTACTCACCCCTCATAACGCAAAACTCATAGTCTAGCCGTATATGAACAATATCAGAGCAGATGAATATACAAATATAGAAATATACGCTATACTTTTTAAAACCACTCGGTCATTAAATATTCATAGGGGAAAAAAGGGCTATAAAAATAGAAAAAAATCTAATTCTTTATTTAACCCTTGAGGTTGCATAGCACTTAACTTATGTATCCAAATGCCTCTTTCTTTTTAAGAAGCAACTCCCTGTCCCCTCCCCGCCTAGGAAGTGGTACTGCATCAATTACCTGGAAACGTATCTGACTATTATTGTGACCACTCTGTAAAAAATGGCTAGAAACAGGGGCCTCCCAGTTTTTGCACCTAATGTTACTTTTATGTTGGACAATTCTTTCACGGACCCTAGGGGTGGTCTCCCCAATGTAAATCCTCCCACACGGATATTTAATATGGTACACTGCAAACTTAGTATTGCATGTGTAATATCCCCTTATAGAATTTTTTTTCCCCGTGAGTGGATGTACAAAAATTGGACCTTTTATCATAGAGTTACAATTACCACATCCTAAACATGGATAACAACCCTGTCTCTTTTCCCCTTTCAAAAGTCCTTGTCTTAGTGTTTTTTTCACTGCCCAAATCGGTGTGGACTAATTCATCTTTAAGGTTTCTCCTCCTTCTAAAGGCCGGCATTGGGGGTAAATTAAATTCAGCCACTCCTGGGTGGCAATTCTGGGGGATTGACCAATGTTTTCTAACAGTCTTCATTATTTCATCATTATGGTTATTATAATCCATCACCATTAACAAACGTTTGTTCTCTTTTTTTAATGATGAACATAATGGAGCCTGTACTCGTGCAAGTTCTCCCTGTACAAGGTTGGTGGGGTATCCCCTAGCTTCAAACTTTTTAGTCATATGGCTATATTTTTTATTGCGTCTTTCCTCATCTGATACAATACGTTGGACCCTTAAAAATTGACTTCTAGGGTGTGATTTTATTGTGTTCCTGGGATGATAGTGTAGCATACTATTCCTGTCTGTGGGTTTGATGTAGAGGTCAGTACATATTCTAGAATTTTTAAAATATACAGTAATGTCCAAAAAATTTACCTCTACCTCGCTAGCAGTTAAACAAAATTTGATCGAATTTGTACTCCTGTTTAATTCTTCTATGAATGCCTCCAGGGTTCCAATGTCGCCATACCACACACCGACTATATCCTCTATGTACCGCCACCAGGCTGCTGCATATTTGAGGCACAAATTGTTCTCATATACAAATCTCTCTTCATAGGCATTCATGTACAGGGAGTGCAGAATTATTAGGCAAGTTGTATTTTTGAGGATTCATTTTATTATTGAACAACAACCATGTTCTCATTGAACCCAAAAAACTCATTAATATCAAAGCTGAATAGTTTTGGAAATAGTTTTTAGTTTGTTTTTAGTTATAGCTATTTTAGGGGGATATCTGTGTGTGCAGGTGACTATTACTGTGCATAATTATTAGGCAACTTAACAAAAAACAAATATATACCCATTTCAATTATTTATTTTTACCAGTGAAACCAATATAACATCTCAACATTCACAAATATACATTTCAGACATTCAAAAACAAAACAAAAACAAATCAGTAACCAATATAGCCACCTTTATTTGCAAGGACACTCAAAAGCCTGCCATCCATGGATTCTGTCAGTGTTTTGATCTGTTCACCATCAACATTGCGTGCAGCAGCAACCACAGCCTCCCAGACACTGTTCAGAGAGGTGTACTGTTTTCCCTCCTTGTAAATCTCACATTTGATGATGGACCACAGGTTCTCAATGGGGTTCAGATCAGGTAAACAAGGAGGCCATGTCATTAGATTTTCTTCTTTTATACCCTTTCTTGCCAGCCACGCTGTGGAGTACTTGGACGCGTGTGATGGAGCATTGTCCTGCATGAAAATCATGTTTTTCTTGAAGGATGCAGACTTCTTCCTGTACCACTGCTTGAAGAAGGTGTCTTCCAGAAACTGGCAGTAGGACTGGGAGTTGAGCTTGACTCCATCCTCAACCCGAAAAGGCCACACAAGCTCATCTTTGATGATACCAGCCCAAACCAGTACTCCACCTCCACCTTGCTGGCGTCTGAGTCGGATTGGAGCTCTCTGCCCTTTACCAATCCAGCCACGGGCCCATCCATCTGGCCCATCAAGACTCACTCTCATTTCATCAGTCCATAAAACCTTAGAAAAATCAGTCTTGAGATATTTCTTGGCCCAGTCTTGACGTTTCAGCTTGTGTGTCTTGTTCAGTGGTGGTCGTCTTTCAGCCTTTCTTAGCTTGGCCATGTCTCTGAGTATTGCACACCTTGTGCTTTTGGGCACTCCAGTGATGTTGCAGCTCTGAAATATGGCCAAACTGGTGGCAAGTGGCATCTTGGCAGCTGCACGCTTGACTTTTCTCAGTTCATGGGCAGTT
The DNA here is from genome assembly GCF_027579735.1 of Bombina bombina. NCBI lineage: Eukaryota > Metazoa > Chordata > Amphibia > Anura > Bombinatoridae > Bombina > Bombina bombina. The sequence goes on from NC_069502.1 coordinate 853,965,383, forward strand.
ATTTTGCGCCTTGGTTTTTCCACACGCTTCTTGCGACCCTGTTGACTATTTTGAATGAAACGCTTGATTGTTCGATGATCACGCTTCAGAAGCTTTGCAATTTTAAGAGTGCTGCATCCCTCTGCAAGATATCTCACTATTTTTTACTTTTCTGAGCCTGTCAAGTCCTTCTTTTGACCCATTTTGCCAAAGGAAAGGAAGTTGCCTAATAATTATGCACACCTGATATAGGGTGTTGATGTCATTAGACCACACCCCTTCTCATTACAGAGATGCACATCACCTAATATGCTTAATTGGTAGTAGGCTTTCGAGCCTATACAGCTTGGAGTAAGACAACATGCATAAAGAGGATGATGTGGTCAAAATACTCATTTGCCTAATAATTCTGCACTCCCTGTATATATTTGCATATGTGGGGGCGATATTGGAACCCATGGCCGTACCTTGCAAATGGAGAAAAAATGTGTCTTGGAACAGAAAGTAGTTTTGATACAATACAATCCTTAATAAATTTTCAAAAAACATTTTTTGAGCTTTGGAGTATTCATTACTAGCCAAAAGTACTTTCATAACTGCTGCAATCCCACGCTCATGTCTTATTGCAGTATACAAACTGCTAACATCTAGGATGAAGAGTATGCATTTATCACTGTTAAGGTTTAGGTTACGGATTTTCTCCAAAAAATCCCCATTGTCATTAATATATGAATTGCCCAGGTGCACAAGTGGCTGCAATACTTTATCCAAAAATATCGCTATTTTGGAAAACACTGAATCTATACCGGCCACAATAGGCCTACCTGGTGGATTATCCAGCCTCTTTTGCACCTTGGGCAAAGTGTCAAAAACTGAGATACGTGGATATTCCACAATCAAAAAATCAAAGACATCTTTGGATATTAAGCCCATATGCAAAGCCATGCTAATGACATGTGTGTGTGTTTTTTTATTATTAAAGATGTAGGGTTACAAGGTAATTCCTTATATACCTCTTTTGGGACAACTGGTTATTAATTTCAGAGATATACATACATTTATTCATAATTGTTAAGGCCCTGCCCTTGTCTGCAGTTTTAATTATCAAGTCCTTATTGTCTTTTAAGGACTTCAGTGCTTCTTTTTCTTTCTTTGTAATGTTACAGGCATAATGTTCTCTTGTAAGCTTTTTATGAATGTTATCTAAATCCTTTTTGACCAATTCTATATAGGTATACACCCTATGGTTCACATTACTTGGTATGAACTTACTTTTATTTCTAAGGCCAAATTTCTTTAGATTAAAGGGACACTGAACCCAAAATATTTCTTTCGTGATTCAGATAGAGCATGCAATTTTAAGCAACTTTCTAATTTACTCCTATTATCAATGTTTCTTCTTTCTCTTGCTATCTTTATATGAAAAAGAAGGCATCTAAGCTTTTTTCTTGGTTCAGAACTCTGGACAGCAGTTTTTGATAGGTGGATGAATTTATCCACCAATCAGCAAGGACAACCTAGGTTGTTCACCAAAAATGGGCCAGCATCTAAACTTACATTCTTGCATTTCAAATAAAGATACCAAGAGAATAAAGAACATTTGATAATAGGAATAAATTAGAAAGTTGCTTAAAATGCCATGCTCTATCTGAATCACAAAAGAAAAAATTTGGGTACAGTGTCCCTTTAAGTTTCGTGTCAACTCTAACATTTACATCTTGAACACCTTTATTAGCAAAAAAGATTTTCAATTCAATAGACCTGAAGAATCTGAACAAATCTTGTTCAAACCTAAACAAATCAAGATTTTGTGCGGGGCTGTAAGACAAACCCCTATTAAGGGCTGATACCTGTTCCTCAGTGAGTGCGTAGTCCGATATGTTGATAACTAAATCATTGGTTGGCAGTCCATCATCCGGATTAGCCCCTTCAATAGGGACACAGTCAGTAAAGTTCTCTTCACCTCTCTTTAATACATATGGCCCCGACTGGTCTCCTTGAACCTCTCCGGGTCGAATAAAATATTGGAGCAACATTTCTTGTGGCTCTTTTGTTTGCGGCCACCCCGGTGGACTCTCCTTCCGAATCTTCGGTTAAAAAAATGACAGAAGAATCTGTTTCTCTCCCTGCAGCATTCTCATCCTGCTGCTTGTATCTTGGACGCCAACTATTACGCATCTCTCCAGTTTGGGGGCGGTGACCCGATTCCCGGTCACATGACCATCTGTAGACCAATCCGGTCTCATAATCTTTGGCATCCCTCTGGAATTTGATTCTTTTCCTATTTTCCAAAACTTTACGGTATTCGGCTTCCCCTTTCTCAACATTTTTTATCAGAGTACTGTATGCATCAGCAGCCAACGATTTAGCTTGTCCTTTAGCCTGGCAACTTCCGTTTTCTGCCTGGAGATCTCTCTCTGCAAAAACTCCATGGTAAGCACCATCAGGTCGTAGGAGCATTTATTCAGAATGCTGGCAAACAATTTACAGTACTCTTCAATACCGGTCATTAATGTGGGGCGTACATTCATCCGCAAGCCTCTGGGGATCCTCTTTACCTTGCAATATTCTGTGAGAGTCACGGCATGCAAGTCCAGAGCTGTATGCTTTTTGAACTGAAGTGTCAGTCTTAGACTGACGAAGATGTACACATGTGTAGCACTCACTTCCTAGAAAGGCTATAGAGCAGATTAGATGTGACAAGGTGGGAGGAGGATGAATTTGATTTAAAATATAACCTTTATTAGGATAATTAAAAATATTTAAACATACATACAGAAAACAAGTTTAAAAACACAGGGGATGATATGTTATATGGATCAATGCACACTACAGTTTAGTCAAGTTCAGTAAGTAATATATAACAGACCTGACCTAGGATATGGGTGTTAATCCATAGTCAGGATATATAGATTAAAATTACCAATAGATTCTAGGGGAGGTTGGCTTATATAAATGAGTAGATGTTGTAAAGAGATAGGTTGATTATTTATATATGACCATGTCTCAGGCCTTATATTGACAGTATCATAACTAGGTGTCAGCTATGCAGTTTGAAGAGTTGCCATTTGGCTTATAGCTATTGGTAAATTAATTCTATATATATGAGATTCCATTCTATAGCTGGGTAATTATAGTTATATAATCCAACAATATTTTGATCATATTTCTAGTCAATGTAAAGGATACTAGTGTTGTATAGTACAGCTATTGTAGGTTTTTGTGGACAGATATCTATAGTTATCAGATATGCACAGCTATCCTTATTTATAGGACTCTAAGTTGTATAGTATAATACATTTGCGGTTGAGATACAGATATATCTATCACTGAGATTATACTACAGTGATGAATTGCAGCCTTATATTGGCATCGGTATCTGTGATGCCCTCCCAATATTAGCTAAAATAAACAACAATTACTGATATTTATTAATCATTTTTAGCATCCAACTAAGTTGTGGAGGATCAGACATGTGTAAACATTCGCAGCGTGTGGACTTATAAGTTATATACAACCAATTACCAATGTTATAGCATAATCGGCCGTATCATTAAAGTAATAACACTGTAAGTTACATAACATAGGCCTAGATTTGGAGTTCGGCGGTAGCCGTCAAAACCAGCGTTAGAGGCTCCTAACGCTGGTTTTGGCCGCCCGCTGGTATTTGGAGTCAGTGATTAAAGGGTCTAACGCTCACTTTTCAGCCGCGACTTTTCCATACCGCAGATCCCCCTACGCCATTTGCGTATCCTATCTTTTCAATGGGATCTTTCTAACGCCGGTATTTAGAGTCGTTTCTGAAGTGAGCGTTAGAGCTCTAACGACAAAACTCCAGCCGCCTGAAAAAAGCAGGAGTTAAGAGCTTTCTGGCTAACGCCGGTTCATAAAGCTCTTAACTACTGTACCCTAAAGTACACTAACACCCATAAACTACCTATGTACCCCTAAACCGAGCTCCCCCCACATCGCCGCCACTCGATTAAAAATTTTTAACCCCTAATCTGCCGACCGCCACCTACGTTATACTTATGTACCCCTAATCTGCTGCCCCTAACCCCGCCGACCCCTGTATTACATTTATTAACCCCTAACCTGCCCCCCACAACGTCGCCGCCAGCTACTTAAAATAATTAACCCCTAATCTTCCGACCGCAAAGCGCCGCCACCTACGTTATCCCTATGTACCCCTAATCTGCTGCCCCTAACACCGCCGACCCCTATATTATATTTATTAACCCCTAATCTGCCCCCCTCAATGTCGCCGACACCTGCCTACACTTATTAACCCCTAATCTGCCGACCGGAGCTCACCGCTATTCTAATAAATGGATTAACCCCTAAAGCTAAGTCTAACCCTAACACTAACACCCCCCTAACTTAAATATAATTTACATCTAACGAAATAAATTAACTCTTATTAAATAAATGATTCCTATTTAAAGCTAAATACTTACCTGTAAAATAAATCCTAATATAGCTACAATATAAATTATAATTATATTATAGCTATTTTAGGATTAATATTTATTTTACAGGCAACTTTGTAATTATTTTAACCAGGTACAATAGCTATTAAATAGTTAAGAACTATTTAATAGTTACCTAGTTAAAATAATAACAAATTTACCTGTAAAATAAATCCTAACCTAAGATATAATTAAACCTAACACTACCCTATCAATAAAATAATTAAATAAACTACCTACAATTACCTACAATTAACCTAACACTACACTATCAATAAATTAATTAAACACAATTCCTACAAATAAATACAATTAAATAAACTAGCTAAAGTACAAAAAATAAAAAAGAACTAAGTTACAAAAAATAAAAAAATATTTACAAACATAAGAAAAATATTACAACAATTTTAAACTAATTACACCTACTCTAAGCCCCCTAATAAAATAACAAAGACCCCCAAAATAAAAAATTCCCTACCCTATTCTAAATTAAAAAAGTTACAAGCTCTTTTACCTTACCAGCCCTGAACAGGGCCCTTTGCGGGGCATGCCCCAAGAATTTCAGCTCTTTTGCCTGTAAAAGAATAAATACAATACCCCCCCCCCAACATTACAACCCACCACCCACGTACCCCTAATCTAACCCAAACCCCCCTTAAATAAACCTAACACTAAGCCCCTGAAGATCTTCCTACCTGTAATAAGCCAAATTTAAATAATCACTTTTGCAAGTAAGGTTTTAAAATACATTTGTTTGTAGTTCATGTATAAAGCTTTAATTAAGAGTATGTTCCTTTAAGACAAAAATATGTTATAGGAGGTATGCAATCAGTGTTGAAAATAGTTTGAATGTTCCTTTTCCTCTAATATGTGCCTTTGCTAGAAGGCAGTAATATGAGGGAAAGGTAAGTTTTATTTAGGTGGTAGTTCTCACATCAACAAACTGATAATTGTGATGTTGAGTCCTTTTACCTAAGATATGGTTATTGCAAATATGTGGACTTGAAAAAATAGAATGTATATTGCATCAGGATTCTCTATGAGGATGGGTGATAACAGGTGATTGCAGCACACACATTAAGTGAAAAAAACATATTGCCAAAATGAAAAGATATGTCACAATAACCCTCAGATAATATGACAAGTAATTGAACCAAAAATAAGATAGTCAGTAGTTGAATTGCAGGACACACTCTGTGTGTCTGAATAGCCAGCGGATGATACAGTTACTCACAGAGAGAAGCGTGTAGCAGAGGAGACCGGAGCTGCAGCTTGCCTTCAGTGTATGGAGGAACCGGAAGTGCTGGAGCGGCCGCCCGTGACGTCAGCGAAGTCGGCTGGTATCGAGTGGTGAGGGCAAAAGCTGAGAGATGAAATGCAGGAGATTTGCAGGGCAATAGTCCTGAGGGTAGCTGGATAAGGTAGATGAATACCAATACAGAAATGGTTAGATGCAAAATGCTTCAGCAGGAACATAAACACAGGGCTGGTAATATGACTCATTCAGCACAGAATACCAAGCAATGAATGAGTGAGAGAAAGCCCTTAATAAAGGAGGTGTGAATGTGAAAAGGAGGCTGCAGGTAATTAGCTTAAAGAGACAGTACATTACATAGGACCCCCTCAAAATGAACCACTCCGGGGTTCAGGGATGAGGACGGTCAGGGTTGCGCCGATGGAAAAGTGACACGAGTCGTGGTGCTGATAGGTTAGTCGAAGGTTCCCAGGAGTCATCCTCTGGTGAATAACCCTTCCAACGAACAAGGTACTGTAAATTTCCAGAAACCCTTCTAGAGTCAATAATACTTTGAACCTCAAACTCAAGATCAGGTTGAATGGGAGGTTGATGCGTGGATCGTAGAGAATCAGTCCGAAGTGCTCTATACGGTTTCAATAAAGCAACATGAAAAGTGGGATGGATTTTGTACTGAGAAGGCAAATCCAGAGTAACAGCATTGTCGTTAATAATTTTCCGAATTGGAAAAGGTCCAATAAAAAATTTATTAAGTTTCCTACTAGGAGTGGTTAAACGTAAATTCTTTGTCGAAAGCCAGACTAGATCTCCAACCTCATAATTGGGTGTTGGTCTTCGTCTAAGATTATAATACTTTTGCTGTCTGTTTTGAGCAGATTTAATATTTTGAGCCAGAATAGAAAACGTTTCTGCAATAGTGTTAGTGGTATCGTTTACAATAGGACAAGAACTCACTATTGATGGGTTAAAATGAAAAACTGGATGAAAACCATAGTTAGCATAAAAAGGGGTAGCGTTAATTGATGAATGATGAGTGTTATTGTGTGCGAACTCAGCCAGTGGTAGTAGGGATGACCAGTTATCCTGTTGTTGAGTGACAAAGCAACGTAAGTACTCCTCTAACCACTGGTTAGTACGCTCTGTCTGTCCATTAGTTTGTGGGTGGTAGGCAGTACTTAGACGTCTTTCTATCTGCAGAGCTGAACAAAGTTCTTTCCAGAGTCGCAAGGTAAATTGAGTACCTCTGTCAGATGTGATTGAACGAGGTAACCCATGCAATTTTATAACGTTATCAATCAATAAATGAGCTGTCTCAAGTGAAGTTGGTAACTTGTGAAACGGTATAAAATGTGTCAATTTAGTTAAGAGGTCAACCACAACCATGATAGTTGTGTTGTTATTAGAGTTAGGCAAATCAACGATGAAATCAGTTGCAATGTCTGACCATGGTTTGGCCGGTATTGGAAGCGATAATAAATATCCAACAGGCTTTCGTTTATCAATTTTACTTGTCGAACATACTTCACAAGTCTGTACAAATCCCATCACATCTTGGTGCATCTTTGGCCACCAATAAGATCGTTTAGTTAATTCAATAGTCCTTTGAATACCCGGGTGTCTCGTTAAAACTGTGTCATGCATGGTTCTTAGAACAAGTGTTCTAAGTGTTGGTGGAACATATATTTTACTATTGAAGTGATATAATCCATCAGCATGTTTTGTCAGATTTTCCTTAGAGAAACTATTGTCTTTCTCTTGTTCATTAAGAAAGTCTTTGTCATCAATGGATGAAATAGCTAAAAGACTTTGGAAACAGTTATTGGGAATGATAGTACCAAAGGGTAGATCCAATTTAGGTTTTTCTGGTAGACGTGAAAGTATATCTGCCTTTGTATTTTTATTGGCAGGTCTATACATGATAGTATAAGTGAATCGGGAGAAGAATAAGCTCCATCTCACCTGTCTAGAAGTAAGAGTACGATGAGTCTTCAAATATTGTAGATTTCTATGGTCAGTGAATATTTGTATGGGGAGGGAAGTACCTTCTAACAGGTGCCTCCAATGCTCAAGGGAAGCTTTCATTGCAAGCAATTCTTTTTCACCAATATGGTAATTTAATTCTGAAGCAGTCAGTACACGGGAATAGTATGCTATAGGGTGCAAATGACCTTGAGGTGTTTGTCTCTGTGAAAGTATTGCACCAATAGCATAGTTTGATGCGTCAACCTCCAGGGTGAATTGTAATTTTGGATCAGGAAATTTTAATATGGGAGCTGTCGTAAAACAGGACTTCAAATGTTGGAAAATGTCTTGAATAGACTGAGTCCAATTAAATGGTACGTTAGATTTTGTTAGTTGTGTTAATGGTTTGGTTAATTGTGCAAAATTTTTAATAAATTTTCGGTAAAAGTTTGAAAATCCTAAAAATTTTTGCACATCTTTTTTGTTCCTTGGTGTTGGCCAATCAGTTATCACCTGGATCTTGTCTGTTTGCATAGAGATACCTTTAGGTGTTATGTGGTATCCTAGAAATGTTATGTCAGTAGTGTGGAACGAGCACTTCTCGAGCTTAGCATATAAACTATGTGCTTGCAATCTAGATAAAACTGTTCTGACATGCTTTATATGTTCTTGTAAAGAAGATGAGTAGATGAGAATGTCATCTAAATAAATCACCATCGAGGTGTCAAGTAGGTCTCTGAAGATGTCATTGATGAATCTTTGAAAGGTGGCCTGGGCGTTACATAAACCAAAAGGCATGACTGTATATTCATACAGTCCATACCTTGTTCTAAATGCGGTAAGCCACTCATCCCCAGGTCTCACACGAATTAAATTATATGCTTCCCTTAAATCAAGCTTGGTGTAGATTTGAGCACCTTTCAATCTTTCTATCAGCTCAGGAATTAGAGGCAAAGGATAACGATCTTTAATAGTCCTCTTATTAAGCTCCCTATAGTCAACAATAGGGCGCAGGGAACCGTCTTTGTTTTTTACAAAAAAGATTCCTGCACCTGCAGGTGAAGTTGAGGGTCTAATGAAACCCTTACGTAGATTGTCATTAATGTAAGTCTTTAAGTCCTGTAACTCTGGTTCTGAGAGGGGGAATATATGTCCATATGGTATATCAGATCCAGGTATTAATTCTATAGGACAATCATATAGTCTGTGAGGTGGAAGAGTCTCTGCCTCTTTTTTACTAAACACTTGTCTCAAGTCATGATAAACACTTGGGAGTGCAGAGTCAAAGACAGCCAACAAGGATGTGTGAGAAAAACAGGTACTTTTGCAGTAATCTGAAGTAAAATCAATTTTATTTGCTAACCATTGTATGTGTGGTTGATGCAATCTTAACCACTGTAACCCTAGTACTACAGGATACATTGGTGAGTGAAGAACATCAAATGAAATATATTCATGATGAGATGAGGGTGTAGTGACAAGTATGGGTACTGTGTGGTGTGTAATAGGTCCTGTTTCCAGATCTTTACCATCAATTAAACGGACCATAACAGGTTTTTCTTTTGCAATTAATGGGATTTTATTTATATTAACAAATGTCAAATCAATATAGGAGGAGAAAGCACCAGAATCGATGACTGCTTCAGAGAGATGCTGCTGACGATCCCACTGCAAGGAAATAGGTATTACACAATTTGTAAACTGATTTTTACTAAGAGATAAGTTATAATCATTGGATAATGTCTTACCCTTTTTAGTTTTCAACAAAAGTGGACAGAGAGGAACTTCATGCTCTTTTGAGGCACAGTATAAACATAGGTGATTGATTCTGCGTCTATGTTTTTCCTCCGGGGTTAACGGTCCTTTGATGGCACCGATGTCCATTGGTTCATCTGTACTCTTAGTACTATGCATCATTGGTCTATGTGTAGTGAATCTAGAGTCAGACTCAGTTGAGGATTTCTCTAATTTCCTCTCCCTAATTCTGTGGTCTATTTTTATAGAGAGCTGCATCAAATCGTTTAAATTTTCTGGAATGTCAATTCTTGCAAGTTCATCTTTAATTAATTCAGACAAACCAATCCTAAACTGATTCCTAAGGGAAATTTGATTCCAGCCTGAATCCAACTGCCAAATTTTAAATTCGGAAATATAATCTTCCACAGGCCTTTTATTTTGCTTAAGTGATCTTAATTTGTTATCAGCAGTGAGCTGTTTATGTGGGTCCTCATATAGTGAGGATAGGGCTTTAAAGAAATCATCTATAGAATTTAACATAGGATCATTTTGTTCATACAATGTGTCTGCCCATACCCTAGGTTCACCCCTAAGGTAGGAAATGACAGTTAAAACTTTTACTCTGTCAGAACTAAAAGTTTTGGGCTTTAATGATATAAACAGATTGCAAGAATTTATAAACTGTCTGAAAAGCTTTCTGTCACCATAAAACTTTTCTGGTGGGCTAACAGGTGGTTCTATGAGAGTATCACTATGTGAGGGTTTTGGATTTATTCCCTCTTTAATGATATTCTTTAATGTTGCATTTTCCACCTGTAGATCCCTAAGACCTTGATTAAGTTGATCCACTTTTTGCCCTAAGGCTACTACATAGTTGGATAACTCCACAGGATCCATTCCTTTGTAAATTAGGCTTGGTATTTCTGTAATAAGCCAAATGTAAATAATCACTTTTGCAAGTAAGGTTTTAAAATACATTTGTTTGTAGTTCATGTATAAAGCTTTAGTTAAGAGTATGTTCCTTTAAGACAAAAATATGTTATAGGAGGTATGCAATCAGTGTTGAAAATAGTTTGAATGTTCCTTTTCCTCTAATATGTGCCTTTGCTAGAAGGCAGTAATATGAGGGAAAGGTAAGTTTTATTTAGGTGGTAGTTCTCACATCAACAAACTGATAATTGTGATGTTGAGTCCTTTTACCTAAGATATGGTTATTGCAAATATGTGGACTTGAAAAAATAGAATGTATATTGCATCAGGATTCTCTATGAGGATGGGTGATAACAGGTGATTGCAGCACACACATTAAGTGAAAAAAACATATTGCCAAAATGAAAAGATATGTCACAATAACCCTCAGATAATATGACAAGTAATTGAACCAAAAATAAGATAGTCAGTAGTTGAATTGCAGGACACACTCTGTGTGTCTGAAAAGCCAGCGGATGATACAGTTACTCACAGAGAGAAGCGTGTAGCAGAGGAGACCGGAGCTGCAGCTTGCCTTCAGTGTATGGAGGAACCGGAAGTGCTGGAGCGGCCGCCCGTGACGTCAGCGAAGTCGGCTGGTATCGAGTGGTGAGGGCAAAAGCTGAGAGATGAAATGCAGGAGATTTGCAGGGCAAGAGTCCTGAGGGTAGCTGGATAAGGTAGATGAATACCAATACAGAAATGGTTAGATGCAAAATGCTTCAGCAGGTACATAAACACAGGGCTGGTAATATGACTCATTCAGCACAGAATACCAAGCAATGAATGAGTGAGAGAAAGCCCTTAATAAAGGAGGTGTGAATGTGAAAAGGAGGCTGCAGGTAATTAGCTTAAAGAGACAGTACATTACACTACCTTGTCTTCACCATCCAGGTTCACCGATCCGTCCTGAAGAGCTCCTCCGATGTCCTGATCCAAGCCCAAGCGGGGGGCTGAAGAGGTCCATGATCCGGTCAAAGTCTTCATCCAAGCGGGGCAGAAGAGGATCTTCCATCCGATTGAAGTCATCATCCAGGCGGCATCTTCTATGGTCTTCCATCCGGAGCGAAGCGGCAGGATCCTGAAGACCTCCAGCGCGGAACATCCATCCGGACCGACGACTGAACGACGAATGACTGTTCCTTTAAGGGACGTCATCCAAGATGGCGTCCCTCGAATTCCGATTGGCTGATAGGATTCTATCAGCCAATCGGAATTAAGGTAGGAATTTTCTGATTGGCTGATGGAATCAGCCAATCAGAATCAAGTTCAATCCGATTGGCTGATCCAATCAGCCAATCAGATTGAGCTTGCATTCTATTGGCTGTTCCGATCAGCCAATAGAATGCGAGCTCAATCTGATTTAGGGGTTAATACATTTATTAGAATAGCGGTGAGGTCCGCTCGGCAGATTAGGGGTTAATAATTGAAGTTAGGTGTCGGCGATGTTAGGGAGGGCAGATTAGGGGTTAATACTATTTATGATAGGGTTAGTGAGGCGGATTAGGGGTTAATAACTTTATTATAGTAGCGCTCAGGTCCGCTCGGCAGATTAGGGGTTAATAAGTGTAGGCAGGTGTCGGCGACGTTGAGGGGGGCAGATTAGGGGTTAATAAATATAATATAGGGGTCGGCGATATGCAGGGGTCAGCGATAGCGGGGGCGGCAGAATAGGGGTTAATAAGTGTAAGGTTAGGGGTGTTTAGACTCGGGGTACATGTTAGAGTGTTAGGTGCAGACGTAGGAAGTGTTTCCCCATAGGAAACAATGGGGCTGCGTTAGGAGCTGAACGCTGCTTTTTTGCAGGTGTTAGGTTTTTTTTCAGCTCAAACAGTCCCATTGTTTCCTATGGGAGAATCATGCACAAGCACGTTTTTGATGCTGGCCGCGTCCGTAAGCAACTCTGGTATCGAGAGTTGCATTTGCGGTAAAAATGCTCTACGCTCCTTTTTGGGAGCCTAACGCAGCATTTGTTTGAACTCTCGATACCAGAGTTAAATTTATGGTGCGGCCATAAAAAAGCCCGCGGAGCGTTAACAGCCCTTCTACCGCCAAACTCCAAATCTAGGCCATAGTGTGTTTACAGCTGAGGTACAGTTGTATCTATCGCTATGAATATACTGCAATTGCTAATTTATAGTATAGATATCTTAAATGAACCTACTAGTGGTAGCTAGAAGAGAATGTTAGAATAATATACTTATAGTTAAAATAAGTAACGAATACTGATATTAGCTAATCAATTTTAGCATCAAGTTGTGTTATGGAGGATCTGACACGTGCAAAGATCCGCAGCGTGTAGTCTTATAAGTTATGTATAAAGGATCGCTAGTAGTAAAGCATAGTCAGCCGTATCATTTAAGAGATAAAATTATGAATTATATAACACAGTACGTTTACAGCTGAAACATAATTATATCTGTCACTATAAATACTGTATATTGCAGTTGCTGGATTACAACCTTTCTATTAACATCGGTATCTATAGTAAACCTCCCAATATCAGCTTTGAGAGAACTGTTCAGTTTATGTGCTTGTGGTCAAATAAACAGTGATTGCTGGCATTTACTGCTCAGTTATAACATCAGATTAAGTTATAAAGGATCTGACGCACGCAACCATCCACAGTGTGTAATCATTTAAATTATGTACCAGGAGTCGCTAGTAATAATAACAATCAGACTTTCCCTGCAGGTTAAAAAATGCTTATAGCATAAAAGTTAACTAGTCCATGACATGTTTCGCCACAATTGGAAAAATCCAAGGTTACAATTCTAGTAGCATCCATATCTGTATATCCAAACATAGGTAATCCGGTATCATCCGTCTTTTCATTATCCGACATCTCTGAACAGAGTGCAAGTAACCAGTTACAGCAAACAGAAGGAGGAGAAACCTTAAAGACAAATTAGTTCACACTTATTTGGGCAGTGAAAAAATGCTAAGACAAGGACTTTTGAAATGGGTAAGGGTTGTTATCCATGTTTAGGATGTGGTAATTGTAACTGTATGATAAAAGGTCCAATTTTTGTACATCCACTCACGGGGAAAAAAATTCTATAAGGGGATATTACACATGCAATACTAAATTTGCAGTGTACCTTATTAAATGTCTGTGTGGGAGGATTTACATTGGGGAGACCACCCGTAGGGTCCTTGAAAGAATTGTCCAACATAAAAGTAACATTAGGTGCAAAAACTGGGAGGCCCCTGTTTCTAGCCATTGTTTACAGTGTGGTCACAATAATAGTCAGATACATTTCCAGGTAATTGATGCAGTACCACTTCCTAGGCGTGGAGGGGACAGGGAGTTGCTTCTTAAAAAGAAAGAGGCATTTTGGATACATAAGTTAAGTGCTATGCAACCTCAAGGGTTAAATAAAGAATTAGATTTTTCTCTATTTTCATAGCCCTTTTTTTCCCCCTATGAGAATTTAATGACTGAGTGTTTAGTTTTAAAAAGTATAGCGTCTATTTCCATATTTGTGTATTCATCTGCTATAATATTGTTCATATTGTTTTTAAAAATAATGTCTGATTTGCACTATGTACTTTAAATGTAACAAAGGTGATGGATATACATTTTTACACCTTGTTACCACTAGGTGGGGTTGTACAAAGGTGTTTATTTAAACACCTGAGTGTAGGTGGGCCTATATAAGGGTGCACTTGTAAGTTTGTAGCTATGTATGATTAAGGGTTTTGTACCCGAAATGTCACATTTTTGTAATCCTGGTATGACAGAATTAAGACTTTTTATCTGTTGGAAGGTGCTGCCGTCTGTGAAACCAGTTCCAAATTATAGATCACGTGAAGAGACACAGATAGGGAATTACTGTTGAAAATGAAAGAAGCATTCTGGATATACACACTTAAAGTGAAAGTCAAACCTAGCGTTTTTGAAACCTTGATGTATACAAAACATATATGATTAAGGGTATCATAACCAAAATGTTGTGTGATCTTGTGACCTAGTGATGATATAATAAAGGTATGTTAAAAAGATACAGTACTGTTGTATTCTGCTTGAATCTGGAATTCACTAAGGTCTTGGCAGTAGCCCAGGACCAGGGTGGATTTGGGAGTGCACACTGTACTTTGTTTTGATTGATTCTTCTACCCACGTCACACCCATGACCCTGCAACTTCTTTGTCATCCCTATACCCACGTCACACCCATGAACCTGCAACTGCTCTGTCATCCAGGTAACTACATCATATCCTTACCTCCAACTGCTATCATCCCTATACCCACATCATAACCCAGACCTTGTACTTGCTCTGTCATCCCTGTAACCACATCATACATACCCTTATCCTGCAACTGCTATTATCCCTATATCCACATCATACCCCTGACTCTGCAACTGCACTGTCATCTTGTTAATCGCTTCATACCCCTGACACTGAAACTGATCTTTAAGCCCTGTAAGCACTTCATACTCCTGACCCTGCAAGTGCTCTGTCATCCCTGTACCCACATCACACTCTGACCCTGCAACTTCTATTTCATCCCCGTAAGCAATTCATACCTTTTACTCTGCAGTTGATTTGTTATCCCTGTAAGCACTTCATACCCCTGACCCTGCAACTGCTATTATCCCTATATCCACATCGTACCCCTGACTCTGCAACGGCACTGTCATCCCTTTAAGCACTTCATACCCCTGACCCTGCAACTGCTATTATCCATATATCCACATCATACCCCTGACTCTGCAACTGCACTGTCATCCCTTTAACCCCTTAATGACCGGACCATTTTTCAATTTTCTTACCCTTAATGACAATGGCTATTTTTACATTTCTGCAGTGTTTGTGTTTAGCTGTAATTTTCCTCTTACTCATTTACTGTACCCACACATATTATATACCGTTTTTCTCGCCATAAAATGGACTTTCTAAAGATGCCATTATTTTCATCATATCTTATAATTTACTAAAAAAAAAAAAGATAAAATATGAGGAAAAAATGGAAAAAAACACGCTTTTTCTAATTTTGACCCCCAAAATCTGTTACACATCTACAACCACCAAAAAACACCCATGCTAAATAGTTTCTAAATTTTGTCCTGAGTTTAGAAATACCCAATGTTTACATGTTCTTTGCTTTTTTTGCAAGTTATAGGGCAATAAATACAAGTAGCACTTTGCTATTTCCAAACCACTTTTTTTCAAAATTAGCGCTAGTTACATTGGAACCCTGATATCTGTCAGGAATACCTGAATATCCCTTGACATGTATATATTTTTTTTTAGAAGACAACCCAAAGTATTGATCTAGGACAACCCAAAGTATTGTTATCCCTGTAAGCACTTCATACCCCTGACCCTGCAACTGCTATTATCCCTATATCCACATCGTACCCCTGACTCTGCAACGGCACTGTCATCCCTTTAAGCACTTCATACCCCTGACCCTGCAACTGCTATTATCCATATATCCACATCATACCCCTGACTCTGCAACTGCACTGTCATCCCTTTAACCCCTTAATGACCGGACCATTTTTCAATTTTCTTACCCTTAATGACAATGGCTATTTTTACATTTCTGCAGTGTTTGTGTTTAGCTGTAATTTTCCTCTTACTCATTTACTGTACCCACACATATTATATACCGTTTTTCTCGCCATAAAATGGACTTTCTAAAGATGCCATTATTTTCATCATATCTTATAATTTACTAAAAAAAAAAAAGATAAAATATGAGGAAAAAATGGAAAAAAACACGCTTTTTCTAATTTTGACCCCCAAAATCTGTTACACATCTACAACCACCAAAAAACACCCATGCTAAATAGTTTCTAAATTTTGTCCTGAGTTTAGAAATACCCAATGTTTACATGTTCTTTGCTTTTTTTGCAAGTTATAGGGCAATAAATACAAGTAGCACTTTGCTATTTCCAAACCACTTTTTTTCAAAATTAGCGCTAGTTACATTGGAACCCTGATATCTGTCAGGAATACCTGAATATCCCTTGACATGTATATATTTTTTTTTAGAAGACAACCCAAAGTATTGATCTAGGCCCATTTTGGTATATTTCATGCCACCATTTCACCGCCAAATGCGATAAAAAAAAAAAGTTAACTATTTCACAAATTTTGTCACAAACTTTAGGTTTCCCACTGAAATTATTTACAAACAGCTTCTGCAATTATGGCACAAATGGTTGTAAATGCTTCTCTGGGATCCCCTTTTTTCAGAATTAACAGACTTATATGGCTTTGGGGTTGCTTTTTGGTAATTAGAAGGCAGCTAAATGCCGCTGCGCACCACACGTGTTTTATGCCCAGGAGTGAAGGGGTTAATTAGGGAGCTTGTAGGGTTAATTTTAGCTTTAGTGTAGTGTAGTAGACAACCCCAAGTATTGATCTAGGCCCATTTTGGTATATTTTATGCCACCATTTCACCGCCAAATGCGAGCAAATAAAAAAAAAACTTTACATTTTTCACAATTTTAGGTTTCTCACTGAAATAATTTACAAACAGCTTGTGCTATTATGGTAGAAAAAAGCTTCTCTGGGATACCCTTTGTTCAGAAATAGCAGACTTATATGGCTTTGGCGTTGCTTTTTGGTAATTAGAAGGCCGCTAAATGCTGCTGCGCACCACACGTGAATTATGCCCAGCATTGAAGGGGTTAAATTAGGTAGCTTTTAGGGAGCTTGCAGGGCTAATTTTAGAGATCAGCCTCCCACCTTACACATCCCACCCCCTGATCCCTCTCAAACAGCTCTCTTCCCTCCCCCACCCCACAATTGTTACCGCCATCTTAAGTACTGGCAGAAAGTCTGCCAGTACTAAATAAGAGGTTTTTTTTTTTTTTTAAATAAAAATAATCAAATATTTTAGTTGGGATGGACCCCTGCCTTAGCCCCAACCTGATCCCCCCTCCAGCTCTCTAACCCTCTCCCCTACCTAATTACCGCCATCTTGGGTACTGGCAGTGCCCACTTTGGCCCCAAAAAACAAAGTATTTTTATTTTCTTTTTCAATTAACTCTTTCTGTAGTGTAGCAGCCCCTCCACAATAACCCCACCCCCCTCCCCCTCCCAGATCCATTTATATTTGAAAAAAAAAAATTTTACCTTTCCCTGGCTTTTTGCCCTAATTGTTGTCAGTGCGGCTAATGCGCGCGCTTGCACAGTATTTTCACGTGCACGCGCGCGTCTCGTGCACACGCACGCTCCCTCCCACCCGGACAACAGCACCATCACTACCGGTGCAGAGAGGGCCACAGAGTGGCTCTCTCTGCATCGGAGGCTTGTAAAGGGGTATTGCAGGATGCCTCCATATTGAGGCATCACTGCAATACCCTCAGAGCTGCTGGAAGCGATTGTGATCACTTCTAGCACTCTGTTAGACAACTGACGTACTAGGTACGTCCATTGTCATTAACTGCTTGTTAATGCATGACGTACCTGGTACGTCAGTTGTCATTAAGGGGTTAAGCACTTCATACGCCTGACCCGGCAACTGCTCTTTCATCCCTGTAAGCACTTCATACCCCTAACCCTTCAACTGCTCTGTCATCCCTGTACCCACATCACACTCTGACCCTGCAACTGCTCTTTCATCCCTGTAAGCACTTCATACCTCTGACTCTGCAGCTGCTCTGTCATCCCTGTAAGCACTTGACACCCCTCACTCTGCAACTGCTCTGTCATCTCTGTAAACACTTCACAGCCATAACCCTGCAACTGCACTGTCATCCCTGTAAGCACTTCATGACTCTGACCCTGCAACTGCTCTGTCATCCCTGAACCCACATCACACAATGACCCTGCAACTGCTCTTTCATCACAAACACACCTGGCCTTACAGTCCCTAAGTCTCTGCAGTGCGAGCAGAAGTGGGCGTGACCGAGTGTGGAAGGGGGCGTGGCCGAGCATGAGGGTCGTGAAGGGGGCGTGGCCCAATGTGAAGGGGGCGGGGCCATGCGGGCCGTGAAAGGCTGTGCAGTCTGAGAGCTCAAAACAGCTCAAAAGAGGGGAGAGAGGGGGTAGGGAAAAGATAAGAAAGGTGAGAGAGAGATCAAGAGGGGAGTAAAAGAGAGGGGGAGGGAGAGCAAAAGAAAGGGGAGAGGGGGGGAAGAGAGAGATAGAGAGAGAGGGGGGAGGGGGAAGTAAGAGGGGGGGTAGAGAGAGAGGGGGGGAGGGGGAAGAAAGAGGGGGGGTAGAGAGAGAGGAGGGAGATAGAGGGAGGGAGAGAAAGAGGGTTGGGGGGAGGGAGAGAGGGGAGGGGGAGGGAGAGAAGGGAGGGGGAGAGAGGGGAGGGAGGGAGAGAGAGAGGGGGAGAGAGCGAGAGGGGGGAGAGAGAGAGAGGGGAGAGAGATGGATAGAGGGGAGAGAGAGAGAGCGCAAAAGAGAGGGGAGAGAGAGAGCGAAAAAGAGAGGGGGAGAGAGAGCGCAAAAGAGAGGGGTGAGAGAGAGCGCAAAAAGAGAGCGAGCAGAAGTGGGTGTGACCGAGTGTGGCAGGGGGCATGGCCGAGCGTGAGGGCCGTGAAGGGGGCGTGGCCCAATGTGAAGGGGCGGGGCCATGCGGGCCGTGAAAGGCTGTTCAGTCTGAGAGCTCAAAACAGCTCAAAAGAGGGGAGAGAGGGGGTAGGGAAAAGATAAGAAAGGTGAGTGAGCTATCAAGAGGGGGAGGGAGAGCAAAAGAAAGGGGAGAGAGAGATCAAAAGAGAGGGGGGAAGAGAGAGAGAGGGGGGAGAGGGAGAGAGGAGGGAGGGAGAGAGAGAGGGGGGAGGGGGAAGAAAGAGGGGGGGGACGGATTGAGAGAAATAGGGTGGGGGGGAGGGAGAGAGAGAGGGGAGGGGGAGTGAGAGAGAGAGGGGAGGGAGGGGGAGAGAGAGAGGGGAGGGAGGGGGAGAGAGAGAGGGGAGGGAGAGAGAGAGAGGGGGGAGATAGAGAGAGGGGAGATAGAGAGAGGGGGAGAGAGCGAGGGGAGAGAGAGAGGCTAGGCGAGAGAGATAGGGGGGGAGAGAGGGAGAGAGAGAGCGCAAAAGAGAGGGGGTAGAGAGAGCGCAAAAGAGGGGGGGGAGAGAGCGCAAAAGAGAGGGGTGAGAGAGAGTGCAAAAGAGAGGGGTGTGAGAGAGAGCGCAAAAAGAGAGGGGGAGAGAGAGCGCAAAAAAGGGAGGGAGAGAGAGCGCAAAAGAGGGGGGATAGAGAGAGCTCAAAAGAGAGGTGGAGAGAGAGAGCTCAAAAGAGAGGGGGAAAGAAAGCGCAAAAGAGAGGGGGAGAGAGAGAGAGCAAAAGAGAGGGGGAGAGAGAGAGCGCAAAAGAGAGGGGGAGAGAGAGCAAAAGAGAGGCGGAGAGAGCGCAAAAGAGAGGGGGAGAGAGAGAGCGCAAAAGAGAGGGGGAGAGAGAGAGCTCAAAAGAGAGGTGGAGAGAGAGAGCTCAAAAGAGAGGGGGAAAGAAAGCGCAAAAGAGGGGGAGAGAGAGAGCAAAAGAGAGGGGGAGAGAGAGAGAGCAAAAGAGAGGGGGAGAGAGAGAGAGCAAAAGAGAGGGGGAGAGAGCGCAAAAGAGAGGGGGAGAGAGCGCAAAAGAGGGGGAGAGAGAGCGCAAAAGAGGGGGAGGGAGAGAGAGCGCAAAAGAGAGGGGGGAGAGATAGAGCTCAAAAGAGAGGGGGAGAGAGAGAGAGCAAAAGAGAGGGGGAGAGAGAGCAAAAGAAAGGCGGAGGGAAAGAGCGCAAGGGGTGGGACCGCTGTACCCTGCAAAAAATGGCCCGTGTGAACGGGCTTTAGGACTAGTAGATAATAAACAGTCACAGTCATGTGATCAGGGGGCTGGAAGAAGGTTCCTAGATACAAGGTAATCACAAATGTAAAACGTACATTAATATAACTGTGTTGGTTATACAAAACTGGGGAATGAGTTATAAAGGGATTATTTATCTTTTAAAACAATAACAATTCTATGGTTGACTGTCCCTTTAATTTGTTTCCAATAACTTTTTTTTACCAGTGGCACAGTATAAAATTTATGAAATTTGCTTTTAAAGGGACAGTTCACCAAAATTTTTCTCCCCTTTAAAGTGTTCCCTATAATTAATTTTACCTGCTGGAGTGTTTTAAATTGTTTACAAGTAGCTCCTTTACCCCTATTTTGGCATTTGAAATAGCTGATTTAGCTTCTGGTATCCCAACCTATACTGAAAGTTTCTATACTGGAGTATATTCTATTGAATTGCCTAAGTAAACACAGCCAGCAGAAGAGATTACACTCTCATTTGGGGGCATGATAGTTAAGTAATAAAATTATAATTTTGCATTGTTCTCTCTAAGTATTGAGCTTTGGTTTTCTAGACAAATAGATAAGGAAGCAAGACTGTGTACATAAAAGTGATAACATAATGAGATCTGATTGTAATAGGCTGTGGTTTAAAAGCACAAAACTAGCTACTTCATATACACAAATAAACCGAAAAATGCAATTCCTCATAAATTTTATACTCATTGAAAATACATTCATATAAAAACAATTTTACAGTGTACTGTCCCTTTAAGGCTTATTTATGTATATGCATTAGCTGATTTTGTGTTTTGAAGCCACAACCTAATAAAATGGGTTGAGCTTGTAGGTATGATCAGATCTCATTACTTTATCACATTGTGTACATATACATGATTCTTTATCTTATATATGTCCATAAACCAATCACCAATACTTGGAGAGAACAATGGAAAATCTACATTGTATAACCTTATCTCTTCTATAACCCACTGTGAGGGTAATTTCTGTACTGTCCAATTACAATTTCCAAATAAAATCCATGCCTGGCTGTGCAGCGCTGACTCTATCTGCGAGCGTGCGTGACGTCACGTGACTGACTGTGGGCGTGGCTGACGCTAACCGGCTGTGCGCTGCTTCTTTTTCATACAACAAGAAGACTTGCGCTGGTAAGGAGGATATACTCTTAACTGTGACTGATACAGTAGGTCTGCTGTCTGTATTATTGTGCAGCCGCAGCCGATGTGTTAGGGTACTGTAGTGGATAACAGAGATTTATTTAGAGGAAAAAACTACAATGCTAACTTGAACACTGTATGAACTGTTAAAGCTTTAAAAACAAGAGCCTCCCTTACTAGTGCAGTCTCTCACAAAAACTCCTAAGATATGTAAACAAATATTGCACATAATTGCACCTTTAACATCTTCCAATTATAAATTTGCAGTAGCAATATTTGCATTGGGAACCACATAGCATAATCTATTTAATTTTATGTCACTAGTCAAACTACTGAAAATCACTGTATACCAGACTGCCGTAGGCGCCCCCTTCTGTTTGTTTACAATGCTAACTTGCTTTGTGACAGTGACATTCAAACTAAAGATCTGTAATCTCTACAGGTTATCAGCCATGACTGAGCTGCAGATGGTCTGCCTCACTTCATATTGTGTCACAATCTGCAATACTAAAATGACTGTTAACCATTTATTTGAATATAAGAAAGAATATGGTCTGTCAGTGGTTACATGCAGGACTGTATTAAGGGGCATGCAAACTGGGCAGCTACCTGGGTGCCAGTACTAGCTGACTGCATGATCCAACATTGAGTGAATCTGCCTCATTTTGGCCTGTCCTTTTGTGGCCCCGCCATTTGTGGCTCCGCCCTCCCCCATGGCCGGTATTATTTAAAGGAAATGGTGGCAACCCTAGACAGCGCTAGTTCATGTGTGCCATATGGATAACATAGTGCTCACTCTGTCAAAAGAACTCAGATAAGGGGGCATTCTGCAGAGGCTTAGACACAAGGTTATCACAGAGGTAAAAAGTTTATTAATATAACCGTGTTGCTTTTGTAAAACTGGGGAATCAGTAATAAAGGGATTATCTATCTTTTTAAACAATAAAAATTCTGGCCCTTTAAATATTAATTTTGTTCCACATGCAGCCATAATTTTCAGATTAGTTTACATGGAGCTCTATACACAATGGTCCGGATTACAAAATGGCGCACAAATGATAGCAGTATGCAAAAAAATAAGCAGTATCGCTGGACCACACTAACATTAGAGTGCAACTTGATATTTCAAGTCCATGGTAAATCCTAGGCATGTGCATGGACAAAAAAAAAATGGTTGTTCCAAATTTGAAAATTTAATATTTGAGGAATTTAGTTTCTCCAAATATTCGTTGACCATCCCATTCGGTATTCGTTTCTTCTTAAACAAAATGGATACCGAAGATTCGTCAAACATTTACTCTCCTTTTCATTAAAACAATGTAAATGTTTCACAGCTGCCCCTGCAAAAAACTCATATACTTACCTAAACAAGCTGGAGAAAACACTAACCTGGTCCTTTTCTTGCCTGAGCCTGGCCCGCACTAACTGGAGGCTTAGCGCAGGCCGGGCATAGACAACAAGAGGACTGGGTTAGCACACTCTCCAGCATGTTAAAGTAAGTATTTGAGGATTTTTTAAGAAAACTAAGGAATATCGACTGTCACAGATACCAGGCTGCCAAGGCTACCTCCTCCCGTACCATGAATTGTTGTGTTTCCCCAGCTCCCCTTTTCATTGTTACTAGGATTACACATTGCCCAGAAAAAGCTGATTGCTGCTCGCTAGGGTCTTACTGACTCGCCGAGACCCAACTGGGATCTTATGGAACTACTCGCTGGCTGGGCTCGCTAGGGATCCCCGCTGAACTTTGACCTAGGTCACACTGGAGGCCCTTTGCCCCAGAGCTCCGCTCTTTTGGGGATTATTACTACCTTTGAGGTGCAAGGGTTGGGGTGATTGCCAGGAGGGAGCTCACTCCGGAACCCAGGGTTTCGAACCCCTCTCCACCTCTGGCTGACCCGGAATACTCTTTGACTAACTGCCGCTCCAGCGACTGATCATGTTGCTTTTTGGACTGGGACATCTCAGGGCCTTTAGCTCTCCAATGGTACCCAGGAATAGCTGCCGCTCCCTTGGTATCACCCCAAAACCGCGACCTAGCTATTGTGGGATCCCTATGTGACTATTGTTCCATTGGAGGCTCCAGCGTGTCTGGAGGGGAGAGAATCTCTGAATCAGATAAGTCTCTTATCAAGATGGAAAGTGTGTATATAAGCTGTGTGTTTGTTTCAATAAAGTCTGTTCCTGTTTCACCTTAATACTGGTCTTGTCTGTTTATTAGGATGGGCTCTTACTAAAATCCCTTTTCCTGCTCTACAGCTACAGGTTCCAGGTATAGGAAGTGCCTAGACACTAATGACTTTTGTTAATAAGGAGAAAAACGCTTAACATATTTTTCTATAACGGATTTCCTATTACCCTCTGTGACAAGGGACATAACACATATGTTTAAAAATCACGCATCATACCCTCAAAATGGGGCTAGATTCTACGCTGATCCTAAGGGAAGTGGATGCCATGCTAGATGCCCATTTTAATAAGCTTTGCACATTACTTGAGGAGGAATATATCTCCCTAAAAGATGTATGTGCCAATGTAAAAGGAGAACTGCAGCCTTCACTACAACTCCGCACCAAACCTACCGATATGAAACAAGGAGGCACACAGCCTACTATCACAAACATGAGCGCCTTTACTCCAGAAAAGGAAAAGAAATCTACAGAGCCTCAAACTGGGACAAATAAAAATACAACAGAAGAAGCCGCAGATTCACCTGCTGATATTGATGAATCACCACCCTCAACTAATAAAAAGGATGGCTCCATTAATCGGTTCATGCAGATCCAAGACCGGATAACCCACAAGGTGAACAGCAACTTCTTGATGCACAAAGGAGGTACCTACTTCCTGAAGATGCCGTACCAAATGCGTACCTCGTGAAAGTTTCAGGGCCAGACGGATGCAGCGCTTCTCACTGATGGCTGTGGGGTAGCTAACTTGAACACTGTATGAACTGTTAAGGCTTTAAAAACCAGACCCTCCCTTACTAGTGCAGTCTCTCACAAAAAACTCCTAAGATATGTAAACAAATATTGCACATAATTGCACTTTTAACATCTTCCAATTATAAATTTGCAGTAGCAATATTTGTATTGGGAACCACATAGCATCATCTATTTAATTTTATGTCACTAGTCAAACTACTGAAAATCACTGTATACCAGACTGCCGTAGGCGCCCCTTTTATTTTTTACAATATTTGTTTACAATGTTAACTTGCTTTGTGACAGTGACATTCAAACTAAAGCTCTGTAGTCTCTACAGGTTATCAGCCATGACTGACCTGCAGATGGTCTGCCTCACTTCATATTGTGTCACAATCTGCAATAGTAAAATGACTGTTAACCATTTTTGAATATAAGAAAGAATATGGTCTGTCAGTGGTTACATGCAGGACTGTATTAAGGGGCATGCAAACTGGGCAGCTACCTGGGTGCCAGTACTAGCTGACTGCATGATCCAACATTGAGTGAATCTGCCTCATTTTGGCCCGTCCTTTTGTGGCCCCGCCATTTGTGGCACCGCCCTCCCCCATGGCCGGTATTATTTAAAGGAAATGGTGGCAACCCTAGACAGCGCTAGTTCATGTGTGCCATATGGATAACATAGTGCTCACTCTGTCAAAAGAACTGAGATAAGGGGGCATTCTGCAGAGGCTTAGACACAAGGTAATCACAGAGGTAAAAAGTTTATTAATATAACCGTGTTGCTTTTGCAAAACTGGGGAATCAGTAATAAAGGGATTATCTATCTTTTTAAACAATAAAAATTCTGGCCCTTTAAATATTAATTTTGTTCCACATGCAGCCATAATTTTCAGATTAGTTTACATGGAGCTCTATACAAAATGGTCCGGATTACAAAATGGCGCACAAATGATAGCAGTATACAAAAAAATAAGCAGTATCGCTGGACCACACTAACATTAGAGTGCAACTTGATATTTCAAGTCCATGGTAAATCCTAGGCATGTGCATGGACAAAAAAAAAATGGTTGTTCCAAATTTGAAAATTTAATATTTGAGGAATTTAGTTTCTCCAAATATTCGTTGACCTTCCCATTCGGTATTCGTTTCTTCTTAAACAAAATGGATACCGAAGATTCGTCAAACATTTACTCTCCTTTTCATTAAAACAATGTAAATGTTTCACAGCTGCCCCTGCAAAAAACTCATATACTTACCTAAACAAGCTGGAGAAAACACTAACCTGGTCCTTTTCTTGCCTGAGCCTGGCCCGCACTAACTGGAGGCTTAGCGCAGGCCGGGCTCAGACAACAAGAGGACTGGGTTAGCGCTCTCTCCAGCATGTTAAAGTAAGTATTTGAGGATTTTTTAAGAAAACTAAGGAAAATCGACTGTCACGGATACCAGGCTGCCAAGGCTACCTCCTCCCGTACCAAGGGTTGGGGTGATTGCCAGGAGGGAGCTCACTCCGGAACTAACTGCCGCTCCAGCGACGGATCATGTTGCTTTTTGGACTGGGACATCTCGGGCCTTTAGCTCTCCAATGCTACCCAGGAATAGCTACCGGTCCCTTGGTATCACCCCAAAACCGCGACCTAGCTATTGTGGGATCCCTATGTGACTATTGTTCCATTGGAGGCTCCAGCGTGTCTGGAGGGGAGAGAATCTCTGAATCAGATAAGTCTCTTATCAAGATGGAAAGTGTGTATATAAGCTGTGTGTTTGTTTCAATAAAGTCGGTTCCTGTTTCACCTTAATACTGGTCTTGTCTGTTTATTAGGATGGGCTCTTACTAAAATCACTTTTCCTGCTCTACAGCTACAGGTTCCAGGTATAGCAAGTGCCTAGACACTAATGACTTTTGTAAATAAGGAGAAAAACGCTTAACATATTTTCCTATAACGGATTTCCTATTACCCTCTGTGACAAGGGACATATCACATATGTTTAAAAATCATGCATCATACCCTCAAACTGGGGCTAGATTCTATGCTGATCCTAAGGGAAGTGGAAGCCATGCTAGATGCCCATTTTAATAAGCTTTGCGCAGTACTTGAGGAGGAATATATCTCCCTAAAAGATGTATGTGCCAATGTAAAATGAGAATTGCAGCCTTCACTACAACTCCGCACCAAACCTACCGATATGAAACAAGGAGGCACACAGCCCACTATCACAAACATGAGCGCCTTTACTCCAGAAAAGGAAAAGAAATCTACAGAGCCTCAAACTGGGACAAATAAAAATACAACAGAAGAAGCCGCAGATTCACCTGCTGATACTGATGAATCACCACCCTCAACTAATAAAAAGGATGGCTCCATTAATTGGTTCATGCAGATCCAAGACCGGATAACCCACAAGGTGAACAGCAACTTCTTGATGCACAAAGGAGGTACCTACTTCCTGAAGATACCATACCAAATGCGTACCTCGTGAAAGTTTCAGGGCCAGACGGATGCAGCGCTTCTCACTGATGGCTGTGGGGTAACTAACTTGAACACTGTATGAACTGTTAAGGCTTTAAAAACCAGACCCTCCCTTACTAGTGCAGTCTCTCACAAAAAAACTCCTAAGATATGTAAACAAATATTGCACATAATTGCACCTTTAACATCTTCCAATTATAAATTTGCAGTAGCAATATTTGTATTGGGAACCACATAGCATAATCTATTTAATTTTATGTCACTAGTCAAACGACTGAAAATCACTGTATACCAGACTGCCGTAGGCGCCCCTTCTGTTTGTTTACAATGCTAACTTGCTTTGTGACAGTGACATTCAAACTAAAGATCTGTAATCTCTACAGGTTATCAGCCATGACTGACCTGCAGATGGTCTGCCTCACTTCATATTGTGTCACAATCTGCAATAGTAAAATGACTGTTAACCATTTATTTGTATATAAGAAAGCAGAGGGTCTGTCAGTGGTTACATGCAGGACTGTATTAAGGGGCATGCAAACTGGGCAGCTACCTGGGTGCCAGTACTACCTGACTGCATGATCCAACATTGAGTGAATCTGCCTCATTTTGGCCCGTCCTTTTGTGGCTCCGCCCTCCCCCATGGCCAGTATTATTTAAAGGAAATGGTGGCAACCCTAGACAGCGCTAGTTCATGTGTGCCATATGGATAACATAGTGCTCACTCTGTCAAAAGAACTGAGATAAGGGGGCATTCTGCAGATGCTTAGACACAAGGTAATCACAGAGGTAAAAAGTTTATTAATATAACCGTGTTACTTTTGCAAAACTGGGGAATAAGTAATAAAGGGATTATCTATCTTTTAAAACAATAAAAATTCTGGCCCTTTAAATATTAATTTTGTTCCACATGCAGCCATAATTTTCAGATTATTTTACATGGAGCTCTATACAAAATGGTCCGGATTACAAAATGGCGCACAAATGAGAGCAGTATACAAAAAAATAAGCAGTATCGCTGGACCACACTAACATGCAACTTGATATTTCAAGTCCATGGTAAATCCTAGGCATGTGCATGGACAAAAAAAAATGGTTGTTCCGAATTTGAAAATTGAATATTTGAGGAATTTAGTTTCTCAAAATATTCGCTGACCATCCCATTCGGTATTCGTTTCTTCTTAAACAAAATGGATACCGAAGATTCGTCAAACATTTACTCTCCTTTTCATTAAAACAATGTAAATGTTTCACAGCTGCCGCTGCAAAAAACTCATATACTTACCTAAACAAGCTGGAGAAAACACTAACCTGGTCCTTTTCTTGCCTGAGCCTGGCTCGCACTAACTGGAGGCTTTGTGCAGGCCGGGCTCAGACAACAAGAGTACTGGGTTAGCGCACTCTCCAGCATGTTAAGGTAAGTATTTGAGGATTTTTTAAGAAAACTAAGGAATACCGACTGTCACGGATACCAGGCTGCTGTGGATTGTTGTGTTTTTCCCCCAGCTCCCCTTTTCATTGTTACTAGGGTTACACATTGCCCAGAAAGAGCTGATTGCTCCTCGCTAGGGTCTTACTGACTCGCCGAGACCCAACCGAGATCTTATGGGCCTACTCGCTGGCTGGGCTCGCTAGGGATCCCCGCTGAACTTTGACCTAGGTCACTCTGGAGGCCCTTTGCCCCAGAGCTCTGCTCTTTTGGGGATTATTACTACCTTTGAGGGGCAAGGGTTGGGGTGATTGCCAGGAGGGAGCTCACTCCGGAACCCAGGGTTTCAAACCCCTCTCCACCTCTGGCTGACCCGGAATACTCTTTGACTAACTGCCGCTCCAGCGACGGATCATGTTGCTTTTTGGACTGGGACATCTCGGGGCCTTCAGCTCTCCAATGGTCCCCGGGAATAGCCGCCGCTCCCTTGGTATCACCCCAAAACCGCGACCTAGCTATTGTGGGATCCTTATGTGACTATTGTTCCATTGGAGGCTCCAGCGTGTCTGGAGGGGCGGGAATCTCTGAATCAGATAAGTCTTTTATCAAGATGGAAAGTGTGTATATAAGCTGTTTGTTTGTTTCAATAAAGTCTGTTCCTGTTTCACCTTAATACTGGTCTTGTCTGTTTATTAGGATGGGCTCTTACTAAAATCACTTTTCCTGCTCTACAGCTACAGGTCCCAGGTATAGGAAGGATCCTTTGGCAGAGATACCTAGTTGAGGTATCCGGAGTCCGTCACACCTTGCGAATTTGGCATTATTCATTTATTTTCTTTAAAATTACATGTTTATTCTTTCGGGTATTAGTTTTGTGAAAACAAAACTAATTTTCCTGTTTTGTTTATGAATATGCATTTGTTACAAAACGAATGCACATGTCTAGTAAATCCCATTTACCAGAGCATGGTTAGCAGGCCGACGTCACTCTAGCATACTGGTTTTCAAGGCTGTCCTCAGGCCTCCCTAACAGGCCAGGTTTTAAGGATATCTGAGCTGCAGCACAGGTGAAATAATCAGCTGATTAGTAACCATGGTTATTATCTCACCCAAGGTAATTCAGAAAATCTGGCCTGTTGGGGAGGCCTGAGGACAGGTTTGAAAACCAGTGATATAGTGCAAACTATATTTCAAAGGATATCATGATAGCGTGCATATTACAAATTGAAAATTATAGTTTGCACTTGAGTGAAAGCCAAAGCTGTGCTAGAATATATAATGCAACTTGAGACCTGAAGTAAAGTATAAGGGTTAAAAAAACATTAGGGACGTGTCTCTGGGCAGCACCTTGAATGGTTGCAATATCGGCTGCTCTAATGGGATTATAGATAATCTGCCTTTTTTCCGTGACTAACAGGACCATCTAACTGATTCACCCAGATAATAAAAGTATACAAATCAAGCTGATTCGAACAATACAATATTATTGGGAGTACAACCTTTGAAAACCGATCCAGAGCGTTGAGGCCTAAGGCAGTTTTCACAGTGAGAGGCTTTCAACCCCCCCTTGTAAGCCGGTATTCAGTGCCTAGACACTAATGACTTTTGTAAATAAGGAGAAAAACCCTTAACATATTTTCCTATAACAGATTTCCTATCACCCTCTGTGACAAGGGACATATCACATATGTTTAAAAATCATGCATCATACCCTCAAAATGGGGCTAGATTCTACGCTGATCCTAAGTGGAAGCCATGCTAGATGCCCATTTTAATAAGCTTTGCGCAGTACTTGAGGAGGAATATATCTCCCTAAAAGATGTATGTGCCAATGTAAAAGGAGAATTGCAGCCTTCACTACAACTCCCCACCAAACCTACCGATATGAAACAAGGAGGCACACAGCCTACTATCACAAACATGAGCGCCTTTACTCCAGAAAAGGAAAATAAATCTACAGAGCCTCAAACGGGGACAAATAAAAATACAACAGAAGAAGCCGCAGATTCACCTGCTGATATTGATGAATCACCACCCTCAACTAGTAAAAAGGATGGCTCTGATAACTGGTGCATGCAGATCCAAGACCGGGAGGTGAACAGCAACTTCTTAATACACAAAGGAGGTACGTTCTTCCTGAAGACGCCATACCACATGCGTAAATCGTGAAAGTTTTAGGGCCAGACGGATGCAGCACTTGTCACTGATGGCTGTGGGGTAGTCCGCCCTACACAGCCGAGAACGAAGGAAGTACGTTGTCTCGATGAGAAAATTCTCCCCACGGTCTTCTACCACAATCCTAATCTGAAGGAGGTGATAGCTGCAACGTTTTAGGCAAGTTTGAGGGCAATGCTTACAGGCTTTTCGACCATGGTGGCTTTTCATGAGGACTAAGCAATGGAACTAGGGCTTACAAATACTCCACGAGTACACTGCGGTTCCTCTGCGGAAGTATAGTCACTAGACTGATAATTGAATGCAACTAATAAAAGGACACGAACACTTTGGTCAGCAGCTGATTATTGTTCAGGGGTAATATATATATATATATATATATATATATACAACAAACGCTTAACATTTATTTATTTTTTCTCTCTAACTGTGTGTAACTAAGTATATGTACTAGCAATTTTTGTGTTTATATGTTATTGGTTACCCCGTTTATTAAGACATCTGCTCACACTATTTATAATGATTATAGACAGCGGTCACCATAGGAATGGTTTTCCCACTACATATAGGGGCCTATTTAAGATGGTGCGAGCGGACATGATCCGATATTGCGGATCATGTCCGCTGCACATCGATAAATGCCGACAGCATATGGTCTCGGCATTTATTATTGCACCAACATTTCTTGTGAAGTGCTGGTGCAATACTGCCCCCTGCAGATTCACAGGGGGTGTCAATCTACCCGATCGTATTCAATTGGGTTGATTTCTTGCGATGTCTGTCCGCTGCCTCAGAGCAGACGGACAGGTTATGGAGCAGCAGTCTTTAGACCGCTGCTTCATAACTTGTGTTTCCGGCGAGCCTGAAGGCTCGCCAGAAACACAGGGCATCAAGCTCCGTTTAGAGCTTGATAATTTATTGCTATTAGTACATTTGCTTCATTCTCTTTTTATCCTTTGCTGAAGGATATGCAGCAATGCACAACTGGGTGCTAACAACAAGAGGCATATCTGTGCAACCACCAATCATCAGCGGCTCCCAGTAGTGCATTGATGCTCCTTAGCCTACTGAGGTATGCTTTTCAAAGGATACTAAAATAAAAATGTAAATGAGATAACAGTAGTAACACTCTCTCTCTCATACAGATGCACACACACACTCTCACTCTCATACATATGCACACACACTCATACAGATACACACACACTCCCACTCTCATACAGACACACACTCATACAGATACACACTCTCATACAGATGCACACACTCATACACTGTCACTCTCATACAGATGCACACACACACTCTCATACATATGCACACACACTCATACAAATATACACACACACACACTCATATAGATACACACACTCATACAGATACACACACACACTCATACAGATGCACACACACTCACTCTCATACAGATGCGCACACACACTCATACAGATACACACACACTCATACAGATGCACACACACACTCATACAGATGCACACACACACTCATACAGATGCACACACACACTCATACAGATAC
This sequence comes from Bombina bombina, assembly GCF_027579735.1. Lineage (NCBI taxonomy): Eukaryota > Metazoa > Chordata > Amphibia > Anura > Bombinatoridae > Bombina > Bombina bombina. Next base: position 853,997,205 of record NC_069502.1, read on the forward strand.
ACACACACACACTCTCACTCTCATACAGACACACTCATACAGATACACACACACACACACTCACTCTCATACAGATGCACACACTCATACACTCTCACTCTCATACAGATGCACACACACACTCATACAGATGCACACACATTCTAACTCTCATACAGACACACACACTCATACAGATACACACACACACACTCTCACTCTCATAGAGACACACTCATACAGATACACACTCACTCTCATACAGATGCACACACTCATACACTCTCACTCTCATACAGATGCACACACACACTCTCATACATATGCACACACACTCATACAGATATACACACACACTCATATAGACACACACTCATACAGATGCACACACACTCACTCTCATACAGATGCGCACACACTCATACAGATACACTCACTCTCATACAGACACACACACACTCATACAGATGGACACACACACTCATACAGATGCACACACTCTCACTCTCATACAGACACACACACTCATACAGATACACACACACACTCTCACTCTCATACAGATGCACACACACTCATACAGATGCACACACACTCTCATACAGACACACACACTCATACAGATGCACAACACAGATACACTTATTTTCTCCCCTCCCATACATCTCAATATGTCACTTTATATAAAAAAAACACAAGTACTGTGGAAAAACATACACATGCAGGCAACCTCATATTTTTAGACATAAGCATTGGAGTTATGTTTTAAAGGGATCACTATAATACAAGCAGCTGCTGAATTAGTAAAGTCTGATGAAGGAGTTAACATCTATTTTCAAATAGGAATCCCCAGTCCCCTACCCTCAGCAACCCTTTTCCCATGTGATTTATTTTCTGATGACCCCTGACATCTCTTGAGGGATGAGATACAAACTACACCTCATGTCAGTTTTAACTTTTAAAAAGCATGTTTCCCTTCAGTAAACATGCTCTATACAAAGCAGAGGTATCTACCAGGAGGAAGAGATATACCACACAGCCCTGAGACAAGAGGGAATGGAGGAAATGAGAGCAGTGAGGAGGGGAGACTACAAAGAAGAACAGACCAGCTAACTAGTGATGTCCAGTTCATGAACGAATCGTTCATTTGAACTGGTTCTTTTCAGTGAACTGTATGAATCAGTTCACCAGACTGAACTGATTCGTTTGCAAACAGTTCACTTCCTGAGTCTGCAGCACAACTGGTAATACGATCCTAGAGTGAGTTCTGCTTCTGCTAACTCCTCCTTTGCAATGAACCACACAGCAGAATCAGACAGCCTCACTCTAGGATCATATTACCAGTGTTGTTACTGATTCAAGAAGTGAACTGTTTGCAAACGAATCAGTGTACAGGTATACCTCACTTTACAGCGCTTCACTTTACAGCGATTCGCTAATACAGCGCTTTGTGGAGCTGAAGTTCAACCTCCAAGGATTTTGAAACAGTGCTGTAATCATCTTGAGATTGCGAGAAAAGTGACTGGCACCATTTTGTTATGCTAAGTTCACTCTGTTTAAAGCATTACAGTGCAGTCTGTGTCTCTGCTATAGTCTGGCAAATTTTACTACAGTAATTGTCACTATTTTACAGGTACAGTATTTATTGAATACTAATGTAATACTGTGCTCTGCTAGTGTTAAACTAAACGTAGCACTATTGGACCCCTAATATATGTTAGTTCAAACGTGTTTTCAAGTTTATAAACACTGAAAAGAAAGCTAAAACTGCCTTGTTTCACTTTAAGGCGGTTTTCACTTTACAGCGGGGCTCCGGTCCCTAACCCGCTGTATGAGCGGGGTATACCTGTACTGTTAACTAACTCATTTGCAATGAATCAGTTAACAGTACACGATTCGGTACACTGATTCAACAGCACTTTCTTTTATTCCAACTGAAAAATGTATGCTGCTGTTTATACTATTTACCCTCCCTCTCCCCAGTGCTAAACCATACAGTGTGGGGCTGTTTAAACAATAAAATATAATAGACCGTTTTTATCCTCCCTCTCCCCAGTGCTTGCTATTTATAACAGTGCCTGAAGCACTTAGTCTTAAGTTTAGATTTATTTTTTTAAACCATACAATGTGGGGATTTTTAATAAACATATAAAAGACTGGTAATGTTATTCACGCAAAATGCTGCGTGTACAGTGGAGTTCAGGGCTCAGGAGTCAGATTGTTACTACAGTGACTCAGGAGTCATGCATGAGGATTGAGGAATCGGATTTGCGAGTCAGCAGGCAGAGAATCTGCAGCTCTGACTCACTCACATCACATCTCCAGTAGGTGAACTGATGAATCGGTTCATGAACCGGTTCACTTTAACGAACCGTCCGAAATGAACCGATTCATCTAAATGAACCGAACCTCCCATCACTACAGCTAGCTACTGTTTGAGTGTAGACAGCTTTGGATCGCTAAAGCACTGACAGCAATATATCAGACAGTTACAGCAAACTCCAGCGTTACCTCGTCCAAGCTCCACCCAATGAATTCCTGCAGCATCACCAGTGTAAAAAGATTCCGTGCAGGCTGTACATTCCAACACACTACTGAGTAGCCTTTGCTATAATGCAGTCAGTGTTAATAAAGAACAACTACAGAAGTGTTTGAACCTGCACAATTGCACATAGTGACGATCACTGCATTAAAAAATGTAATTAGTCTTTATTAACACTGACTGCATTATAGCAAATGCTACTCAGTAGTGTAACAGTACTGAGTAGCATTTGCTATAACGCAGTCAGTGTTAATATAGACTGATTACATTTTTTTTTTAAATAAAGTTTTTTATTGAGAAATGACAATAACATCAAATAAACGCAACAAATCTGCGAGTCCAACTTATCACAACAATACAAGTGTCAACAATGCATCTTAGAATCTTGAATAAAACCTCACTTTTAGCAATATGGCTCCTTACTAACCAGTTATTACTGAGGCTAAAAAGGAATTTTCAATAGTCTTGGTCAAGTGAGGTGAGAGAGAATCATACATAAAATATTTCCATAAAACTTAGTATAATCTTCATCGAGATGTTGCTTCACTGAGAAGGTATTTCTCATTGTTCATTTAACTTTACATGGTAGACCACATACCACCATACAGTACATAATAGTATGAAGTGGTAACTCTCACAGTTTATTAGAGTGCTTAAAGGGTAAAATAAAATGATGTTTAATAAAACATAGGAAATAAATAGACCCTAAACTATGAGAATATAGTTATGTATCACGGTCTTGCGCAATTTGTATATATATTAGGCCAGAGATGGTCCTCTCCGGGCCATATAGATGGTAAATTAGAATATCTGTTCAGTTAGTAAAAGGGCCCGGGGGGAGTTAGCTTTACAGTTTTAAAGGGGGAAGGGATGCAGCGGGCAAGAGCCGCTCGATATAGAATAGGGGGTGGGGGGTGGAGGGCGGAGCCAGCCAACAAGTCAGGAGTGTAGTTACTATTAAGGAAAGGGTTAGTGTTATCAGCTAGACAATAAGCCAGATACTAGCGCAAATGAAAGATAAGCTGTTGAGTAAAGGGTCCGCATAGCCCATCTCAGACCTCAGTAAAGGTGAAATATAATAGTGTAGGAGAGTGAAATGAGTAATAGGGCACTTGAGATCATTCAGCTGTAGGATGCTTGGAATTAAACATAGAGCATATAGTAATGAAGTCTCCAATTAGTAAAATGTACAACGTGAGAGAGAATGATAAACATGGTAAGACCTCTTAGAACAGTAGGGTGGAAACTCAATAGCTTAAATAGATCACAATGTACTTAAGACAGTCATGTCCAATCAAATCAGGTTAGGACATTACTATCTGGGACAATAAATGGCTATGTGACAACATTACTTCAAATTGGGCTCTCCTGAGTATTACTAGGGTCATCTAGGCATGTAAATACATAGACAAAATTTGTGCGAACTAAACACCCTAGATAACCTTGCAATCATGTCGCCAACAAAAAATTTATGTAGTCCTGTCCTTACAGCTAAGATTGCAAATTCTTTTCACTTGAGCGGGCAACCTTTTAGTATAGTAGTGAGTTGTAATTGATATGAGAGGGGTTCAGCAAGTCCTATTTATAAAGCTATGGCATAACTATATTATATGAGTTAGGAGCAGGCAGGAAGTACAGTAAGATAACATCTCAGCAGAGTTATAATAGACGGAACAATATAAAGCCCTATAGGACTATATACCACCCACTACACATCAGGGTTAATACAGGCTGATGAAATACAAATAGAAGTTTACTTGACTCAAGCTTAGAATATACATAGAGGCTGGTATGATGTAGTTAGCTTATACAGTAGATAGACAATATATATAACCTTAAATATTTAACATAACACAGAATAAACTGGCTTTCAATGGTCAGTGTAACATTAAACTGTAGATAGAAGATGCAACCACAGGTATTCTGGAATCAACTCTGATTGTCACATAATAGGATTAGTTGTCTAAGGCAGAAACTAGCTAGCTAACCAATACCTGCACTGCCATTATATAAGTGATCTTGTGGTTGATAGTTCTAAGAGAGAGGCGATACCCCATGTGACCGTCAAAAGTGCAGGGTGTAGTGGAGAGGCTGTGAAGTTATACACTAACCCGAGACTCAAATTAAATAAAATAGAGGGCTATTCTACGAAACTCTGCTAGCATGGGAGATGGGGCGGTAGATTCTATTCTTCTGCCAGTAACATGGAACATAAAAAGAATAATAGACTGAACTATGCACTTATAAGTGAAGACTGGTTAAACAAAAACATGACATATTCAGATATATATATATATATAAAACGCTAAAACCAGAATATAAGCGGTGTGTTATAAACACATAGTCTAATTTAACTTAGATAAAGTCCCAGATGTATTTATTATTACATGGGTTTAGCCTATCCCCTCATTCCAGAGCGTAAGCCATGCAGTTCAGAGTAGGCAGTAGGATTCTAATTAGGTCGGGAAACTGTGTAGCGTACAAGTGAGGGTATGGTTCTGGTTAAGATGAAAGCCAGCTAAGTCCAATGCGATGTGTGCAGTAAAAAGTCAAAAAGTTCGGCTCATGTGGGAATCTGCTCTGCAGCAGTGTGAGTCTGTGGTAACCAGGAGCGACCTCCCGGATCAAAAGGGCCTTTCAAGAGATCGCGGTGATATGTGCCATCAATCCTCTGAGACCTAGATGGTAGCATACTGCGAATATGCGATGCCGCCCCCGAGCGTCATCAAATTTAACGTGCACCTCTCTTCCTGACTATCCTGATTCCATTTTTTAATGCACTGCAGTCTTAATTAGAGGAGGTCAGGACTGGAGGATGACAAAGGAGGGTTTACAGCGATCTATTCTGAGCCCAGTGTTGGATGTCTGGAGCAAAACACGCTGTCAGTTGGTGAGAGTAGTATCTATTACCACCAGTTAGTATGAACAGTTCAAATTCAAATTCAACACTGAGCTGTGACACAGGCTTAGCAGCGGCAGCCCTGCATAAAATTTCAAAATACTAATCTATGCTTGCTATCGCTATGTAAAGTCACCACTGGCACTCCTCCTCACTCTAGTACCCGGTACCGTGACTACACTGACTTTCTTACGGCTAGTTTTAGAGTTCTGCGGCCAAGGGGTGCGTTAGCTATGCATGCTTTTTTTTCCCCGCACCTTTTAAATACCGCTGGTATTTAGAGTTCACAAAAAGGCTGCGTTAGGCTCCAAAAAAGGGAGCGTAGAGCATATTTACCGCCACTTCAACTCTCAATACCAGCAGTGCTTACGGACGCGGCCAGCTTCAAAAACGTGCTCGTGCACGATTCCCCCATAGGAAACAATGGGACAGTTTGAGCTGAAAAAAAACCTGCAAAAAAGCAGCGTTCAGCTCCTAACGCAGCCCCATTGTTTCCTATGGGGAAACACTTCCTAAGTCTGCACCTAACACTCTAACATGTACCCCGAGTCTAAATACCCCTAACCGTACACTTATTAACCCCTAATCTGCCGCCCTCGCTATCGCTGACCCCTGCATATTATTATTAACCCCTAATCTGCCGCTCCGTACACCGCCGCAACCTACATTAATTCTATGTACCCCTAATCTGCTGCCCCTAACACCGCCGACCCCTATATTATATTTATTAACCCCTAATCTGCCGCCCCGCTATCGCTGACCCCTGCATATTATTAACCCCTAATCTGCCGCTCCGTACACCGCCGCAACCTACATTATCCCTATGTACCCCTAATCTGCTGCCCCTAACACCGCCGACCCCTATATTATATTTATTAACCCCTAATCTGCCGCCCCCGATATCGCTGACCCCTGCATATTATTATTAACCCCTAATCTGCCGCTCCGTACACCGCCGCAACCTACATTATACCGATGTACCCCTAATCTGCTGCCCCTAACACAGCCGACCCCTATATTATATTTATTAACCCCTAATCTGCCGCCCCCAACGTCGCCTCCACCTACCTAAAATTATTAACCCCTAATCTGCCGACCGGACCACACCGCTACTATAATAAATGTATTAACCCCTAAAGCTAAGTCTAACCCTAACACCCCCCTTACTTAAATATAATTTAAATCTAACGAAATAAATTAACTCTTATTAAATAAATTATTCCTATTTAAAGCTAAATACTTACCTGTAAAATAAATCCTAATATAGCTACAATATAAATTATAATTATATTGTAGCTATTTTAGGATTAATATTTATTTTACAGGCAACTTTGTATTTATTTTAACCAGGTACAATAGCTATTAAATAGTTAATAACTATTTAATAGTTACCTAGTTAAAATAATTACAAAATTACCTGTAAAATAAATCCTAACCTAAGTTACAATTAAACCTAACACTACACTATCAATAAATAAATTAAATAAAATACCTACAATTACCTACAATAAAACCTAACACTACACTATCAATAAATTAATTAAATACAATACCTACAAATAAATACAATGAAATAAACTAACTAAAGTACAAAAAATAAAAAAGAACTAAGTTACAAAAAATAAAAAAAATATTTACAAACATTAGAAAAATATTACAACAATTTTAAACTAATTACACCTACTCTAAGCCCCCTAATAAAATAACAAAGACCCCCAAAATAAAAAAATGCCCTACCCTATTCTAAAATTAAAATAGAAAAGCTCTTTTACCTTACCAGCCCTGAAAAGGGCCCTTTGCGGGGCATGCCCCAAAGAATTCAGCTCTTTTGACTGCAAAAAAAAACATACAATACCCCCCCAACATTACAACCCACCACCCACATACCCCTAATCTAACCCAAACCCCCCTTAAATAAACCTAACACTAAGCCCCTGAAGATCTCCCTACCTTGTCTTCACCACGCCGGGTTCACCGATCGATCCAGAAGAGCCTCCGATATCTTGATCCAAGCCCAAGCGGGGGACTGAAGATGTCCATGATCCGGCTGAAGTCTTGATCCAAGCGGGAGCTGAAGAGGTCCATGATCCGACTGAAGTCTTCATCCAAGCGGGAGCTGAAGAGGTCCATGTTCGGGCTGAAGTCTTCTATCAAGCGGCATCTTCAATCTTCTTTCTTCCGGATCCATGGTCATCCCGCCGACGCGGAACATCCATCTTCACCGACGACTTCCCGACAAATGACGGTTCCTTTAAGGGACGTCATCCAAGATGGCGTCCCTCGAATTCAGATTGAGCTCGCATTCTATTGGCTGATCGGAACAGCCAATAGAATGCAAGCTCAATCTGATTGGCTGATCGGATCAGCCTATCGGATTGAACTTGATTCTGATTGGCTGATTCCATCAGCCAATCAGAATTTTCCTACCTATCAGCCAATCGAAATTCGAGGGACGCCATCTTGGATGACGTCATTTAAAGGAACCTTCATTCGGACTTAGGACGTCGCAAGAAGAGGATGGATCCGCGCCGGAGGTCTTCAAGATGGAGCCGGTCATCATCGGATGGAAAAACAGAGAGGATGCGGCTTGGATGAAGATGTTTGCCGGTCCGGATCGACTCTTCTGCCCGGATAGGATGAAGACTTCTGCCCGAAGATGGAATTCTTTAGCCGCCGCTTGGATCCAGACTTCTGCCGGAGGATGGACGTCACTCTTCAACCCCCGCTTGGGCTTGGATGAAGATTTCGGAGGCTCTTCTGGACAGATCGGGACCCGGTGTGGTGAAGACAAGGTAGGGAGATATTCAGGGGCTTAGTGTTAGGTTTATTTAAGGGGGGTTTGGGTTAGATTAGGGGTATGTGGGTGGTGGGTTGTAATGTTGGGGGGGGGTATTGTATGTTTTTTTTACAGGCAAAAGAGCTGAATTCTTTGGGGCATGCCCCGCAAAGGACCCTTTTCAGGGCTGGTAAGGTAAAAGAGCTTTTCTAATTTAATTTTAGAATAGGGTAGGGCATTTTTTTATTTTGGGGGTCTTTGTTATTTTATTAGGGGGCTTAGAGTAGGTGTAATTAGTTTAAAATTGTTGTAATATTTTTCTAATGTTTGTAAATATTTTTTTATTTTTTGTAACTTAGTTCTTTTTTATTTTTTGTACTTTAGTTAGTTTATTTCATTGTATTTATTTGTAGGTATTGTATTTAATTAATTTATTGATAGTGTAGTGTTAGGTTTAATTGTAGGTAATTGTAGGTATTTTATTTAATTTATTTATTGATAGTGTAGTGTTAGGTTTAATTGTAGATAATTGTAGGTATTTTATTTCATTTATTTATTGATAGTGTAGTGTTAGGTTTAATTGTAACTTAGGTTAGGATTTATTTTACAGGTAATTTTGTAATTATTTTAACTAGGTAACTATTAAATAGTTATTAACTATTTAATAGCTATTGTACCTGGTTAAAATAATTACAAAATTGCCTGGAAAATAAATATTAATCCTAAAATAGCTACAATATAATTATAATTTATATTGTAGCTATATTAGGATTTATTTTACAGTAAGTATTTAGCTTTAAATAGGAATAATTTATTTAATAATAGTTAATTTATTTAGTTAGATTTAAATTATATTTAAGTTAGGGGGGTGTTAGGGTTAGGGTTAGACTTAGCTTTAGGGGTTAATACATTTATTATAGTAGCGGTGTGGTCCAGTCGGCAGATTAGGGGTTAATAATTGAAGGTAGGTGGAGGCGACATTGGGGGCGGCAGATTAGGGGTTAATAAATATAATATAGGGGTTGGCTGTGTTAGGGGCAGCAGATTAGGGGAACATAGGGATAACGTAGGTGGCGGCGGTGTACGGAGCGGCAGATTAGAGGTTAAAAAATTTTAATAGAGTGGCGGCGATGTGGGGGGGCCTTGGTTTAGGGGTACATAGGTAGTTTATGGGTGTTAGTGTACTTTAGAGCACAGTAGTTAAGAGCTTTATAAACCGGCGTTAGCCCAGAAAGCTCTTAACTACTGACTTTTTTCTGCGGCTGGAGTTTTGTCATTAGATTTCTTACGCTCACTTCAGCCACGACTCTAAATACCAGCGTTAGAAAGATCCCATTGAAAAGATAGGATACGCAATTGGTGTAGGGCGATTTGCGATATGGAAAAGTTGCGGCTGCAAAGTGAGTGTTAGACCCTTTCCTGACTGACTCTAAATACCAGCGGTAGCCCAAAACCAGCGTTAGGAGCCTCTAACGCTGGTTTTGACGGCTAACGCTAAATCTAGCCGTTAGTGACTAAAAGTAACTACTACTGACTTAAACTTAATACCGTAATTAATAATCACTATCACTGACTAATTAGTAGCTGTAGTACTCACTCAAAAAAATGCAGAAAAGTGGACGTTGCTGGATACTCCTCCTCGCGACTCGCTCTGAGAGATCACAGAAGTGTGACAGTGACAGCCAGGAGGGACTGGGACAGTGTGACAGAGTGAGATCTCCCACATGGCTGGCTCCTTGCTCTTCTCTACAGCGCACGCAGCAGAAGCTCCCTGCTTACAGTCTGGCTCTGCTCTTCCTGTCAAGGCGCCAAATGTGACATCACTCCCTCAGCCCGCCGAGTCAGCCCAAGACTGCAGCGCTGATGCTGCTGATTGGATGTAAATGAAGCTCCATCATAGAGGCGGTTTTGAGAACCGCCTTTATTGGAGCATGTATGGGGCACGGTAAGCCACCACTGGGTGGCGCTTAGCTCAAAGTGAGCTCAGAACGTATTTCAGCATCCAGGTTGCGCAATCATGGAGGGCAGCGGTACAGCTCACAGCCACCTTATTGCGCAACATGGATGTCAGTGTTGGAATCACAGCATCGAGTGGCTCGGGTGGGGGGGGGGTACCTAGGGCGGGGCCTAGCCAAAAAAATAAAATGGAAAATATATATATTTTTTTAATAATTATTTTTTTTATTATTAATCAGAAATAAAAACTTATTTTCTCTGATTTGACAGGGGAGGCGGTGCCTCCCCTGCCTCCTATCACTGCACGTCACTGAAGTACATCATCTTCCACCTTAAGTACACAGCCACATACGCCTCTGAAGTAAACACAGTTGTAATATTGGTGGGAATTTTTATGTGCTTAACTCCTTTACCATGCGCCATCAGCATTTATAGGATTTTATGTAGCGCCATCCATCTATTCACCCTATACATGCTCTCTGGGTCCCTATTGTCCAAAGTTTGGAACTTATAGAATCCTATTCTCTCATAAATAACCACTATATGTTTACATTCACATGAAACACCTGAGATCCAAGAGTGATCTCTTCTATTCAGTTCACCTTCTGCTGGTTTACACATAAGATTCAGAAGATCCAAAAGTGACCTATAGTTAGATTCAGAAGGTTCCCTTTCTCAAAATAGATATCTTTATTCCCAAAAAAGAGGTTTCTCAATTGAGACCCAAGAGTGGTCTCCTTGGTTTGAAATGACCTCCTTTTATTTAAATTTTATTTTGCTCTAAGAGGTCCAAGAGTGGCCTTTTGTGTCAAATATCAGGTCTCTAGATAGATTGGCAAACTATCTATATACTGTATCCCTGCTACAAGTATTTATTCTCTTATTTCATTTTGTGATAGGTTCTTAATGTTAACTTGTTATTTTTGCATAATGTGATACAAGAATTATAGTTTTACTGCTGTATGCCTTGTAATGAACCTAAAATAAAAAATTAAATAATAATAAAAATTTTTTTTTTTTACAAAACACATCAAAACATGTTAAAATAAACTATTACACTCATATATACACAGTATATACAATATATATATATATATATATATATATAAATGTAGATATGTACTGTATATCTTACAAAAAAAATGCTAAAAACATATGGCTAGATTACGAGTTTTGCGTTATGAGTAAAAAAGCAGCGTTAAGGCTCATAACGCTGCTTTTTCACTACCGCTGCTATTACGAGTCTTGTAGGTACAGCTGTCCCGCACACTTTTTTGGCCGTACCGCAAATTAACTTACGCAATTTGTGTAAAGTCTTTTTTCAATGGGACTTTTTTAGGCCAAAAAGTAAGCGTTACAGCCTATCCCACAAGATTCGTGACGCAATCTAAAGTCAGTAGTTATGAGTTTTACACTACAAAGCTGTAGCATAAAACTCATAACTAAAGTGCTAAAAAGTACACTAACACCCATAAACTACCTATTAACCCCTAAACCGAGGCCCTCCCGCATCGCAAACACTATAATAAAATTATTAACCCCTAATCTGCCGCTCCCGACATCGCCACCACTATAATAAACATATTAACCCCTAAACCGCCGCACTCCCACATCTCAAATACTAGTTAAATATTATTAACCCCTAATCTGCCGACCTTAACATCGCCGCCACCTACCTACATTTATTGACCCCTAATCTGCCGCCCCCACGTCGCCGCCACTATATTAAATTTATTAACCCCTAAACCTAAGTCTAACCCTAACACCCACTAACTTAAATATAATTAAAATAAATCTAAATAAAACCTACTATTAATAACTAAATAATTCCTATTTAAAACTAAATACTTACCTGTAAAATAAACCCTTAGCTAGCTACAATATAACTAATAGTTACATTGTATATAGCTTAGGGTTTATTTTAATTTACAGGCAAGTTTGTATTTATTTTAACTAGGTAGAATAGTTACTAAATAGTTATTAACTATTTACTAACTACCTAGCTAAAATAAATACAAATTTACCTGTAAAATAAAACCTAACCTGTCTTACACTAACACGTAACCTTACACTACAATTAAATAAATTACCTAAATTAAATACAATTAACTAAATTAAATACAAATACCTAATTACAAAAACAAACACTAAATTACACAAAATAAAAACAAATTACAAGATATTTAAACTAATTACACCTAATGTAATAGCCTTATCAAAATAAAAAAAGCCCCCCCAAAATAAAAAAAACCCTAGCCTAAACTAAACTACCAATTAAAAGGGCCTTTTGCGGGGCATTGCCCCAAAGAAATCAGCTCTTTTACCTGTAAAAAAAATACAAACAACCCCCCAACAGTAAAACCCACCACCCACATAACCAACCCCCCAAATAAAACCCTAACTAAAAAAACCTAAGCTCCCCATTGCCCTGAAAAGGGCATTTGGATGGGCATTGCCCTGAAAAGGGCATTTAGCTTTATTGCTGCCCAAACCCTAACCTAAAAATAAAACCCACCCAATAAACCCTTAAAAAAACCTAACACTAACCCCCTGAAGATCCACTTACAGTTTTGCAGAGCTGACATCCATCCTCAACGATGCCGGGAGAAGTCCTCAACGAAGCGGCAAGAAGTCCTCAACGAAGCCAGGAGAAGTCTTCATCCAAGCCGGGAGAAGTGGTCCTCCAGACGGGCAGAAGTCTTCATCCAGATTGCATCTTCTATCTTCATCCATCCGGCACGGAGCGGGTCCATCTTCAAGAAATCCGGCGCTGAGCATCCTCTTCTTACAATGACTCCCGACGAATGAAGGTACCTTTAAGTGACTTCATCCAAGATGGCGTCCCTTAGATTCCGATTGGCTGATAGAATTCTATCAGCCAATTGGAATTAAGGTTGAAAAAATCCTATTGGCTGATGCAATCAGCCAATAGGATTGAACTTAAATCCTATTGGCTGATCCAATCAGCCAATAGGATTGAGCTCGCATTCTATTGGCTGTCAGGTTCATGAGTCAGGTTTATGTATATTTCCTTTTGCAGACTATCAATTTCATATTTGGGAAAAAACATTAAGGAAAATATTTTTTTTACCTGGGGTATAGTCTTCTTTCAAATTGAGTGCTTTTTCATAAAAAAATTTGCGGGCAAAATAAGGCTTGCGAGGTCGCAAAATACTGATGTTTATTGCGTCATTTTTGGCACGAGAATTTTTTTGGCACGAAGGTTCGTCTGGTGACGCAAATTCGTAATTTCCGGCGTCTTAGTTAACGCCGAGTTTCCTTGCACAAGGTTGCGTCTGCAATGATGCGAGTGTGTCAATTCCGGATGTTGTTAGCGGCAAAAAATTTAATTTTGCGTTGTGCGTCATACTTGGCGCCAAATAATTTCATTATTTAAAATCCCATTCCTATATGCCTATTGCCTTTTTATATGTCAGAGGGCTATGCTGTTTGCATTTTTTTCCCATTCCTGAAACTGCCATATAAGGAAATTGATAATTTTGCTTTATATGTTTGTTTTTTCTCTTACATTTGTAAGATGTCTCAATATGATCCTGTCTCAGAAACCACTGTTGGAACCCTGCTGCCTGATAACAGTTCTACCAAAACTAAGTGTATCTGTTGTAAATTTGTGGAGATTATATCTCCAGCTGTGGTATGTAATAGTTGTCATGATAAGCTTTTACATGCAGAGAATGTATCCATCAGTAATAGTACAATGCCTGTTATTCCTTCAACATCTAATGTACATGATATTCCTGTGAATATGAAAGATTTTATTGCTGATGCGATTCAGAAGGCTTTGTCTGCTATCCCGCCTTTTAATAAACGTAAAAAGACTTTTAAAACTTCTCATAAAATTGATGAAATTTCAAATTGCCAACAACATACTGAATTATCCTCCTCTGATGAGGATCTATCTGATTCAGAAGATTCTTCCTCAGATATGGACACTGACAAATCTACTTATTTATTTAAATTGGAGTATATTCGTTCCTTGTTAAAAGAGGTGTTGATTATGTTGGATATTGAGGATACTAGTCCTCTTGATACTGAAACTAGTAAACATTTAAATTCTGTTTATAAACCTCCTGTGGTTACTCCAGTGGTTTTTCCAGTTCCTGATGCTTTTTCTGATATGATTTCTAAGGTATGGAATAGGCCTGGTACTTCTTTTATTCCTTCTTCAAGGTTTAAAAAATTGTATCCTTTGCCAGTAGTTAGATTGGAGTTTTGGGAAAAGATCCCCAAAGTTGATGGGGCTATTTCTACTCTTGCCAAACGTACTACTATTCATATGGAAGATAGTACTTCCTTTAAGGACCCTTTAGATAGGAAAGTTGAATCTTATCTAAGGAAAGCTTATGTATATTCTGGCTATCTTCTCAGGCCTGTCATTTCTATGGTTGATGTTGCAGCTGCATCAACTTTTTGGTTGGAAAGTTTAGCGCAACAGGAAATGGATCCTGATTTGTCTAGCATTGTTCGCTTGCTTCAATATGCTAATCATTTTATCTGTGATGCCATTTTTTATATCATCAAAATGTATGTTAAATCTATGGCTTTAGCTATTTTAGCTAGAAGAGCTTTGTGGCTCAAATATTGGAATGCTGACATGGTATCTAAGTCTAGATTACTATCTCTTTCTTTCCAAGGTAATAATTTATTTGTTTCTCAGTTGGATTTGATTATTTCAACTGTCACTGGGGGGAAGGGAGTTTTTTTGCCTCAGGATAAAAGACTTAAGGGTATATCTAAAGCTTCTAACCGTTTTCGTTCCTTTCGACAAAATAAGGAACAGAAACCCAATCCTTCCCCCAAAGAATCTGGTTCCAATTGGAAACCTTCTTCAAGTTGGAGTAAATCCAAGCCATTTAAGAAACCAAAGCCAGCCCCCAAGTCTGCATGAAGGTGCGGCCCTCATTCCAGCTCAGCTGCTAAAGGGCAGATTAAGATTCTTCCAAAGCATTTGGGCAGATTTTTTCCAAAATCAATGGATTCAGAGTATTGTCTCTCAAGGGTACCGAATAGGATGTAGAGTAAGACCTCCTGTGAGAAGATTTTTTCTCTCACGCATCCCAGCAAATCCAGCAAAAGGCTCAGGCTTTTCTGAAGTGTGTTTGGAGCTTTCAGGGGTAATCATACCATTTCCATTTCAGGAACAGGGTTTGGGGTTTTATTTAAATCTATTCATTGTCCCAAAGAAAGAAAATTCATTCAGACCAGTTCTGGATCTGAAAATTTTGAATCGTTTTGTAAGAGTGCCAACTTTCAAAATGGTGACTATAAGGACTATTCTGCCTTTTGTTCAGCAAGGGCATTATATGTCCACGATAGACTTACAGGATGCATATCTTCATATTCTGATTCATCCAGATTACTATCAGTTTCTGAGATTCCCTTTTCTAGACAAGCATTACCAATTTGTCGCTCTTCCATTTGGCCTAGCTACAGCTCCAAGAATCTTTTCAAAGGTTCTCAGTGTCCTACTCTCTGAAATCAGAGAACGGGGTATTGCAGTGTTTCCTTATTTGGATGATATCTTGGTACTAGCTCAGTCTTTACATTCTGCAGAATCTCACATGGATCAACTAGTGTTGTTTCCTCAAAGACATGGTTGGAGTATTAATTTACCAAAAAGTTTCTTGATTACTCAGACAAGGGTCACCTTTTTAGGTTTCCAGATAGATTCAGTGTCCATGACTCCGTCTCTAACAGACAAGAGACGAATAACACTGGTTTCAGCTTGTCGAAACCTTCAGTCTCAATCATTCCCTTCAGTAGCTATGTTCATGGAAGTTTTAGGTCTCATGACTGCAGCATTGGACGCGATCCCCTTTGCTCGTTTTCATATGAGACCTCTCCAGCTTTGTATGCTGAATCAATGGTGCAGGGATTATACAAAGATATCACAATTAATATCCTTAAATCCCAATGTTCGACTCTCTCAGACTTGGTGGTTAAATCACCATTGTATAGTTTAAGGTGCCTCTTTTGTTCATCCAATCTGGAATATGAATCACAACAGATGCAAGTCTTTCAGATTGGGGAGCTGTCTGGGGATCTCTGACAGCACAAGGGGTTTGGTAATCTCAAGAGGCGAGGTTACCAATCAATATTTTAGAACCCCATTCAATTTTCAGGGCTCTTCAGGTTTGGCCTCTGTTGAAGAGAGAACCGTTCATTTGTTTTCAGACAAACAATATCACAACTGTGGCATATGTCAATCATCAGGGTGGGACTCACAGTCCCCAAGCTATGAAAGGTCGCTCCATCCAGATGTGTTTTCTCAGATTGTTCAGGTGTGGGGTCTTCCAGAAATAGATCTGATGGCTTCCCATCTAAACAAGAAATTTCCCAGGTACCTGTCCAGGTCCATGGTTCCTCAGACGGAGGCGGTGGTTGCGTTAGCAGTTCCTTGGTGTTACCAACCTGCTTATATCTTCCCGCCTCTAGTTCTTTTTCCAAGAGTGGTCTCCAAGATCATCATAGAACAATAGTTTGTGTTGCTGGTCACTCCAGCATGGCCTCACATGTTTTGGTATGCGTATCTTGTTCGGATGTCCAGTTGCCAACCTTGGCCACTTCCTTTAAGACCAGACCTTCTGTCTCAAGGTCTGTTTTTTCCATCAGGATCGCAAATCATTAAATTTGAAGGTATGGAAATTGAAAGCCTAGTGCTTAGTCATAGAGGTTTCTCTGACTCAGTGATAAATACTATGTTACAGGCTCGTAAATCTGTTTCTAGAATTATATTTCATGGTGTTCTTCTCATAAATTCTCCTGGCATTCTTTTAGAATTCCTAGAATTTTACAGTTTCTTCAGGATGGTTTGGATAAAGGTTTGTCTGCAAGTTCCTTGAAGGGATAAATCTCTGCTCTTTCTGTTTTATTTCACAGAAAGATTGCCAAGCTTCTTGATATTCACTGTTTTGTACAGGCTTTGGTCCATATCAAGCCTGTCATTAAATCAATCTCTCCTCCTTGAAGTCTTAATTTGTTTTTGAAGGCTTTAGAGGCTCCTCCGTTTGAGCCTATGAATTCTTTGGACATTAAACTACTTTCTTGGAAAGTGTTGTTCCTTTTGGCAATCTCTTCTGCTAGAACATTTTCCGAATTATCTGCTCTTTCTTGTGAATCTCCTTTTCTGGTTTTCCATCAGAATAAGGCAGTTTTGCGGACTTCATTTAAATTTCTACCTAAGGTTTTGAATTCTAACAACATTAATAGAAAAATTGTTGTTCATTCTTTGTATCCTAATTCTAATAATTCTTTGGAGAGATCCTTACATTCTTTGGATGTTGTACGAGCTTTGAAATATTATGTTGAAGCTACTTAAGATTTCAGGAAGACTTCTAGTCTATCTGTTGTCTTTTCTGGTTTTAGGAATGGTCAGAAGGCTTCTGTCATTTCCTTGGCATTTTGGTTAAAGCTTTTGATTCATCAGGCTTATTTGGAGTTGGGTCAGGCCCCGCCTCAGAGAATTACAGCTCATTCTACTAGATAAGTCTCCACTTCGTGGGCTTTTAAAGAATGAAGCTTCAGTTGATCAGATTTGCAAAGCAGCAACTTGGTCTTCTTTGCATAAATTTACTAAGTTCTACCGTTTTTATGTATTTGCTTCTTCGGAAGTAGTTTTTGGTAGAAAAGTTTTTCAGGCAGCTGTTTCAGTTTGAGACTGACAATAATGTATACATGTATAGCACTCACATTCCTTAGGGCCTATTGGATAGATTGTCTACTAATCTATCCAATAGGCCCTAAGGAATGTGAGTGCTATACATGTGTACATTATTGTCAGTCTCAGACTGATATATCTGTATCCCGCATACCCAATACACAGCACCCCATCTTGTAATATATCACAATATATTGTGTCTATTGTTTTTAGATTAACAATAATCACTATGATAAGCAATCCTTAACCCTTCCACCTCAGTAGTGCCATTAGTACCCCTGTTCTTTCTTTAGCTGTTTCAGTTTGATTCCTCTGCTTATGTTTAAGTTTTTTCTTTTCATTTATGAGAATAAATTTATATTTTGGGTTGTGGATTATTTTTTTCAGCGGAAAATGGCTGTTATTATTTTTATCCCTCCCTCTCTAGTGACTTTTCTGTGGAGTTCCACATCTTGGGTAACACTATACCATACGTCACAAGCTCATGGACTCTTGCCAATTACATGAAAGAAAACATAATTTATGTAAGAACTTACCTGATAAATTCTTTTCTTTCATATTGGCAAGAGTCCATGAGACCCACCCTTTTTATGGTGGTTATGATTTTTTGTATAAAGCACGATTATTTCCAAATTCCATTTTTTTATGCTTTTTACTCCTTTCTTTATCACCCCACTACTTGGCTATTCGTTAAACTGAATTGTGGGTGTGGTGAGGGGTGTATTTATAGGCATTTTGAGGTTTGGGAAACTTTGCTCCTCCTGGTAGGATTGTATATCCCATACGTCACTAGCTCATGGACTCTTGCCAATATGAAAGAAATTAATTTATCAGGTAAGTTCTTACATACATTATGTTTTTTGTAGTGTGCTCCATAGAATCTATAGGAAGAAGTTAATGCAGTCGTGATATCTAAGATCCTGAAGTTAGCTTGTCTGAGTCTTTCGCTCGCACAATAACTTTTACTTTAAACTAGTAAAACATGCACTATCCTGGCTGTACTAAAATATTAACTTGAGTGCAGAATTTGCGTGATACTTGTAATCTATCCCTATAACAGATGTGTTTTCAACAATATATAACACTGCAAGCACTGCTGCCATTTAGTGCTCCTGAGCCTACCTACCTAGGTATGCTCTTCAACAAATTCCAAGAGAACAAAGCAAATCTGATTACAGAAGTAACATGGGAAATTTGATAAAATGCATCAGTGTAATGGAAGGATACGTTTTAAATTTGAGTTTTTATTCAATCGAAATTAAAAAATGAATCTGTACAGTCCACAATATGTTGCTTCATGCAGATCTAGAGTGGATTTCTGTACCGCCAAAGTCATAAACAGTAGCAGACCTACTAAACAAAGGTCTGTGGTGCAAACATGCCCCCCAGAGGCAACTCAGTAACAAGCAATAGTAATTCTATACATGCTTCTATATATCTCTCTCTATATGTATTGTGTGTGTGTGTGTGTATATATATATATATATATATAAATTAATGAGCATGCTGCACTTTACAATTTACATTTATACATTGGCAATGAGCACTCTGTGCTGTATAATGATTTCAGTTTATATACACTATACTCTGATGAGTACACTGTGCTGTATAAATATGACGAGCATATGAGTATGTATATTCTGATGAATATGCTGTGCTGTATGTTGATGGAATGTGCTGCACTCTATAGTGATATTGGCAGTGGTGGAATTTCCAGCATTGCAAAGGTCGCAGGTGCGACTGGGCCCTGGAGGTCCAGCACTGGGGGGCCCAGCAGGTGCGACCGGGCCCTGGAGATCCGGCACTGGGGGGGCCCAGCAGGTGCGACCGGGCCCTGGGTTCCAACACTGTTGTGATGGATTGTTTTGTAGCTGTGAGGGGCAGCAGAATAAAAGAGACACCTTT
Organism: Bombina bombina; assembly: GCF_027579735.1. Lineage (NCBI taxonomy): Eukaryota > Metazoa > Chordata > Amphibia > Anura > Bombinatoridae > Bombina > Bombina bombina. Next base: position 854,016,940 of record NC_069502.1, read on the forward strand.
CCACCACTTTTTATATTTTTGCATACTGGAGATAACCCGGGAGGCTGTAACACCTTTGGAACCAGTGCCCCCTCACATAAAGATCGGCAGCAGGGCAACACCTTAAAGAGCAGTATGGTTTTTCACTGGCAGGATGTCAGGGTTTTTTCCTTGTTTTGTTTGCCATGTGCTGCTGGCAGCCATTTTACTCACCTCTCTTGCTGACTATGGTGCATTGTGGGGGATGCTGCTCATTTCCTGCACTTCCTTTTATGGCCAGACTGGTGTGCATCATCCGTGTGAGACAGGATGCAGTCTCAGAATTGTGATGTCATCACTTATTATTTAAAGGGCCTCTGTTCAGTATGCTTTGCCTTTGCGTTGTCTCAGACCTGTTTGTGAGAGCTTCTGTAAATTACCTGGCTGTTTGACGTCCCTCCTGGTTCCTGATCCCTGGCTTGTTCCTGACTCGCTTTGGCTCCTGACTCGGCTCGTCTGACTACCAGCTCTGGTTTTGACTCCTGGTTTGTTATTTGACTTGTGGACTTTTTATTATTTTTTGCTATTAATAAAGGTGTGATTATTTTTGCACTTCTCGTCTCAATCTGATTCCTGGCACCCTGACACAGGACAGAGGAGCAAAGAATATGAGGTGAGTGTGAAAGTAAATTTTTAACATTTATTAACTGAGCTTGTACATAACAAAACATGGGGGAGGGGCGGAGCCAACTTCCAAAGCGGCAGGACATGTCTACATGAAGCTCCTGATCTAAAACTTGTTTTATTATTTGTTTTCTTACCACTATTCAGCTATTTATCTTCATTCAGAGGAATACATCTGTAGCGTCATTCTAGTGAGTTTATAGAGCTGATTTTTTTTTTACAGTAATCCTAGCCTATGCTCTCTGGAAAGCCACGCGGCCTTGCAATTGTTAGTGGCTAGAGAATTTAACTACATACAGCTTACCGTGTGTCTGGGGCTACCGCATATACCCCCCCCAGACTCTGGGTTACAAGGTAGTTTTTAACTATCATATTCAAGACTGTGTTATTTGATTAAGAGGGAACCATCTACCCTGAACTTGAACGTTTACACTTTTTAGCGGATCAGACATTGGACAAGATGGAGGCTTTAACTAGATGGGAGGGCGAGGTGAAGCAGTTGCTTGACTTTCACTTTGCAAACTTGGAACAGGACTTGCGTAGACTGTTCACACATCCAGGTCCTACACATAATGTTCGGCCAGTTCAAGTGAACGACTCGCACCAAGATCCTTATATTAGCTTTATCTCAATGGCGGCACCACAGCACAGACCGGACTCCATCTCACTGAATGCTCAGGTGATCAAACAAAACTCCGCTGCTGATCGAGGTCCTTCTCAGCATAGCAGCAGTACTGCATTGCAGCCTGTGCCTTACAATGGCGATGTGCGCACTCTTAAGCGCAACTACAGCCCTATCTTGACCCATAACAAAGAGAGGCAGACAGAGGACCTGTGTGAAATCCCGGTCTCAACCATATCTTGTTAACAAATGGTGGCCAGTATTAACAAGGAGGATAGCGTGGACTACGACAAGGTGTCAGGGAATCTGAGAAGTGGATATGTGCACACAGCCCTTGCTGCGTATGGCGGTTGTTGATGCTACGGGGAGATGCGGCACTCAGTTGATACACACCTTCTGAGCAGTGAATATGTGCATAAAGACCCTGCTGTCTATGGCAGTTATCGATCCTACAAGGAGATCCAGCACTCAGTTGATACATATCTAATCCCACGACAGGGGGTGGGATAGATAATGGTCCTTCAGTGGAGATCACAATCCCCCTTTCCTACATCTGCTATTGGGGGCATATTTAACAAGAGAACATTCCTAAACGTATTATAAGAAACTGCTGCTTTCTACATTTAGAGACCCACGCTCTTGCGACAGACTTTTAAGATAAGTAGTTTCTCATATCTCTTAGATTTGACTGGATGTGGTGGATATTGAACACTTCTCGCTACTCATCTGGACACTTAGTCCTCATATAGGTCTAACTTCTTTTTTGCTCACTTAGCTTAAACAGACCTTTTTTTTTTTTTTTTTTCATTTCTCTGTCATCCACATGTTTTGTGATATATTGTGAAATACTGTTATGCACTGTTTGGCAAATATAGATAGTGCTTGTATTTAATGTTGTTTCCTGGGGACAAACTAATTATCCACCGTCTGGTAGATACACCCTGGTATGACTGGCTACTGAGATCAGATTGTAATTAGCCACATGTGTGGGTTGTTCATTTATTTCAGCAATTGTGCCTTCATCCTGTGTGTGTGAGTATGTACATATCTGTCAGGATTCCATTTCATGTTTTACTTCTCTCACTTCTCATCACATGGTTCTCTCACTTTCATGTTACTTAAGGCTCCACCTGTCAGCAAACAGGTGCTTAGTTATTTTCATTAGCAGGAGTAACAGCTTACACACAGTCTCTGAGCTGCATTGTTTTTCTCAAACCAACTGCTTTCACAAAGGACTGTTTGCTTGGATTACTCTGGACTATTTTCTACAAGGATTACATCCTCTGAAATATCCTGTTTGCATCCTTGGACTTACAGCTAAGTTACCTCTTAATTTTATTCCTTGCATACTATTTGAGAACTTAACTGCTGAATTGTTATTGTACACTTACAGCATCACTCTTAATTTAACTGGAGCTGACAGGCACTGCAGTTTTCTAAATTACTCTGCACACTATTTCATACTGGGGAATCACTGTCTCCTTTCTCACTTCATAATATATATGCTGCTTTAAGAACAAGACGTTGAGCTCTAAGTTTACAAGCTTGAACTGAAGAGGATTTAACTATTTCAAAATAAAAAGTGTTACTTGGTTTTGCAACTGCAAGTCTGGGCATCTTGCCAAATTCCTCTCTTACTCTGCAGCAGCTGCTCTCAATAAACACAGTTACAAAGTAGCAGCTACAAGACAACTGAAGCATTCTCTGTGACTTGTTAAAAGTATATCTCTTGCAAACCAAGCTTACTTCTTACAAGGATTAACCAACTCTCTCCTGCATTACATGTTTATTTAATGTAAGCTTTAAAAATAATTTTTGTTCTCTCAAGTTCTTTAAATTAGAAGCATATTTTTCTTCTATCATTTTTTCATTATTTTTTCCATACTGTGACAGTCTAACAGTATTGGAAATATTGTGCTTAGAAGGATTCATGTTGTGATAGTACTAACAGCATTGAACCTCTAACTTAATATTAATTCATCACAGGTTTACTGGTCTATGCTCACCTAAATAGCCCAAAAACCCTGGTGATACAAAACAATAATAAACATGCTTTCGATACATGGAGACATCTTCTAGAGGGCACAGTACAACCTATCATAATCTATACAGATCATCGCAACCTGGAATTCCTGCAGAAAAATAAAACTCTGTCCAGTAGACAAGTAAGATGGAGCCTGTACTTTAGCAGGTTTAACTATCTTATAGTATACAGACCTGGATCTAAAAATGGGAAGGCTGACTCTCTCTCCAGGAGAGATCCCAGACCAACAAATTCTCAAGAAGTTACTTCCATCATACCTGCAGACAAATTCTTGGGCCTGATGCCTACATTTAAAACTCAACTCCTTACTGCTCTACAGTCAGATAATCAGAGATCCCATCTACATCTGACTCAAAATGCTGATTTCTATTATCATGACTCCAAGCTATATATCCCAGAATCTCTCAGGAATGACTTGATTAAACAACATCATGATCCTCCTTTGCTTGGACACCCTGGTATCAAAAGGACATTAGATCTCTTATCAAGACTTTATTTGTGGCCAAACATGTCTGATTCCGTCCATAATTACATACAACACTGTGATATCTGTATCACTTCTAAAAAGGATAGAAATAAACCTTATGGTCACCTAATACCTATGGATATCCCTGACAGACCTTGGGCTCATATAGGTATGGACTTTATTGTTTAACTTCCTTTAAGTTCTGGATTTAATACTATTCTTGTTGTTACAGATATTCTCACAAAGATGGCTTTATTCATTCCGTATCACAAGGTACCCACATCTACGGAGACTGCTCAACTTTTCCTGAATTCGGTTGTACGCTTCCATGGGATCCCGAACATCATAACAACCGACAGAGGAGCTCAATTTACTTCAAAATTCTGGAAATCCCTCGCCCAACATCTACAGATTGATCATCGACTTAGTACAGCCTTCCATCCGCAGACCAATGGTCAAACTGAAAGGTTAAACCAATGGCTTGAACAGTACATCCGCTGTTACTGCTCATACCAACAAACAGAGTGGGCCCGGTACCTATACATGGCAGAATTTACATATAATAATAGTAAAAACAGTTCAACCAATTTGTCTCCATTCTTTGCGAATTACGCTTTCCACCCTAACTTCTTCATCCATGACTCAATTGCCCCAACTTCTCAACCGGTTGATGACCTTCTACAAAAGATAGCGGAGAATTTTCATTCCTTGCATCTAAACATCCAGAACGCACAAGCTATACAAAAGAAGTACTATGATCTCCATAGAAGACCTTCTTCTGTCTATGCAGTAGGAGATAAAGTCTGGCTTTCAACCAAAAATATCAAAATACCTGTTCCCAGTAAAAAATTAGCTGGCTTATTTATCGGACCCTTTACAGTAAGCAATATTGTTAATGCCAATGCAGTTACTCTTGATCTTCCATCATCATTACCTATTCACCCCACCTTCCATGTCTCGCTCCTGAAACCGGCTTCCTCTACCTCAACGACTAAAACTATTCTTCCCCCTGATCCGGTGACCTTGGATGTTGACATATTTGAGGTCCAAGACCTATTGGACTCTAGATACTACAATGGTCAGTTGCAATACCTTGTGAGGTGGAAGGGTTTCTCGCCAGATGACGACAGTTGGGAACCGCACACCCACATCAATGCCCCTCGGTTGCTCTCCCGCTTCCATAGACGCTATCCACATAGACCCAGGCATCAAGCCGAGGATCGGCTTCCTTGAAGGGGGGCTTATGTCAGGATTCCATTTCATGTTTTACTTCTCTCACTTCTCATCACATGGTTCTCTCACTTTCATGTTACTTAAGGCTCCACCTGTCAGCAAACAGGTGCTTAGTTATTTTCATTAGCAGGAGTAACAGCTTACACACAGTCTCTGAGCTGCATTGTTTTTCTCAAACCAACTGCTTTCACAAAGGACTGTTTGCTTGGATTACTCTGGACTATTTTCTACAAGGATTACATCCCCTGAAATATCCTGTTTGCATCCTTGGACTTACAGCTAAGTTACCTCTTAATTTTATTCCTTGCATACTATTTGAGAACTTAACTGCTGAATTGTTATTGTACACTTACAGCATCACTCTTAATTTAACTGGAGCTGACAGGCACTGCAGTTTTCTAAATTACTCTGCACACTATTTCATACTGGGGAATCACTGTCTCCTTTCTCACTTCATAATATATATGCTGCTTTAAGAACAAGACTTTGAGCTCTAAGTTTACAAGCTTGAACTGAAGAGGATTTAACTATTTCAAAATAAAAAGTGTTACTTGGTTTTGCAACTGCAAGTCTGGGCATCTTGCCAAATTCCTCTCTTACTCTGCAGCAGCTGCTCTCAATAAACACAGTTACAAAGTAGCAGCTACAAGACAACTGAAGCATTCTCTGTGACTTGTTAAAAGTATATCTCTTGCAAACCAAGCTTACTTCTTACAAGGATTAACCAACTCTCTCCTGCATTACATGTTTATTTAATGTAAGCTTTAAAAAGAATTTTTGTTCTCTCAAGTTCTTAAATTAGAAGCATATTTTTCTTCTATCATTTTTTCATTATTTTTTCCATACTGTGCCAGTCTAACAGTATTGGAAATATTGTGCTTAGAAGGATTCATGTTGTGATAGTACTAACAGCATTGAACCTCTAACTTAATATTAATTCACCACAGGTTTACTGGTCTATGCTCACCTAAATAGCCCAAAAACCCTGGTGATACAAAACAATAATTGATCTGCAGTTGCGTTCCACTTACATAGTTGAAATAGACTTTACAATATCTTTGTATAATAGTATTAGGCCCATATATCTGTGTATGCAAATGCACAATCAAGTAGGAGAACACCCATTACTATCTAACTATCTCAGCACTAACCTATAACAGGCAGTAAGTATAAAGTTTTACCATTACTCAACTCCTAGCCATAGAGACCTTTACAAAATTTGTGGTGAAAAATACTGTATCTCACTAGTAGACAGACCTATATCACTTTAATCCATGTTCCCTGGTTGGCCTTGGTTCATAATAACATTTAGAATCTCATTTGTATTTTTTATATATGCCTTTTTACTAGGGGGAAGATCAGGGCGAGTTACATTGATCCCCTGAACAGTTATATATATTGTACAATATGTGGCTGTGCATTGAAAGCTTAATTATCCTATGTAGTAGGTGGGGTCTTCTGGAGAGTCACTCTGACTTAACCTTCATTGGGGGTGCGCTGGCTGCGGCCGGGTCAGCGTTTTCTCATGTCAGCCTGGTGACTGTTCACTGAACCTACACATCAGTTCTAGCTTAAATGTAAGAATGGCCATTATATGGCTTTTTGGTTTCCCCTAGGGTTCTTTAAAAAAAAAAAGAAAGGAAGAAAAAGGGGGGGGGGGGAAGGAGAAATGTCTGTGAGATGAAGGAAGTTCTGTATATCTCTGTATCCACACAAATAACTGCTTACTTGTAGGTCCTAGGTAGTATATATTTAAAAGTATACAATATAGTGTGTTCCTCCCCTATGTTTATTGCAGTGCCCCCCCTAGAGCAATTTTAAATTTCATATCCTGATGCCGCGTACTTAATGCCTTAATAAGGATGGTTCCCTTATCTTTATTACTAGCGTTATTATTTTCCTAAATACAGGGTCAGACTGTGACCCCTTTATTCTTTTCCCCTCAAGACCCCTTTCTAGTCATTCTAAGTGAGCAGTGGTCCAAGAGTTGCCGGTATATCTCAAATTGGGGATTTACATATTGGTTCATTTTACTTTATAAAGGGGGATACTATTGATAAAACCTGAGGCCCGTCATTGGGATCCATAAGTGGTCTCATTTGTACTAGGTAGTCCTCTATAAAGGTCATTATGCTAAAAGGTGGGGGTCCAAGAGTGGCCTCCTAAATGGAATAGAGGGCTTAACCTTTCTTATTGGCATGTTTTTTGTTTCTTTTTTTTGCAAAGTATCAGTCTTTACAGCTATCATTTACCCTGCTAATCTGTTCCAACTAGTCAGAAGATATTGCTCACTCCATGTTCATTATTACTACACATTTGAGGGGATATATCGCTACTGTACAAGTTATTGTTTCCTATAGTTGTTTCTCTTTGTATCGGTGTTGTTAAGAATATACCCTGTAACTATATAACGCTGTACTGACTTATTGTGTATGCCAAATATTTTGCCTCAATAAAAATATTTAAAAAAAAAATGTGCAAATAGCCAATGTATTGTATTGACTTTGCATTTGAAAACCCTATGGAGGGAAATTAATCATTATTTTTATTGGTTTATACAATTTTCTTATGGCCTATTCATGTATTTATATCTAATAATATAATATGATATAGAAAAGAAATTAAAATACACCAAAAAGTGCCTTAAGTGCAAAATATTCTTTGTATCACACGTTACACAATATTACAAAAGCTTGCAATGTACACATAAGCTGTCTCAGAGCTAGAAGGTTGGATGAAATCCTAGCAGCTCTGGGCTAGATAACATCTGGAAGTAGACAAAAAGGGTTAGATTACAAGTAAAGCACTAAATTACATAAATTGTAATTTATTGTATAAATAGCAAATGCTTTATTTAAATATCAATTCTTCTAGACTTGCACAGATTTCCAGAAGAATCAACCTTCAAATGTTTAAACTTAAAACAAATGTCAACAGGAACATTGTTTCTGATATTTAAGTAAGGAAAATGTATGCTGGGCTTTAGCACACAAAGAGTTAATATAATATTATATCAATCATATACAGTAATGCTAAATGATATTTGTTTATCTGGTATCCATGGTAACAAGCTAGTACAGAAGCTGATGAAGGCACAGTATTCCATCACCTTATGATGTCACAGTATGCTACATTATTACTGTGTGCTTTAGGTAAGAGTCTTCACTAATGATGTTGGAGGTGTAGGTGACAGCATTGGATTCTTGGTCTAAAGCAAAAAGAAGTATTCAGTGTGATTTATCCTTCATAGGATTATGGCGGCATAGAATGTAAGTATAATAACTGTTTGTTACATTGTTATTTGCTTAGAGAGAGCAAGGAAGGGAATACAGTATATGTTACTGCAGGTGTATCCACTAAGTACATCATGGTCTGCTCTTACAGTATCACATTATTCACTACTTAAGCACATTTCATTTTTGACATCTCTATCCCTTTAAATGAAGACAGATAAACACTATAGAAGTTACATATGAGACTGGGTTTGCCCATATAACAATATTCTTCTTATCTGGTATTCTGCAGATGTTGAATGATGTTCTGTCTTTTGATGACAAGATGTTCCTCATTGACTTTGATGCTAAAGTGCCCGGTTTTTAAAAATTCGATTAAAAACAGGGGCACTTTAATTCATCAAAATTTACATTTCACTCCTGTTGAGAAAAAAAAATACCTTTTAATCTTCACAGCAGCTCCAGCATCCTCCGGTCGTTGCAAGCCATTTCTGACGTCAGAAATGATGGATAGGTCATTCTCCAATCACGCCTTCCCCCCCCCCGGGTGAATCAGTGTCTAATTCAACGCCATGATTGGAGGAAGCCGGATTCCTCATTTTAGACCCAGGAAGAGGCTTTGCGATGGGTGGAGGAAGCTGGAGCTGCTGTGAAGATTAAAAGGTAAGTTTTTTTTTTCAACAGGAGTGAAATGTAAATTTTGATGAATTAAAGTGCGCCTGTTTTTAATCGAATTTTTTAAAAAACAGGCACTTTAGCATCAAAATTGACATTCACTATAAGGTGATTAGATATGTTAGCATTATCCTAATCTACCCCTAACCCACACTGTCTCATGCTATTACATTTCCCTGCATAACCTTTTATTTTATTTGCTTGTGTTTCTAGTTTGAAATATATAAGGGATTGATCAGAGGCGTAACTAGAAAACACAGGGCCCAGGTGCGAGAATCTAAGAAGGCCCCCCCCCCCACCCCCCACCTAAAAAAAGGTGAATTTGATACATATCTTTTTTTTAACATTTAAAAAATGTGAATCCGATTAAATGTCTGCAAAAGGAGGTACCCTGTACCCACAGTCTGTGAGATCCCTGACCCTACTTGCCCCCGTACTTTATAAAGTGACCACAGTAATCTGTGACATGGTCCAGCCCCCCGTACTGTATATAGTGGTACTGTATAGTGACACTGTTTACCCCCCCCCCCCATGCTGTAGTGACAAGGTCTGTAATTTTCTAGTTCCACATACATACACACACACACACACACACATACATGCATAAATACACACACAGTCACTTACATACACACATACATGCATAAATACACACACAGTCACATACATACATACACACACACATACATGCATAAATACACACACAGTCACACATACATACACACAGACACATACATGCATAAATACACACACAGTCACATACATACACACACTCACATAATGCATAAATACACACAGTCACACATACATACATACACACACACACACATACATGCATAAATACACACACAGTCACATACATACACACATACACACACACATACATGCATAAATACACACACAGTCACATACATACACACACACACACATACATGCATAAATACACACACAGTCACACATACATACATACACACACACATGCATAAATACACACACAGTCACATACATACACACATGCATACACACACACACACATACATGCATAAATACACACACAGTCACATACATACACACATGCATATACACACACACATACATGCATAAATACACACACAGTCACATACATACACACACACACACACATACACACACACATACATGCATAAATACACACACAGTCACATACATACATACACACACACACACACACACACACACATACATGCATAAATACACACACAGTCACACATACATACATACACACACACACACACACACACATACATGCATAAATACACACACAGTCACATACATACACACATGCATACACACACACACATACATGCATAAATACACACACAGTCACATACATACACACACACACACACATACATGCATAAATACACACACAGTCACATACATACACACACACACATACACACACACATACATGCATAAATACACACACAGTCACATACATACATACACACACACACACACATACATGCATAAATACACACACAGTCACATACATACACACATGCATACACACACACACACATACATGCATAAATACACACACAGTCACATACATACACACATGCATATACACACACACATACATGCATAAATACACACACAGTCACACATACATACACACACATACATGCATAAATACACACACAGTCACATACATACACACACACACGCATACATGCATAAATACACACACAGTCACATACACACACACATACATGCATAAATACACACACAGTCACATACACACATACATGCATAAATACACACACAGTCACATACATACACACACACACACACGCATACATGCATAAATACACACACAGTCACATACACACACACACACATACATGCATAAATACACACACAGTCACATACACACACACACACACACATACATGCATAAATACACACACAGTCACATACATACATACACAAACAGTCACATACATACATACACACACACGCATACATGCATAAATACACACACACACACATAAACAATGGGTAAAACAGAAACACTAACCCCTATAGTCAGAGACACTAGTGAAGCATCATGTCACACTCAAATGATATCAGTGCAGGCAGTGGCAGGTCAGCATTTTTTATTTAAAAAATATATATATATATATTTTTTAAGCTGGGCCCCCACCCTTTATTTATTAATTAAACTGAATTATGCCTTTATCGCAGTATCATGAGCAAGGCCCTACTGGGACCAAAAAGAGGCTCGGGCATTTTAGGGCAAAGAGCCCCCCCCCCACTCTCACCATTTCTTATTTAAAGGGACAGTCTACTCAAAATTAAACTTTCATAATTCGTATAGGGCATGTCACTTTAATTTTTTTTTCCAATTTACATTTATCACCAAATTTGCTTTGTTGAAAACTAAACCTAGATAGGATCATATGCTAATTTCTAAGGCCTCAAAGGCCACCTCTTCTCTGGATGCATTTGACAGTTTTTCACAGCTAGAGGGCTTTAGTTCATGTGTGCCATATAGATAACATTGCACTCACGCCAGTGGAGTTACGTATGAGAGGGCACTAAAATGCATGTCTGGTAAAATAACTGAGATAAGGGGACAGTCTGCAGAGACTTAGATACAAGGTAATCACAGAGGTTAAAAGTACATTAATATAACAGTGTTGGTTATGCAAAACTGGGGAATGGTTAATAAAGGGATTATCTATCTTTTTTAAACAATAACAATTGTGGAGTAGACTGTCCCTTTAACTGCATACCAAACATGGCAAGTATAATACTTGTTTAATTGACAAACACATTGACTTTTTTTTCATGATTCAGATAGAGCGTGCAATTTTAAACAACTTTCTAATTTACTACTATTATCATTTTTGGTATATTTATTTGAAATAGCAGGAATGTAAGCTTAGAAGCCTTAGCTGGCCCATTAGCTGACCACATACACACTGCGCCACATACGCACCATACTACACCACAAACACACAAACCACATACACATCATACCATACTACATACACACTGCTCCATATACACTCCGCTCCACATCATACCACACCACATCAGTGGCGTAGCGTGGGTTGTCAGCGCCCAGGGCAAGGCAAGTATTGCGCCCCCTAACCCATAGAAGCAGGATCATATTTCACAGAGCAGAGTGTGAGTCAGATTTTTTTTAGCGCCTTTGTCTCCAAAGGCTAATGGATAGCCGTGGTAACCTGTGCACTTGTGCAGCTTTGAAGCGGAAGTACACGCTATGCTAACATCAGAAAGGAAGACAGGGCTGCTGGATTTTAGCTTGTAGCTTTGCTGCTGCAGCTGTTCTGATTTAAATACAAAATGCAGGTTTCTTAGCTCAGCACATTACACTGTGCAGACCATGTATAACAAAGCTAGGCATGTCATGTCTGGCTGGCAGTAAGCAAGGTAGTTACAGTTATTGAGTGAGGGAAAACCATTGCTCTGCTTACAATGAACATTACATGCATATGTATTTATGTGTAAAAACCCAGCAAACCTTTTCTCAAAGTTTAAGGGCTCTAGCTACAGCCTGCAAAAATTGTAATAGATGTCTGTATCAGGAGTGAGACTTTCAACTGCTGAATATAAAGCACATGTATTACTAGCAACCTGCAGAGTGAGAAGATCTGTGCTGTGTTATGTAGCTTCCCTGACAGCTAATCAGCCTTCAGTTTCCTTTTTCATAAGCATGCATATACAGAAACACACACTACAGCATACACACATAAATTACATATCTTATACAGTAGACACATGTGCACAGTCAGTCTCAAATATTCAGCAACACACATATGCTGCAGAGTATACAAATATACACACACACAACATACTCACACATGTACACAGTCTCAAATGCACAGCACTACACACACATATACAAATACACAGAAAAAAAAGGGAAAATGTGTGTTTCTCTATATATTTGTAAACTACAGATTGCAACAAAAAAAAAGGTTAGTCACAGGCCTAATAACCCTGTCAAACAACAAGTAATGTACCATGAGAATAATTGAGACAAATGCAGAAATCTTTCAGTTACTTTGTACTCTACATAAAACCTTCTATTTCTTCTGTCTCTTTCACTTTGATCCCTACATGTCCGTATTTCTCTCACTCTGTGACCTGGCTGTTTCTCCCCGTTACACACACTGCATTGTCCTTCTCATTCTCACTCTTTATTTCCCTCACTTGACCTGGAAGCTTTGTGTACAAATGATCGTCTGGAGTCCTCAGTCCAGCTCCCTCCCTCCCTTACTCCTCCTCAGCACTCCGGGCTGAACAGTGAATCTGTTTATTTACCATTGTCTGTGTGTAATCTAAGCAAGTTAGTGGATAAGCATACCATGCTGGTGTTACCAGTTAAAGTTCTTCTACGGGGTAGGTGGCAGTAATAGCAGCAGCACTCAAAGAGCAAGGAGCCTCATGCCTGCATCGGCCACTGTGAGTGTGATCCAATAAGCAATAACATATACACGCTGATACACGATGTCTCAGTTACTTTGGCACGTGCAGCAGCAGGTATATGTTATTGGAGAAGAATGTGCATCACATGGCAACGTAGGAGCCAATAGAAAGGCAATTTTTTTTTATTTCTAATACAGCGCAGAGTGGCTCAGGGGTCGGGGGCAATGCAGGACTGTAGGGTGACCATGTCAGTGCTGGACAGACCCTTAAATTCACAAATAGTGACAGTTGGGAGGACTGCAATAAAAAACATTTATATATATATATATATATATATATAAAAATATATATTTTTTAAAGTTTCCTCCCTTAGTGCTGCATCTGCCTGCAGTGGAGGAGGTATGATGTGAGACAGTAAGAGCGCAAATTTTGCGCCCCTAAGAATTATGCGCCCGGGGCAACCGCCCCTGTGGCCCCCCCCCACGCTACGCCACTGCACCACATACACATCTAACCACACCACATACACACCACTCCATGTAATTTATGTTGAATTGTGTGTGAATGACTCAGTACATATCAGGTATAATATCTGCAGAAGACCTAAAATTAACCACCTATGGCTATTTTTTAAATAAATTAAAAACTCTATCAGAGTTACAAGTTACAGAATGGCATGTAAGTGCATACATAAATACACACTCTCATACACAAACACCATTCATACATACAGTACATACACACACACACTAATGCATACAAACACACGTACTTAAAAACACACCCACACAGACTCATACACACAAACCCACACAGACATGCACACTAATGCATACATACACACGTACATAAAAACACACCCACACAGACTCATACACACAAACACACACAGACATGCACACTAATGCATACATACACACGTACATAAAAACACACCCACACAGACTCATACACACAAACACACACGCACATGCACACTAATGCATACATACACACGTACATAAAAACACACCCACACAGGGGCGGAGCCGACCAGCGCCAAAGATGGTCGTGTGAGTGAGGAGCTCCGTGTAGATAACAACTATTACATCTACAGTTAGCGATATCGATGCCTATAACCCACTGAAACTACCCCATACCGGTAAGCTGCACACGGCAGAGTTTGGAAAGGAGACCGGAGGTTTAAAGGAGGAAGGTGCCGTCACTATTTTGGGCAATATAATAGAGCGACATATGCGGCCTGCCCTCCCCACCTCCGCTACGCTACTAAACTCCCGCAACCCTCACGAACGGGCACTGATACGATCGGTGGCCTTACTACTACAATCAGAGAGCTGGAAGTTTGCGGTCGGACCCAGTGAAGATCAAAAGACTAGCCGCAGAAGCAGGTATACATTAACAATATGGGACTTTGACATCAAAACAAAGGGCGCGAAAGACGCCATATTGCCTTGTTTACGGACACAGCCGTGACCGACAATCAGAGCATATTACACAGGATGCCTGCATGAGTGAACGCGCAAGGTGCTTACAGTATGTGAATATCGTATAACATGTTTTTAAACACACTGTGGGTTACAACACTGGGACTTTATATTCCACATTGAGTTCAAAGAGCTTAAGCTTTCACATATTTCCTTCAGGGAACTGCCATTACAACTCAGAGAAATCACGCCTTTTAGCAGCAAAGTCCGGTGTTTACACTCAGCAACAAAAGACATTTTACTTATATGATAAACATGTCATCAAAACGCCTTCCAAGAACAGACAAATCTTCTAAAGGTGGGAGTACTCCTAACCCTAGATTACATAACTTTTTCAAGCCAAATGACACGGCTTCCACAGAGCCTAAAGAAGGGGAGGAGAATACCACTGATATCACAGAATCTGAGGTGGACATGGAGACGCAGGCTCCGCTAACAAGAGCGGACCTGCAATCTTTGCCGACTAAAGATGACTTTACAGCTCTGATTTCCCACGTCACCCAGATTATGAAGTCAAGTATAGCAGAGGTCAAAAAAGAAGTCAATGAGATTGGGAACCGCATAATGGTATTAGAAGAAGATGCAGAGCAGACTAACTCACTCCTTGACCTGCATGCTAGGCAGTCCTCTCACCAACAGTCTCTAATAGCACAGCTTCAAGACCAGGTAGAGGACCTGGATAATAGAGGGCGCCGCCAGAATGTTAGGTTAAGGGGTATACCAGAAATGGTCAAATCAGAAGCACTTCTCCCCTACTTGCAGAGACTGTTTAACTCTATCACCAACAATAAGGAAGAAGTTGACTACCCCCTGGATAGATACCATAGGGCACTGAGACCGGTCCCCAAGGAAAACGCACCGCCTAGGGATGTTATTATCAAGTTTACTAGCTTTAGGGATAAAGAAAACATCCTTTCTGCCGCCAGACAAAGACACCCTATCTCATTTGAGGGCCACACCATCCTTTTCTTTGCGGATCTCAGCCCCATGACACTCTCTAGACGAAGAGAAACAAGATACCTTACGCTGCATCTAAGAGATCTAGGGATACCATACAGGTGGGGCTTCCCCTTTTGCTTGAAAGTAGTCAAAGGAAACACTACAGCAATATACAGAACACAGGAGGACATTGATCACTTCTGCTCGCAGCTGAGCATACCAAAACCCACTTTGCCAAGTCTGAGGACTGAGACTGATAACAAAATGAACACTAATGAGGCATTACCGAAGTCCCCACTCACCGGATGGAGTAAAGTGGTCAAGAAGACAAAGAGTAAAAACCAGGAGAGAGGACACTCCCTTTCTCCCACACATGCAGATCCCACTTGACAATATAATGCTTATTGGGTGTTACATTATATTTAAGGGAAGTAACCCTAGTTGGTAAGATCACTGTAAAGGTATATTCTGGACATGTTTAGGTCTATCCTATGAATTGCCCATAGTAGTTTTTTTTTTTTTCTCAGCTAGACACTGCTGCAATATAGGCCAGTTTAAAGTTTGTTAGTTGCAAAACTGTTTAAACAATGCGATTTTAAATATGCAGGTTGTTATTTCACGTCACAAAGTGACTTGAACCCCCCCCCGTGTTAACATTCAGTTTGAGACCTTTAGTTGGAAGAGATCTCTTATTGTTTATTGTTCAATGTATCAGAGTATTTTTTTGATTGCAATTTTTTTGTTGTTTCAACACAGACCCTACAGGACCTTCAGATGCTTTGCTCTTTCCCTTCCCTTCTCTCTTCTATTCTATCCTGCTTCTCTCTCCCCCTCTAGGTTGCTACACATGCTAAAGACTGGGGTACACAGACCGTCTGTCCGGATGATAACCTGTGAGTATGACTTTGTTCAGCTTCACTGTATGGATACACTGTTGACATTTAGCTACACTTTCCACAGCACAAATGGTAGATAACAAAATTAAACTAATTTCCCAGAATGTAAAGGGGTTAAACTCGCCCACTAAAAGATCGGTAGCTTTATCGAGTTTTAAAAAGATGGCAGGGGGAATAATATTCGTCCAAGAGACGCACTTTGCTAGAGATAAAATACCCCACTTTCACAACAAAGAATTTCCCGTAGGCTATTTTGCATCTAACATACAGAAAAAAAATGGAGTGGGCATATTATTTAAAAAAAAAATACCCTTCCAATTACTACATAAAGCGGAGGACGTAGAAGGTAGATGGATCATTCTAGTAGGCAAATTATACCATAAGACTATTACCCTAGTTAACGTATACGCCCCAAATCATAAGCAGGGAAAGTTTTTTCAAAAATTGACTAATATAATATTGGCAGAATATAAAGGGGCATTGATTCTCGCAGGAGATCTCAATGTAGCTATTGAACCTGACATAGACTGCTCAACTGGTCGCAGCCCGATTGCCCCAGCATCAATCCGCAAAATCTGCACGAATCTTAGGAAGCTGACT
Organism: Bombina bombina; assembly: GCF_027579735.1. Taxonomy (NCBI): domain Eukaryota; kingdom Metazoa; phylum Chordata; class Amphibia; order Anura; family Bombinatoridae; genus Bombina; species Bombina bombina. The sequence continues at coordinate 854,034,217 of NC_069502.1, forward strand.
CTGTTAGACTCCTGGCGAACAAGCCACCCAGGACAAAGAAACTTTACCTTTTATTCCCACCCTCATAAGAGTTACTCCCGTATTGATTACGTGTTTACAGACCAAACAACATACAGCTTAGTTTCAGACTCCAATATAGAGACTATCAGCTGGTCTGATCATGCGGCGGTTAGCATAGACCTTAGATGGTCGGAGAAGCCTCTTACACCTTATATCTGGAGGTTAGACGAAACACTCTTACATAAGCCCATAATAGTGGACAAAATCACAACCTCTATGAAAGAATTCTTTAGCTTCAACCCACATCAACACACTTCTTGCCTAACAACATGGGAAGCCCACAAAGCGGTAATGAGGGGAGAGTTTATTAAACAGAGGGCCATACTCACTAAACAATACCGCACAGCATATATGGAAGCTGTGACCACCTTGCAATCGACTGAAAGCTTACATAAGACCAACCCCATGGACCCTTCCCTAAGTCAGCAGCTTCGGTTAGCTAGAAGAAATCTTAATCACATATTATACAGGGAGGCTCAGGATAAGGCTTTTTACATCAAAAAAGTATATTATGCGGAATCAAATAAGGCAGGAACTCTCCTGGCTAGGCTGCTGCGCACAAAGAGAAATAACTCATACATACACAAGATAAGAGCACCGGAGGGTGAACACATACAAGATTCTAGGGGGATAGTTGAAGGTTTCAAAACATACTATAGAGACCTGTATAATCTACGAACACCGACCTCTTTAAACAGGAGGGAAGACCAAATTACATACCTGAATGAGATAGACCTCCCAACATTGCCGCCCGAAATCAGGGAGGAACTGGAAAACCCCATCACACAACAAGAAGTAGTGGTGGCAATCAATAGTCTACCAGGACATAAAAGTCCTGGCCCGGATGGTTTTTCTAATGCTTACTATAAGCAATTTAAGGACATATTAGCCCCACACTTAACTAGCCTATTCACCGCAATAGATGAAGACACAACATGGTCTAAACAGATATTAGAAGCACACATAGCGATTATACCCAAACCAGGGAAAGATAACACTAGAGTAGAGAATTATAGGCCCATATCTTTATTAAATTCGGACATAAAGATTTATACAAAAATCCTGGCCAGAAGATTAAACAAAATCTTACCCCAACTTATACATGTAGATCAATCGGGTTTTGTTCCCGGCAGGGAAGCCAGGGACAACACTATACGTACAGTACACCTCATAGAACATGTAAATAGAACTAAAGAACCAACAATTTTCATTTCCACAGATGCCGAAAAGGCGTTTGATCGCCTGGATTGGGGATTTCTTGAGGCATGTTTGATTAGGTTTGGCTTTGGAACCAAAATGATAGCCAGAATTTTTAGTGTCTACAACAAACCCTCTGCTAGGGTGAAAGCCAATGATACTCTTTCAGATAGTTTTCAGATATATAATGGAACGAGACAGGGGTGTCCACTGTCCCCGCTCCTGTTCGCTTTGTCCATGGAAGGGTTAGCGGCACATATTCGGGACAATGATAAGATCCACGGGATTAAAATAGGCCCGAATGAATATAAACTTACATTATACGCGGACGACGTACTTATATCTATGACATCACCGAACACATCACTCCCACACTTACTATCTGAATTTAAAAAGTATGGAGAGATCTCAAATTTTTTAATAAATTCGCAAAAATCGGAAATCCTTAACATAAATATGAACATTGAAAAATTCTTACTCTTAAAACACATTTGCCCATATAAATTACAAACTCTCCAAATTAAGTACTTAGGTATTGCACTAACACCCTTAACATCCCAACTCTACCAGCAAAATTACGTACCCCTGTTACATAGATTAAGATCGGAATTACAAACTTGGCGAGATAAACCATTATCCTGGTGGGGTAGGATACAGGCTATCAAAATGACCATACTGCCACAAATCTTATACATCTTTCAGACAGTTCCGGTGTCCCTTCCTAGGGCTTTCTTGTTTAACATCCAAAAAGACATTAACTTATTCATATGGGGGAAGATCAAGCCCAGAATAAATAAGACGACTATGTATAGACCTTTGGGTAGTGGGGGTATTGGGGTCCCTAACATAGAGAGGTACTATAACGCGATAATAATCCAACGAGTATTGGATTGGCACGGTAAAATAGAACAAAAGGCATGGACGACTATAGATTCTCATCTCTTGAGAGCCCCGACCCCAGGGGCACTGTGCTGGATATCCCCAGGAGCTAGACCACCCTTAGTTGAAGCCTCAGGGCTGTACACACATATCTTTGATAAATGGGACTCGTTAAGGGATTCCAAGTTAGGCATATCCTCCAGGGTCTCCCCGTTAGCCCCTATCTCATACAACGCAGAATTTTTGGGAGGCCTTGAGTTTCACAGACACACTAGAGGCGAACTGGGATACACAATACCTTTTATAAAATTGACCACTAATGGCACATTAAAACAAAGACAAGATTTGGAGGTAGTAGAGGGGGGCAGTTTCTCCTCCTGGCTAAAGTATGCGCAACTGAAACATTTGATTCACAACTCTAAATATAAAACGGACCTATTAAGACCCACCACAAGATTTGAGAAATTGTGCTTATTAGAGATAATACCTAGAGGAACCCTATCAATAGCGAGAGGATTATTGGAAGACACACTGATTAACTCTCTCCCTTCATACACCACACGTTGGCAGGTAGAATTGGGGATACCCCTAACAAATCAGGACTGGGAGAACATATTTTTTAACACTCGCAAATCTTCTGCAGCGCCCAAAATTCTCGAACTTAATCACAAGATCCTGACTCGCTGGTACTTAACCCCTGAACGCTTAAGACATATTTATCCTACCGTAGATGACAAATGCTGGAGGGGGTGCGGGGGGAGAGGCACTATGTCGCATATTTGGTGGCAATGTAAGAAAATACAACCTTTCTGGTTAATCATTGAGACGGTATTTCAGTCTATCATTGACATATCTTTTGTGTTGACCCCTGCAACGGCATTGCTGAACCATAGACCAGAGGGAATGTGCAAAGTTAGATGGAAACTCTTGCAAATAGGACTAAATAGTGCAAGGAATTTGATAGCTAAGAGGTGGAAATCCACTACACCTCCCTCTAGAACAGAATGGATCCAGAACACTACCATGCTCTTATCACAGGAGGAGTATGTGTACTTTCGAAAGAAACTGCTTACTAGATATTATGATATTAAGTTTTACTGGGAAACCTACCTGGGCACACAACCGGACTCCTAAACTCGAAACACAGCTTTCTCTCTTGTCCAGAGAGACCCACCCTTGCTTATTAAAACCCTAATTAACCCCTCTTGTCTCTGCTTTCCTTCTTCTTCCTTTTCTTTCTATCCTGCCCCACTTTGTTTTCCCCTTCTCTTTCTAACTGTAGGGTCCTGCTACAGATCACATATTTGAGTTTTAAATTTTTCCTTAAATTTATGTATAAGTTTATGTAAATGTCCTAATTTTTTTTGAATTTTTCTTTCTTCCTTTTTTTTTTATATTATTCATTTTTTGTTAATGGAAGGACACGTAAACAAGTTAATATGTTTTAATAAGCTATAAGTGTATGGTGATTGTAAACTATACATATGGTATCAGTACAATGTCAATAACAAATGCTTGAAGTGATGAGTAGGTCATTTGTTTTCGGCAGTGAAACACGTGGACTAATTGAATGCACTGATATAAGTACAATCATAATTTCGCCTTTGTATGTTACACTGTACCTTCTTTGTTATGCGCAATATTGTAAAATCTAATAAAAATACTGTTTAAAAAAAAAAAAAAACACACCCACACAGACTCATACACACAAACACACACAGACATGCACACTAATGCATACATACACACGTACATAAAAACACACCCACACAGACTCATACACACAAACACACACGCACATGCACACTAATGCATACATACACACGTACATAAAAACACACCCACACAGACTCATACACACAAACACACGCACATGCACACTAATGCATACATACACACGTACATAAAAACACACCCACACAGACTCATACACACAAACACACACAGACATGCACACTAATGCATACATACACACGTATATAAAAACACACCCACACAGACTCATACACACAAACACACACACACATGCACACTAATGCATACATACACATGTACATAAAAACACACCCACACAGACTCATAAACACACACACGCACATGCACACTAATGCATACATACACACGTACATAAAAACACACCCACACAGACTCATAAACACACACACACACGCACATGCACACTAATGCATACATACACACGTACATAAAAACACACCCACACAGACTCATACACACAAACACACACACACATGCACACTAATGCATACTTACACACGTACATAAAAACACACCCACGCAGACTCATAAACACACACACACACGCACATGCACACTAATGCATACATACACATGTACATAAAAACACACCCACACAGATTCATACACACAAACACACACATGCACAATAATGCATACATACACACGTACATAAAAACACACCCACACAGACTCATACACATAAACACACACATGCACACTAATGCATACATACACACGTACATAAAAAAGCACCCACACAGACTCATACACATAAACACACACACACATGCACACTAATGCATACATACACACGTACATAAAAACACACCCACACAGACTCATACACACAAACACATACAGACATGCACACTAATGCATACATACACACGTACATAAAGACACACCCACACAGACTCATACACACAAACACACACATGCACAATAATGCATACATACACACGTACATAAAAACACACCCACACAGACTTATACACACAAACACACACACATGCACACTAATGCATACATACACACGTACATAAAAACACACCCACACAGACTCATACACACAAACACACACACGCACATGCACACTAATGCATACATACACACGTACATAAAAACACACCCACACAGACTCATACACACAAACACACACACATGCACACTAATGCATACATACACACGTACATAAAAACACAGCCACACAGACTCACACACAAACACACACACACACATGCACACTAATGCATACATACACACGTACATAAAAACACAGCCACACAGACTCACACACAAACACATACTCAACACCACAGTAATTGCCCACAAAATAATTTCATAAAGTTATCTCCTTACAAGGTGGATATAAAATATTTATAGTATGTGTTCTATAAACTAAACATACTTATGTAGTAAATGAGGAGCATTTGTAGTGTACATGAAAGATCACTTAACAGCATAGCTTACAAATATATAGCGTTATACTAAGCTATATTAGAGGGTAATATAGTAAAAGAAAGAAAATCATGCTTATGCAGAAAGTGAGGAGTAGGTGTAATATACATAAGGAATCACTCAACATTATAGCTCCCAAATACTGTATATATCCCTGTAATGGCTGATCAAGCAAAAATAGTCCCAAACATTCTTATGCAGAAAAAAAATAATATTTTTTAGCTTAAATTAATGACCACACTTAAGCCACTGATATTATGCATACAATTTAATATCTGGCCAAGTCTTTTTAAAAGGGCATTAACACTAATGCTCACAGGAGGGTGACTTTCAAAAGATAAGTAATAGTAACAAAACATTGGTCAAAATTGCTGATGGTGGTTACAGGGGGGCTCTGGGGCTGATGGTGGTTACAGGGGGGGCCATGGGGCTGATGGTGGTTACAGGGGGGGCCATGGGGCTGATGGTGGTTACAGGGGGGGCCATGGGGCTGATGGTGGTTACAGGGGGGGCCATGGGGCTGATGGTGGTTACAGGGGGGGCCATGGGGCTGATGGTGGTTACAGGGGGGGCCATGGGGCTGATAGTGGTTACAGGGGGGCCCTGGGGCTGATGGTGGTTACAGGGGGGCTCTGGGGCTGATGGTGGTTACAGGGGGGGCCATGGGGCTGATGGTGGTTACAGGGGGGGCCATGGGGCTGATAGTGGTTACAGGGGGGCCCTGGGGCTGATGGTGGTTACAGGGGGGCTCTGGGGCTGATGGTGGTTACAGGGGGGGCCATGGGGCTGATAGTGGTTACAGGGGGGCCCTGGGGCTGATGGAAAATAAACTATATGGAAAATATTAGGATAATTAGGATGACCTTCAAAGGGATTAACATAAATTATAGAAGTTTATAGTTTAACCAGGAACCCCTGGCCCTGAGTCCCCCAAACATTGATCTGCCTTACCTCCTATCCCAGAGGGGGGGGGATGCCTGGGGCTGATGGTGGTTACAGGGGGCCCTGGGGCTGAATGTGGTTACAGGGGGGGGGGTCCCTGGGGCTGATAGTGGTTTACAGCCCCAGCCCCCCCCCCCTGTAACTACCATCAGCCCCAGGGCCCCCCTGTAACTCCAATCAGCCTTATCAGAGTCATCACCTCCCTGTAACTACCATCAGCCCCAGGGTACCCCCTGTAACTACCATCAGCCCCAGGGCCCCCCTGTAACTAACATCAGCCCCAGGGCCCCCTGTAACTAACATCAGCCCCAGGGCCCCCCTGTAACTAACATCAGCCCCTGGGCCTCCTGTAACTAACATCAGCATCAGGGCCCCCCTGTAACCCCAATCCACCCCAGCACCCCCACTCTGTAACCCTCATTAGCCCCAGGGCCCCCCTGTAAGTTACCCAATCAGCATCAGCACCCCCCTGTAACCCCCATAAGCCTCAGCCAGTAGTGCATTATTGTCTCCATCTCCACAGTCAGTGTTACACTGTCAGTCACAGTGTGTTACAAGGCACTTGACTGAGCGTGCAGGAGTCCATGGTGGGGTGGCACACAAGTGTAATCCCCATATACGGCTACAGCAGAGGAGACTGCACTGGATAGGCGGCCGGCCCAGCCTACGGCGTGAACCGAAATTTTACGCTGGCGCTGCAGTGTGCTGCTTAGTTGCTAAATACTATACAAATGAGATAAGATACATACTTAATATTAATAAAGTTAAAAATTAACAACATTTATTATATAAAATATAAAAAAAAAAAAAAAGTTCTCAAAAAAAAAAAATGTATGCTGCCGTGAGGTTGCAGTAGGCGGGGCTAAACTACCTCGCGGCATACCGGGCATTTGCCCAGTATGTCCGACGTCCAGTCCGGGCCTGATCATGTGCGATCCTCAAACTGTCAATCATAATAAATCAAATCAAAATCATAAATCAAAATTAAATACACCAGCATTGAATAGAAATATGCAGGCCCACGTAACCAAGAAGCGTGACCGCGCGCAATTAAGGGTTGAAATTACTGGCAAATAGCAGGCAGAGAGATCTGCAGATTAGGAGGGCAAAATGAGTTTGACCGACAGACCACCACTCAATGACCTCGTAGTCTACAGACCTCCCCCCATTATCGCCGTACCCACGTGCCAGGCCGCAATATTTACCGCAACATGTATATGAATGACTCAATTACTTGCAATCAACCAGCTCTGACCGACAGACCACAAGCTGATGTCATGCCACATGATATCATGGCCCATAAGAGGCGAGAACATGGGCGGTCTTATCTTGAATGGCACAATCACCACAGCATTTGCCCCTATCCGTGTTGTTCTGATCACTCCATATGATGTGACCTCTTCATTTTGGCAAGCCTTGTTAATATCTAGGGAGGGTGGGAGGGAAAAAAACATAATTTATGTAAGAACTTACCTGATAAATTAATTTCTTTCATATTGGCAAGAGTCCATGAGCTACTGACATATGGGATATACAATCCTACCAGGAGGGGCAAAGATTCCCAAACCTCAAAATGCCTATAAATACACCCCTCACCACACCCACAATTCATTTTAACGAATAGCCAAGTAGTGGGGGGATAGAAAAAGGAGTAAAAAGCATCAATAAAGGAACTGGAAATATAATTGTGCTTTATACAAAAAAAACATAACCAACATAAAAATGGTGGGTATCATGGAATCTTGCCAATATGAAAGAAATGAATTTATCAGGTAAGTTCTTACATAAATTATGTTTTCTTTCATGTAATTGGCAAGAGTCCATGAGCTAGTGACGTATGGGATAGTAATACCCAAGATTTGGTACTCCACAGAAGAGTCACTAGAGAGGGAGGGATAAAAATAAAAACAGCAATTTTCTGCTGAAAAAATTAAATCCACATCCAAAAAAATAAGTTTTTCTCATTGAAAAGAAAAAACTTAAAACATAAGCAGAAGAATCAAACTGAAACAGCTGCCTGAAGAACTTTTCTACCAAAAACTGCTTCCGAAGAGGCAAAGCATCAAAACGGTAGAATTTAGTAAATGTATGCAAAGAAGACCAAGTTGCTGCTTTGCAAATCTGATTAACTGAAGCTTCATACTTAAAAGCTCACTAAGTGGAGACTGATCTAGTAGAATGAGCTGTGATTCTCTGAGGCGGGGCCTGACCTGACTCCAAATAAGCCTGATGAATCAAAAGCTTTAACCAAGATGCCAAGGAAATGGCAGAAGCTTTCTGACTTTTCCTAGAACCAAAAAAGACAACAAATAGACTAGAAGTCTTCCTGAAATCTTTAGTAGCTTCAAAATAATATTTCAAAGCTCTTACAGCATCCAGAGAATGTAAGGATCTTTTCAAAGAATTATTAGGATTAGGACACAAAGAGAGAACAACAATTTCCCTATTAATGTTGTTAGAATTCACAACTTTAGGTAAAAATGTAAATGAAGTCCGCAAAACTGCCTTATCCTGATGGAAAACCAGAAAAGGAGACTCACAAGAAAGAGCAGATAATTCGGAAACTCTTCTAGCAGAAGAGAAAGCCAAAAGGAACAACAAGAAAGTAGTTTAATATCCAAAGAATGCATAGGATCAAAAGAAGGAGCCCGTAAAGCATTCAAAACCAAATTAAGACTCTAAGGAGGAGAGATTGATTTAATGACAGGCTTGATACGGACCAAAGCCTGTACAAAACAGTGAATATCAGGAAGCTTGGCAATCTTTCTGTGAAATAAAACAGAAAGAGCAGAGATTTGTCCCTTCAAGGAACTTGCAGACAAAACTTTATCCAAACCATCCTGAAGAAACTGTAAAATTCTAGGAATTCTAAAAGAATGCCAGGAGAATTTATGAGGAGAACACCATGAAATATAAACCTTCCAAACTCAATAATAAATCTTCCTAGAAACAGATTTACGAGCCTGTAACATAGTATCAATCACTGAGTCAGAAAAACATCTATGACTAAGCACTAAGCGTTCAATTTCCATACCTTCAAATTTAACGATTTGAGATCCTGATGGAAAAAACGGTCCTTGAGACAGAAGGTCTGATCTTAAAGGAAGTTGCCAAGGTTGGCAACTGCAAAACCAGACAAGATCCGCATACCAGAACCCGTGAGGCCATGCTGGTGCTACCAGAAACACAAACGAATGTTCCATGATGATCTTGGAGATCACTCTTGGAAGAAGAACTAGAGGCGGGAAGATATAAACAGGTTGGTAAAACCAAGGAATTGCTAACGCATCCACCGACTCCGCCTGAGGATCCCTGGACCTGGACAAGTACCTGGGAAGTTTCTTGTTTAGATGGGAAGCCATCAGATTTATTTCTGGAAGACCCCACATCTGAACAATCTGAAAAAACACATCTGGACACGGAGAGACCACTCACCTGGATGTAAAGTCTGACGGCTGAGATAATTCGCTTCCCAATTATCTACACCTGGGATATGTACTGCAGAAATTAGACAAGAGCTGGATTCCGCCCAATGAAAGTATCCAAGATACTTCTTTCATAGCTAGACCACAGTTGTGATATTGTCTGTCTGAAAAAACATGAATGGTTCTTTCTTCAACAGAGGCCAAACCTGAAGAGCTGTGAAAATAGCACGGAGTTCTAAAATATTGATTGGTAACCTCGCCTCTTGAAATTTCCAAACCCCTTGTGCTGTCAGAGATCTCCAGACAGCTCCCCAACCTGAAAGACTTCCATCTGTTGTGATTATAGTCCAGATTGGAAGAACAAAAGAGGCCCCTTGAACTATACAATGGTGATCTAACCACCAAGTAAGAGAGAGTCGAACATTGGGATTAAAGGATATTAATTGTGATATCCTTGTATAATCCCTGCACCATTGATTCAGCATACAAAGCTGGAGAGGTCTCATATGAAAACGAGCAAAGGGGATCGCGTCCGATGCTACAGTCATGAGACCTAAAACTTCCATGCACATAGCCACTGAAGGGAATGATTGAGACTGAAGGTTTCGACAAGCTGAAACCAATTTCATTTGTCTCTTGTCTGTTAGAGACAGAGTCATGGACACTGAATCTATCTGGAAACCTAAAAAGGTGACCCTTGTTTGAGGAATCAAGGAACTTTTCGGTAAATTGATCCTCCAACCATGTCTTTGAAGAAACAACACTAGTTGATTCAGCAGAATGTAAAGACTGAGCTATTACCAAGATATCATCCAAATAAGGAATCACTGCAATACTGTGTTCTCTGATTACAGAGAGTAGGGCACCAAGAACCTTCTAAAAAATTCTTGGAGCTGTCGCTAGGCCAAATGGAAGAGCGACAAATTGGTAATGCTTGTCTAGAAAAAAGAGAATATCAGAAACCAATAGTGGTCTGGATGAATCGGAATATAAAGATATGCATCCTGTAAGTCTATCGTGGACATATAATGACCTTGCTGAACAAAAGGCAGAATAGTCCTTATAGTCACCATTTTGAAAGTTGGCACTCTTACAAAACGATTCAAAATTTTCAGATCCAGAACTGGCTTGAATTAATTTTCTTTCTTTGGGACAATGAATAGAGTTGAATAAAACCCCAGACCCTGTTCCTGAAATGGAACTGGTATAATAACCCCTGAAAGCTCTAGATCTGAAACACACTTCAGAAAAGCCTGAGCCTTCACTGGATTTTCTGAAACATGTGAGAGAGAAAAAACTTCTCACAGGAGGTCTTACTCTGAATCCTATTCGATACCCTTGAGAAACAATACTCTGAATCCACTGATGTTGGACAGAATCCATCCAAATGTTTTGGAAAAAATGTAATCTGCCCCCCACCAGCTGAGCTGGAATGAAGGCCGCACCTTCATGCAGACTTGGGGGCTGGCTTTGGTTTCTTAAAAGGCTTGATTTATTCCAACTTGAAGAAGGTTTCCAATTGGAACCAGATTCTTTGGGGGAAGGATTGTCTTTCTGTTCCTTATTCTGTTGAAAAGAATGAAAACTATTAGAAGCTTTAGATTTACCCTTAGATTTTTTTATCCTGAGGCAAAAAACTCCCTTCCCCCCAGTGACAGTTGAAATAATTGAATCCAACTGAGAACCAAATAAATTGTTATCTTGGAAAGAAAGAGATGGTAATCTAGACTTAGATACCATGTCAGTATTCCAATATTTGAGCCACAAAGCTCTTCTAGCTAAAATAGCTAAAGACATAGATGTAACATCAATTTTGATTATATAAAAAATAGCATCACAGATAAAATGATTAGCATGTTGAAGCAAGCGAACAATGCTAGACAAATCAGGATCCGTTTCCTGTTGCGCTAAGCTTTCCAACCAAAAAGTTAATTTAGCTGCAACATCAGCCATAGATATAGCAGGCCTAAGAATATATCCAGAAAATAAATAAGCTTTCCTTAGATACGATTCAAGTCTCCTATCTAAAGGATCCTTAAAAGAAGTACTATCTTCCATAGTTTGGCAAGAGTAGAAATAGCCCCATCAACTTTGGGGATCTTTTCCCAAAACTCCAATCTAGCTGCTGGCAAAGGATACAACTTTTTAAACCTAAAAGAAGGAATAAAAGAAGTACCAGGCCTATTTCATTCCTTTGAAATCATATCAGAAATAGCATCCGGAACTGGAAAAACCTCTGGAGTAACCACAGGAGGTTTATAAACAGAATTTAAACATTTACTAGTTTTAGTATCAAGAGGACTAGATTCCTCAATATCCAAAGTAACCAACACCTCTTTTAACAAGGAACAAATATACTCCATCTTAAAGAGATAAGTAGATTCATCAGTGTCAATATCTGAGGTAGGATCTTCTGAATCAGATAGATCCTTATCAGAGTAGGATAATTCAATATGTTGTCGGTCATTTGAAATTTCATCAACTTTATGAGAAGTTTTAAAAGACCTTTTACTTTTATTAAAAGGCGGAATAGCAGACAAAGCCTTCTGAATTGCATCAGCAATAAAATCTTTTATATTCACAGGGATATCATGTACATTAGATGTTAAAGGAACAACAAACATTGTACTAGTACTGATGGATACATTCTCTGCATGCAAAAGCTTATCATGACAACTCCTACATACTACAGCTGGAGATATAATCTCTGCTAACTTACAACAGATACACTTAGTTTTGGTAGAACTGTTATCAAGCAGAAGGGTTCCAACAGTTGACAGAATCAGATTGAGACATCTTGCAAATGTAAGAGAAAAAAACAACATATAAAGCAAAATTATCAATTTCCTTATATGGCAATTTCAGGAATGGTTAAAAAAATGCAAGCAGCATAGCCCTCTGAGCAAAGAAAAGGGCAAGAGGCATATAGGAAGTGGGGTTTAAATAATTAAATTATTTGGCGCCAAGTATGATGCACAACACAAAATTAAATTTTTTGGCGCTAGCAAAATCGGGAAATGATGCAACTCGCTTCACGGCAGATGCAACCTTGTGCAAGGAAACCTGGCATCAACTAAGACGCCGGAAATAACGAATTTGCATCATCGAACGTACCTTTGCGCCAAAAAATTCTTGCGGCAAGAATGACGCAATAAATATCAGCATTTTGCGGCCACACAAGCCTAATTTTGTCCGCACAAATTAAAAAGAAAAAGCAATCAATTTGAAGAAAAGACTATACCCCAGGTAAAAAAAAAATAACTTTCTAAATATGTTTCCCAATTTTTGAAACTGATAGTCTGCAAAAGGAAATATACATAAACCTGACTCATGACAAATATAAGTGCAATACATATATTTAAAACTTTATATTAATACATAAAGTGTCAAACCATAGCTGAGAGTGTCTTAAGTAATGAAAACATACTTACCGAAAGAAACCCATCCACACATAGCAGATAGCCAAACCAGTACTAAAAGAGTTATCAGTAGAGGTAATTGAATATGAGAGTATATCGTCGATCTGAAAAGGGAGGTAGGAGATGAATCTCTACGACCGATAACAGAGAACCTATGAAAAGATTTCCTGTGAGGAAAACCATAGAATCAATAGGTGATACTCCCTTCACATCCCTCTGACAAACACTGTACTCTGAGAGGAATCAGGCTTCAAAATGCTGAGAAGCGCATATCACAGAAGAAAATCAAGCGCAAACTTACTTCACCACCTCCATAGGGAGGCAAAGTTTGTAAAACTGAATTGTGGGTGTGGTGAGGGGTGTATTTATAGGCATTTTGAGGTTTGAGAAACTTTGCCCCTCCTGGTAGGATTGTATATCCCATACGTCACTAGCTCATGGACTCTTGCCAATTACATGAAAGAAAGCTAGTTTGTGCGGGTGATATGGTGGCGTTGAGCTCCATACCTCACCCAAATACATGCGCTGCTTTGATGTGCCCGTGCACGATTTCCCCATAGACATCAATGGGGAGAGCTGGCAAAAAAAAAGCCTAACAACTGTGACCGCATAAACAAAAGCTCCGTAACGCAGCCCCATTGATGTCTATAGGGAAAGAAAATGTTACATTTAAACCTAACATAAAAACCACATCTAAACACCCCTTATCTGCTGCCCGACAACGCCGCCACCTACATTACAGTTATTAACCCCTAATCTGCGGCCCTTAACATCGCCGCCACCTAAATAAAACTATTAACCCCTAATCTGCCGCTCCTGATATAGCCGCCACCTAAATACACTTGTAAAACCATAGAATCAATAGGTGATACTCCCTTCACATCCCTCTGACAAACACTGTACTCTGAGAGGAATCAGGCTTCAAAATGCTGAGAAGCGCATATCACAGAAGAAAATCAAGCACAAACTTACTTCACCACCTCCATAGGGAAGCAAAGTTTGTAAAACTGAATTGTGGGTGTGGTGAGGGGTGTATTTATAGGCATTTTGAGGTTTGAGAAACTTTGCCCCTCCTGGTAGGATTGTATATGCCATACGTCACTAGCTCATGGACTCTTGCCAATTACCTGAAAGACAAAATTATTTTTCTGCCATAGCATGGTGTGCATAAGCTTATACCCCCTATGCAACCCCTCCTCCTAGTGACATCACGCATATTAATTCACCTTTCCAGGAGAAGCATGACCAGCTGCAACTGTACACCTGGCTTACTCCCCCACCCCTTATCTGGCTTACCTAGCTTCTAAAAATGCGCTAGCTTAAAACAACAAACCACACCTTACTTCCCTTTGCTAACAAACAGCTAGATTACGAGTTTTGCGTTATGACTCAAATAGCATCTTTATGGCCCATAACGCTGTTTTTTCCCTAACGCTGCTATTACAAGACCGCACACCTTTTTGGCGGTCACGCAACATCAGTACCGCACTTTAAAAAAAGTCATTTTTCAATGGGACTTCCATAGTACCGGTATTATGAGTTTTGCTGTGAGGCCAAAAAGTGAGCGGTGAGGCCAAAAAGTGAGCGGTACAGCCTAAAATGACAAGATCCATTTTGCCTTCTAAAGTCAGTAGTTATGAGTTTTATGCTATAAAGCTGTACCATAAAACTCATAACTAAACTGTCACAAAGTACACTAACACCCATAAACTACCTAATAACCCCTAAACCAAGGCCGTCCCGCATCGCAAACACTACATTAAAATTATTTACCCCTAATCTGCCGTTTTGGACAACGCCACCACTTAAAAAATGTATTAACCCCTATTCCGCCGCTCCCCGACATCGTTGCCACTATAAATCTATTAACCCCTAAACCGCCAACCCTCCCGCATCACAAACACTATTTAAAGATTATAAACCCCTAATCTTCTGTCCGCCCACACCTCCGCTATAATAAAACCTATTAACCACTAAATCGCAAGCCCCCCACAACGAAATATACCAAAATAAACTATTAACCCCATAACCTCTGGCCTCCCACATCACTACATAAATATACTAACCCCTAAACCTAACCCTAACGTAAGCATAAGTCTAACCCTAACCATAAGCCTAAGTCTAACCCTAACGTAACCCTAAGCCTAACACCCCCTAACTTAAATATAATTAAAATAAATCTAAATAAAACTTACAATTATTACCTAAATAATTCTTATTTAAAACTAAATACATACTTACCTGTAAAATAAAACCTAAGCTAGCTACAAAATAACTAATAGTTACATTGTAGCTAGCTTAGGTTTTATTTTTATTTCACAGGTAAGTTTGTATTTATTTTAACTAGGTAGACTAGTTAGTAAATAGAAATTAACTATTTACTAGCTACCTAGTTAAAATAAATACAAACTTACCTGTAAAATAAAACCTAACTTGCCTTACACTAAAAACTAACATTACAATAAAATAAATTATATAATTGTATTTTATTAATTTAATTTAAATTCCTAAAAAAAAATAAACACTAAATTACACAAAATAAAAAACAAAATTCTCAAAAATAAAAACGAATTACTCCTAATCTAAAATAGACCTATCAAAATTAAAAAGCCCCCCAAAAAATAAAAAAACCCTAGCCTACACTAAATTGCCAATAGCTCGTGAAAGGGCCTTTTGCGGGGCATTGCCCCCAAAGAAATCAGCTCTTTTACCTATAAAAAAAATACAAACAACCCCCCAACAGTAAAACCCACCACCCACCCAACCAAACCCCCCAAATAAAATTCTATCTAAATAAACCTAAGCTAACCATTGCCCTGAAAAGGGCATTTGGATGGGCATTGCCTTTAAAAGGGCATTAAGCTCTTTTACAGTGCCCTAACCCTAAGCTAAAAATAAAACCCACCCAATAAACCCTTAAAAAAAACCTAAAACTAACCCCTGAAAATCTACTTACACTGTTCAAAGACCGGACATCCATCCTCATCCAGGCGGCAGAAGTCTTCATCCAAGCGGGCAGAAGTCCTCATCGAAGCCGGCAGAAGTCTTCGTCCAAGCGGGCAGAAGTCTCCATCCAGACGGCATCTTCCATCTTCATCCATCCAGCGCGGAGCAGGTCCATCTTCAAGACATCCGGCACAGGGCATCCTCTTCTTACGGTCGCCGCTGGAAAATGAAGGTTCCCTTTAAGTGACATCATCCAAGATGGCGTCCCTTACATTCCGATTGGCTGATAGAATTCTATCAGCCAATAGCAATTAAAGGGAAAAAAATCATATTGGCTGTTGCAATCAGCCAATAGGCTTGAGCTCGCATTCTATTAGCTGATTTTTATTTTGTGTAATTTAGTTTTTATTTTTTTTTGTAATTTAGATAATTGTATTTTATTAATTTAATTTATTTTATTGTAATGCTAGTTTTTAGTGTAAGGCAGGTAAGGTTTTATTTTACAGGTTGTTTTTATTTTAACTAGGTAGTTATTAAATAGTTAATAACTATTTACTAACTAGTCTACCTAGTTAAAATAAATACAAACTTACCTGTGAAATAAAAATTAAACCTAAGATAGCTACAATATAACTATTAGTTATATTGTAGCTAGCTTAGGTTTTATTTCACATGTAAGTATGTATTTAGTTTTAAATAGAATATAATAATAATTGTAAGTTTTATTTAGATTTATTTTAATTATATATTTAAGTTAGGGGTGTTAGGGTTAGGTTCAGGGTTACGTTAGGGTTACGTTAGAGTTAGGTTTATGTAGTGTTAGTGATTAGGGAGGCCAGATGTTTAGGAGTTAATAACTTTAGTATAGTGGCGGCGACATTGGGGGCGGCAGATTAGGGGCTAATAAGTGTAGGTAGGTGGAGGCGATGTTAGGGCCAGCAGATTAGGGGTTAATAACTTTAATATAGTGGCGGCGACATTGGGGGTGGCAGATTAGGGGTTAATAACTGTAATGAAGGTGGCGGCGATGTTAAGGGCCACAGATTAGGGGTTAATAACTGTAATGTAGGTGGTGGCGATGTCGGGGCGGCAGATAAGGGTTGTTTAGATGTGGTTTTTATGTTAGGGTGTTAGGTTTAACCGTAACATTTTCTTTCCCTATAGACATCAATGGGGCTGCGTTACGGAGCTTTTGTTTACGCGGTCGCAGTTGTTAGGCTTTTTTTTTGCCAGCTCTCCCCATTGATGTCTATGGGGAAATCGTGCACAAGCACGTCAAAGCAGCACATGTATTTGGGTGAGGTATGGAGCTCAACATCACCATATCGCCCGCACAAGCTAGCTTTCTTTCATGTAATTGGCAAGAGTCCATGAGCTAGTGACGTATGGGATATACAATCCTACCAGGAGGGGCAAAGTTTCCCAAACCTCAAATGCCTATAAATACACCCCTCACCACACCCACAATTCAGTTTTACAAACTTTGCCTCCTATGGAGGTGGTGAAGTAAGTTTGTGCTAAGATTTCTACGTTGACTTGCGCTTCTCAGCATGTTGAAGCCCGATTCCTCTCAGAGTACAGCGAATGTCAGAGGGATGTGAAGGGAGTATCACCTATTGAATGCAATGGTTTTCCTCACGGGAGATCTATTTCATAGGTTCTCTGTTATCGGTCATAGAGATTCATCTCCTACCTCCCTTTTCAGATCGACAATCTACTCTCATATACCATTACCTCTACTGATAACTGTTTCAGTACTGGTTTGGCTATCTGCTATATGTGGATGGGTGTCTTTCGGTAAGTATGTTTTTATTACTTAAGACACCTCAGCTATGGTTTGGCACTTTATGCATTAATATAAAGTTCTAAATATATGTATTGTACTTATATTTGCCATGAGTCAGGTTCATGTATTTCCTTTTGCAGACTGTCAGTTTCATATTTGGGGAAAATTAACATATTAAGAAATATTTTTTCTTACCTGGGGTTTAGTCTTTTTTTTAAAATTGACTACATTTTTTCTTGCAAATTGCGGGCAGGATTAGGCCCGCGGGTGCGCCAAATGCTAAGAATTTTTTGGCTCGAAAGTACGTCCATTGAAGCAAGTTCGTCATTTCCGTCGTCGTAGTTCACGCCGAGTTCCTTACACAGGGTTGCGTCGTTAGTGACGCGAGTGTGTCATTTCAGGATGTTGGCGCCAAATAATTTTCAGTTACGTTGTGCGTCATACTTTGCGCCAAATTTTTTTCATTAATTTAATACCCCAAGGCCTCTTGCCTTTTTCTATGTTAGAGGGCTATGCTATTTGCATTTTTTTCCCATTCCAGAAACTGTCATATAAGGAAATTGACAAATTTTGCTTTATATGTTGTTTTTTACATTTTGCAAGATGTCTCAATCTGATCCTGCCTCAAATGTATCTGTTGGAACTTTGCTGCCTGATGTCGGTTCTACTAAAGCTAAGTGCATTATATTTCCGAATGTCATTTGTATTGGTTATCATGACAAACTTTTACATGCAGATATTGTGTCCATCAGTTAATAGTACATTCCCTGTTGTTGTTCCTTCAACTTTTAATGTACATGTTATACCTATGAAATTTAAAGAATTTGTTACTGATTCTATTTAGAAGGCTTTGTCTGCTATTCTGCCTTCTAATTAATATAAAGGTCTTTTAAAACTTCTCATAAGGTTGATGAATTTTCAAATGACCGACAACATAATTAATTATCCTCATCTGATGAGGATCTATCTGATTCAGAAGATCCTTCCTCAGATATTGACACTAACAAAATCTACTTATTTATTTAAAATAAAGTATTTTCTTTGTTAACCCCTTAGTGACCAGAGCACTTTTCCATTTTCTGTCCGTTTGGGACCAAGGCTATTTTTACATTTTTGCGGTGTTTGTGTTTAGCTGTAATTTTCTTCTTACTCATTTACTGTACCCACACATATTATATACCGTTTTTCTCGCCATTAAATGGACTTTCTAAAGATACCATTATTTTCATCATATCTTATAATTTACTATAAAAAAAATGATAAAATATGAGGAAAAATTGAAAAAAAACACACTTTTTCTAACTTTGACCCCCAAAATCTGTTACATATCTAAAACCACCAAAAAACACCCATGCTAAATAGTTTCTAAATTTTGTCCTGAGTTTAGAAATACCCAATGTTTACATGTTCTTTGCTTTTTTTGCAAGTTATAGGGCCATAAATACAAGTAGCACTTTGCTATTTCCAAACCATTTTTTTCCAAAATTAGCGCTAGTTACATTAGAACACTGATATCTTTCAGGAATCCCTGAATATCCCTTGACATGTATATATTTTTTTTTAGTAGACATCCCAAAGTATTGATCTAGGCCAATTTTGGTATATTTCATACCACCATTTCACCGCCAAATGCGATCAAATACAAAAAATTGTTCACTTTTTCACAAATTTTTTCACAAACTTTAGGTTTCTCACTGAAATCATTTACAAACAGCGTGTGCAATTATGGCATAAATGGTTGTAAATTCTTCTCTGGGATCCCCTTTGTTCAGAAATAGCACACATATATGGCTTTGGCGTTGCTTTTTGGTAATTAGAAGGCCGCTAAATGCCACTGCGCACCACAAGTGTATCATGCCCAGCAGTTAAGGGGTTAATTAGGGAGCTTTTAGGGAGCTTGTAGGGTTAATTTTAGCTTTAGTGTAGTGTAGTAGACAACCCCAAGTATTGATCTAGGCACATTTTGGTATATTTCATGCCACCATTTCACCGCCAAATGCGATCAAATTAAAAAAAAACGTAAAATTTTTCACAATTTTAGGTTTCTCACTGAAATCATTTACAAACAGCTTGTGCAATTATGGCACAAATGGTTGTAAATGATTGTCTGGGATCCCCTTTGTTCAGAAATAGCAGACATATATGACTTTGGCGTTGCTTTCTGGTAATTAGAAGGCCACTAAATCCTGTTGCGCCTCACACGTGTATTATGGCTAGCAGTGAAAGGGTTAATTAGGGAGTTTGTAGTGAGCTTGCAGGGTTAATTTTAGCTTTAGTGTAGAGATCAGCCTCCCATCTGACACATCCCACCCCCTGATCCCTCCCAAACAGCTCCCTTCCCTCCCCCACCCCACAATTGTCCCCGCCATCTTAAGTACTGGCAGAAAGTCTGCCAGTACTAAAATAAAAGGGTTTAAAAAAAAAAATGAATTTTTTTTTAGCATATTTACATATGCTACTGTGTAGGATCCCCCCCTTAGCCCCCAACCTCCCTGATCCCCCCCAAAACCGCTCTCTAACCCTCCCCTCTGCCTTATTGGGGGCCATCTTGGGTACTGGCAGCTGTCTGCCAGTACCCAGTTTACAATAAAAAGTGCTTTTTTTGTCTTTGGTTTTTTTTTTTCTGTAGTGTAGCTTCCCCCCCCCCCCCCACCCCCCACAGACAAACCCCACCACCTTGCTGATTATTTAATGATTTTAATGATTTAATGATTTGCTGATTTTTTATCTTTTTATTTTCAAATTTTCTGCAGTGTAGCGGTTCCCACCCGCTCCCTCCCCGTGCACGCGCCCGCCCCCACCCTCCCGTGCACGCGCGCGCGCCCATGCGCGCCCCCAGCCACCCCCGCCCACGATCCCACCCCCCTTCACATCCACATGGCCATCGATGGCTGCCACCCGCCTCCCGGTCCGGCTCCCACCCACCAACGCAGGTAGCCACCGATCTCCGGTGCAGAGAGGGCCACAGAGTGGCTCTCTCTGCACCGGATTACTTAAAAAGGTTATTGCAGGATGCCTCCATATCGAGGCATCACTGCAATAACCGGAAAGCAGCTGGAAGCGAGCAGGATCGCTTTCAGCTGCTTTCCACACTGAGGACGTGCAGGGTACGTTCTCAGGCATTAACTGCCTTTTTTCTGAGGACGTACCCTGCACGTCCTCAGTCGTTAAGGGGTTAAAGAAGTGTTAATTATTTTAGATATCGTGGAAACTTGTCCATTTGATATTAGAACTAGTAAATTCTGTTTTTAAACCTCATGTGGTTACTCCAGAGGTTTTTTTCTGTTCCTAATGCTATTTCTGATATGATTTCTAAGGAATGGAATTAGCCGGGTACTTCTTTTATTCCTTCTTCAAGGTTTAAAAATTGCATCCTTTTACCAGAAATTTTTATAGAGTTTTGGGAAAAGATCCTCAAAGTTGATGGGGCTATTTCTACTCTTGCTGAACGTACCTCTATTCCTATGGAAGATAGTACTTAAGTTCTTTTAGATAGGAAACTTGAATCTTATCTAAGGAAAGCTTATTTATATTCAGGTCATCTCAGGCCTGCAATTTCTTTGGCTGATGTTGCAGCTGCATCAACATTTTTGTTGGAGAATTAACACAACAAGAAATTGGATTCTGATTTATCTATCATTGTTCGCTTACTGCAACATACTAATCAGTTCTGATGCCTTTTTTTGATATCATCAAGATTGATGTTAGATCTATGTCTTAAGCTATTTTATGCTAAAAGAGTTTTGAGGCTTAAATCTTGGAATGCTGATATGACTTTTTAAGTCTAGATTGCTATCTCTTTCTTTTCAAGGTAATAAGAGACCTAAGGGTAAATATAAAGCTTCTAATCATTTTTGTTCTTTTTGTCAAATAAGGAACAAAAACCTAATCCTTCCCTATGGAATCTGTTTCCAATTGGAAACCTTCATTAAATGGAATAAATCCAACCCATTTAAGAAACCAAAAGCCAACCCCTAAGTCTGCATGAAGGTGCAACTCTCATTCCAGCTCAGCTGGTAGGGGGCAGATTAAGGTTTTTTTTCAAGGATGCTTGGATATATTCTGTCCAAAATCAATGGTTTCAGAGTATTGTCTCTCAGGGGTATCGAGTAGGATTCTGTGTAAGTTCTCCTGTGAGAAGATTTTTTTCTCTCACGCATCCCAGCAAATCCAGTTAAAGCTCAGGCTTTCCTGAAGTGTGTTTCAGACCTGGAGTTTCAGGGGTAGTCATGTCAGTTCCTTTTCAGGAACAAGGTCTGGAGTTTTATTCAAATCTATTCTTTGTCCCAAAGAAGGAAATTTCATTCAGACCAATTCTGGATCTGCAAATTTTGAATCGTTATGTAAGAGTCAAAAGTCAATTTTCAAATGGTGACTTTAAGGACTGTTCTGCTTTTTATTCAGCAAGGACATTTTAGGTCCACGATGGATTTGCAGAATGTATACCTTCATATTCCGATTCATTCAGTTTATTATCAATTCCTGAGATTCTCTTTTCTAGACAAGCGTTACCAATTTGTTGCTCTTCCATTTGGACTAGCAACTGCTCAAGAACCTTTTTTAAAGGTTCTAGGTGCCCTGCTTTATGGAAACCAGAGAGCAGGGTATTGTGGTGTTTCCTTATTTGGACGATATCTTGGTACTAGCTCAGTCTTTACGTTCTGAAAAATCTCACAAGAATCAACTAGTGTTGTTTCTTCAAAAACATGGTTGGAGGATCAATTTACCAAAAAGTTTCTTGATTCCAAGGGTCACCTTTTTAGGTTTCCAGATAGATTCAGTGTCCATGACTCTGTCTCTAACAGACAAAAGACGTTTGAAAGTGGTTGCAGCCTGTCGGCACCTTCAGTCTCAGTCATTCCCTTCAGTGGTTATGTGCATGGAAAATTCAGGTCTCATGACTGCAGCATCGGATGCAATTCACTTTGCTCGTTCTCACATGAGACCTCTCCAGCTTGCTGAATCCATGGTGCAGCGATTATACAAAGATATCACAATTAATATCCTTAAATCCCAATGTTTGACACTCTCTGACGTGCTGGTTAAATAAAAAAATAGCAAACAGGTGACAGCAAATTCCAATGAATATTTATTCCAAAAAGACAAAAAAGAGGGCAACGTTTCGGGACCTTATCCCTTAATCATGCCATGCATGACACAAACACTAAAGTGATTTATATACAGGTGTACCACTAGGTGGCGCTCAAAAACAATTAACCCATTCCTTACATGTGTATATATATATATATATATATTCACAATTTAGATTATAAAGTTTAAATAATCTTATTATTAATTCTGGATTTATAATACATAACTCCTTACATTTATAGCAGCAACTTATATAATAATAAATGTCATGTCATTATATAAGATTCAACAATTAACATTAATTCATCATAGGAATACAGCTAGATCCCAGTCTCTATTTAACTTTTGGGTTCTAAACTCTCAAGCTCATAAATCCAATAGGATTCTTTTTGTTTCAGCCTTAATTCCTTATTACCCCCTCTTCGTGGAGTATCAACATTGTCAATAATTTTAGTTGACTAATAGAGTGGCCTGCTTTAAAAAATTGGCAGCTAGGGGGGCTTTTGTATTACCAGTTTGAATATTGCTTTTATGTTCAATTATCCTGTCCTTGGCAGGTCTGGTGGACTCACCTATATAAACACCCCCACACGGACATTTAGTCATATATATTATAAAAGAAGTAAAGCAGGTAAAAAAAACTCTTTATATTATACTTCTTCCCAGTGTGAGGGTGATAAAATACTGACCCTTTGGTCATATTACTGCAACAGGAACACCCTAAACAGGGATAGCAACCTTTATTTTTAGTGGTAATATAACCCAGGCCTGTTCTAACACTTGGCTCAATGTCTGCTTTAATCAGCTTACTTTGAATATTAGCACCCTTTTTAAAGGCTGGCATGGGGGAATTTTGGAATTCTGTTATGGTGGGATTACAGTCAGACAGAATATTCCAATGTTTCTTCAGAATTCGTAATATATCTTTACTTTGCGCATTGTATTCAGAGACAAAGATCAACCTATCATTTTTCTTATCCCTATTTTTACTTTTGCTTTTAGAGCTCAATAAGTTAGCTCTGGGGATAGATTTAACCATTTCAATCTCTTTGGCAATTAAATTAACCGGGTACCCCCTTTCAATGAATCTCTCCCCCATTTCTGTCAATCTTTTATCAAGTAAGTCTTCGTCTGATATGATTTTACGTACACAAAGCATTTGACTATGGGGAAGGGACCTTAGAAGTGAGGGGGGATGAGCACTTTCAAACCTTAACAGGCTATTTCGATCAGTTTTCTTTTTAAACAGATCAGTTTGTGTCAAGCATGGCATGATTAAGGGATAAGGTCCCGAAACGTTGCCCTCTTTTTTGTCTTTTTGGAATAAATATTGATTGGAATTTGCTGTCACCTGTTTGCTATTTTTTGCATGGATTTTTGGGTTTTGGCAGTGGCCCATAGGTGACTTGCATTAGCATGCTAGAGTGCGGAAATACTTGTAAGTGGTGGTTAAATCACCAGCGTTTAGTTCAAGGGGCTTCTTTGTTCAGCTAACCTGGACTATGATCACTACAGATGCAAGTCTTTCAGGTTGGGGAGCTGTTTGGGGATCTCTGACAGCACAAGGGGTTTGGAAATCTCAAGAGGCAAGATTACCAATCAATATTTTAGAACTCCATGCAATTCTCAGAGCTCTTCAGTTTTGGCCTCTGTTAAAGAGAGAACCATTTATTTATTTTCAATCAGACAATATCACAAACAGTGGCATTTGTCAATCAGCAGGGTGGGACTCACAGTCCACAAGCTATGAAAGAAGTATCTTGGATACTTGCTTGGGCGGAATCCAGCTCCTGTCTAATTTCTGCGGTGCATATCCCTGGTATAGACATTGGGAGGCGGATAATCTCAGCCGTCAGATTTTACATCCAGGGGAGTGGTCCCTCCATCCAGATGTGTTTTCTCAGATTGTTCAGATATGGGATCTTCTACAGATAGATCTGATTGCCTTTCATCTAAACAAGAGACTTCCCAGATGCCTGTCCAGGTTCAGGGATTTTCAGGCGGAAGCAGTGGGTGCGCTGACACTTCTTTGGTGTTATTAGCCTGCTTATATTTTCCCGCCTCTAGTTCTTCTTCCAAGAGTGATCTCCAAAATCATCATGGAACAATCGTTTGTGTGGCTGGTGGCTCCAGCATAGCCTCATAGGTTTTGGTATGCGGGTCTTGTTCGGATGTTCAGCTGCCAACCTTAGACACTTCTGTTAAGACCAGACCTACTGTCTCAAGGTCCGTTTTTTCCATCAGATTTTCAAATCATTACATTTTGAAGGTATGGAAATTGATCGCTTAGTGCTAAGTCATAGAGGTTTCTCTTACTCAGTGAGGATTATGAGGATTAAGAGGATTTCATAACTACACAGGCAGGTTAATAATATCATGACGTCATTAGAAGATTCAACCATACACATTACAGATTTACGACTGTACCGCCCCTTTCAGAACTTTAACACTCAATACTACAATACAACATATACGTAAACGACAGTTTGGAACATCATTATTAGGGCGATTTTAATGGGACGCATACAATATTGACATCTCGGCAATCACTTATATATACAATACTACAGATGACAGCCGGAAGTTCTTCCGTATTAGTGCAATTTTAATGGGACGCATACAATATTGACATCTCGGCAATCACTTATATATACAATACTACAGATGACAGCCGGAAGTTCTTCCGTATTAGTGCGATTTTAATGGGACGCATACAATATTTACATCTCGGCAATCACTTATATATACAATACTACAGATGACAGCCGGAAGTTCTTCAGTATTAGTGCGATTTGAATGGGACGCATACAATATTGACATCTCGGCAATCACTTATATATACAATACTACAGATGACAGCCGGAAGTTATTCAGTATTAGTGCGATTTTAATGGGACGCCTACAATATTGACATCTCGGCAATCACTTATATATACAATACTACAGATGACAGCCGGAAGTTCTTCAGTATTAGTGCGATTTTAATGGGGCGCATACAATATTGACATCTCGGCAATCACTTATATATACAATACTACAGATGACAGCCGGAAGTTCTTCAGTATTAGTGCGATTTTAATGGGACGTGTACAATATTGACATCTCGCTAATTACTTATATATACAATACTACAGATGACAGTTGTTACTTTATCGTTTACAAACAATATTGCAGCAACATTGATCGATCACATTCTATGCACATTATACACAACTATGCACTTTCCTTCATGTTAGCGTGGATGTGTTCTTTTTACTATAAGATCGCGTTTAATAAATATTTATTACGCATATGAACAAACATTAAAAACATGCACTGTATGTGTGATATTGTACACTTTCACATTGAGATTCATTGGGGGAAAACAACATTTCACCAAACACCTTAAAAAACGCCCACTTTGAAAGCATTCGCGCCGCTCACGTACAAACAAGTGAATACAATTAGCAATCATTACAAACTCACTACCATTGGACTAATTGCACTATAAATCCCCCAAACAACATGGCCAAAGCGTCCATGGTGATCAACATCGTATCAATTCGCTTCTGTGTTTTTGCATACCCTGTTACTCCTTGCGCTGTGTTTGCTCTGCTGTTTGGCTTCGTGCTGCTAAGCTTGGCAAATATGGATGACGATGATATGGTAGACGCTGCTGGTGCTGCTATTGGCGAACTAGCGGTTGATAGAATCAGGCAGCCTCGGCGGCTCAGACTGAGACGAAGTGGTCGTCTGGTTAGAGGTCCTCGTGTCTACAGGGTAAGACCCACCTTGGAAAACATGAGCGACTTCGAGGTTTATGATAAGTATCGGCTCAATCGCGAACAGCTCATTGGCCTTTATGATCTTCTTAAACCTCATTTGGAGCCACGTATAACAATAAGGACTGCTGTCCCCGGCATGACTAAGATGCTAAGTTGTCTATACGTCCTGGCCTCCGGGAGTTTTCAATCAGGAGAGATGTACATGCATGGCCTGTCTCAAGGTACATTCTCTGGGGTGTTTGATAACTTTCTGGACGCCATGGTACGTATCAGTAAGCATTACATAGGATTCCCACAGAATGATGGTGATTGGAGGCGCCTGAAGCGGGAATTCTTTGCTATTGCTCAATTGCCCAATGTCTTGGGAGCCTTTGATTGTACCCACATTGCGCTGCGTGCTCCAATTGATGACTTGCCCTTCAGAAATCGCAAACATTTTCATAGCCTCAATGTGCAGTATGTTTGTGACGCACGGATGAGGATTATGCAAGTGTGTGCGAATTTTGGGGGGGCTTGTCATGATGCCCGCATCCTCTCTCTGTCCACCCTGTGGCGGAAGTTTGAGGAAAGAGAAATGCCCCCTGGGTATCTCGTTGGTGAGTATTTGTGCACAACATGGTTAATTAGTTATACAATTGCCACTGTAGTCTTAAACTGTTAGTGTAATGTGCAGCTATAGGATGCAATTTAACCATGTCATTGTCTCTTTCCGCAAATGTCTAGTTTTAGTTCAATGCAGATATGTAGCATGTCTTACCTTAAATGCTCAGATCGAAAAAGCAATTTAACCTTTTAGTTTGTATTTTACACAAGGTCTGGTTTAGGCCAAATACGCATATGTAGCATGTCTTAGCTGAAATGGGAAGATAGCAAACTCAATTTAACCATGCCATTGTCTCTTTCCGCAAATGTCTAGTTTTAGTTCAATGCAGATATGTAGCATGTCTTACCTTAAATGCTCAGATCGAAAAAGCAATTTAACCTTTTAGTTTGTATTTTACACAAGGTCTGGTTTAGGCCAAATACGCATATGTAGCATGTCTTAGCTGAAATGGGAAGATAGCAAACTCAATTTAACCATGTCATTGTCTCTTTCCGCAAATGTCTAGTTTTAGTTCAATGCAGATATGTAGCATGTCTTACCTTAAATGCTCTGATCGAAAAAGAAATGTAACCTTTTAGTTTGTATTTTACACAAGGTCTGGTTTAGGCCAAATACGCATATGTAGCATGTCTTAGCTGAAATGGGAAGATAGCAAACTCAATTTAACCATGTCATTGTCTCTTTCCGCAAATGTCTAGTTTTAGTTCAATGCAGATATGTAGCATGTCTTACCTTAAATGCTCAGATCGAAAAAGCAATTTAACCTTTTAGTTTGTATTTTACACAAGGTCTGGTTTAGGCCAAATACGCATATGTAGCATGTCTTAGCTGAAATGGGAAGATAGAGAATAAGATAGAACTCGATTATTATTTTTAAATTTGAAATTTTTTTAGTGGATTATCGTGTACAAAAAAAATATTTTAATATGATTTAATTGTGTTCTGTTCATAATTTATAGGTGATTCTGGTTACATGAGCCGGCCTTGGCTCATCACACCGTTACGTAACCCTACTGATGAGGCTCAGGAGCGCTACAATAGGGCGCACAAGAGAACCAGGGCTGTGGTTGAGAGAATGTTTGGGCTCCTCAAAATGAGATTCCGGTGCCTTGACAGGTCGGGAGGAGCCCTCCAGTACAGCCTGAGGAAGGTGGCTAAGATCGTTGTAGCCTGTAGCGTCCTGCATAATATTGCACAGCGGGCTGGGATGCTGCAGGCCGTCCAGGCGCCCCGACGCCTCCTCGATGATGAGGTGGACGAGCCTGTTTTAGAGGGGCCATTCCGGGACGAGGGGCTCAATGTCAGAGCAGACATCATCAACCGCCACTTCAGACGGTAAATAATAGAAGTTAGATTGGAGTATTGTCAATAGATGTGAACTCTAGGGAAATGACAAGTAGAGAATTGTGCTAACATGTTAGGATTGTTCATCAAATGATAACAATTTGTTTCATTTATTAATATAGGTGACGCTCTGTTCATTGGGTCCTGTAGCGAGTCTTTGCCACCTGGTTTTTAAAGACAACATCAGCTGGTAAGTATAAATGTATGGACTGTGGCTGGCAGGAATTTTACACAAAAATACATCATATGGCATACATTTTTCTAAACTAGTATTTAGTTTACACATTACTTAAAATTTAAATACTCCGAAAGGGATCCTCTAGCATGACTATCCTCTAGCATGACTATGGTTCAAAGTTAGATTCTAAGTCACACATTAGAGGTTCGTTCTGCTCAATATGACTCATCTTCACACTTGATAGAACATAACACAAGATGCTACACACGCTTAGTAAGCTAGTGACAGAAATTGATTCAGAAATGGGGGGTGGGAGAGGGGTACAGAACTGATTCACACACTTGTAGTAATAATTTTAATAAAACATTTTCTGCCATTAGAAAGATGACTTCATCTAAAGACTGACAGTGAAGAATTCGAAGACTGACAGTGAAGAATTCCCAGACTGACAGTGGAAAAAGCCAAGATTGAAATTGAAGAATACCAATGGGATCATGTCTGGCATTATCTTTCAAATCTGCTGACCTTGAAAACCATACAAAGACATGTTCACATGGTAAGTGCCAACTATTTGAAGGAATAAGGCTGTGGAGGCATCCTATTGGAGACACTTAGATTATTTTTTAATTTTTAGATGGTATTTCACAGTCCTCTATATTGGAAATGATGAAGAAGACACCTATTGAAGATCAACTGTTTTCTCCAGAATTGACTTTCAAATACCATGCATTATCCAGGTTGGTTTTCCAATGCATGCTAGTTAAGAATCACAGGAAGAATGTAAAATATTTTGAAAAGATACATGTCCTATATTAGAATATTTGTAGCTTACATACATTACCCATACTTTGTTCATAATTCGATATTTATGTATCACAATCAGACAAAGGAATACATATTATAGTTGATATAGAGGTATTTGAATGGACATGAAATATTACATTTATGTTCAGCATACATATATGTATTTTTTATTATTTAAATGTGATATACATTATGTATAATTTGAAATGCTGATATTTAAATGTAATTTGGATTACACAATATAATGGTGTTTTTTTTTTTGTTGTAAAATAAAATTTAATTTCATAAATATCTTGATAAAATCTTGCACAAAGTTAGAGCATAGACACAAGATGATTGTAAATGTATTTTATGAATATTTTACAACGTGTGTATTAATTTTGTTAAATTTTTTATTTTTCAGATTTTCATCTGATGACTTCCAGGATATTATTTTATTTTTGTTAAAAGAAAAATATTAAAAACAAAAAAATGGTAGTAATCCACATTTCTCTTGTTAAGTGTATCCAGTCCATGGATCATCCATTACTTGTGGGATATTCTCCTTCCCAACAGGAAGTTGCAAGAGGATCACCCACAGCAGAGCTGCTATATAGCTCCTCCTCTAACTGTCATATCCAGTCATTCTCTTGCAAGCCTCAACCAAGATGGAGGTCGTAAGAGGAGTGTGGTGTTTTATACTTAGTTTATTCTTCAATCAAAAGTTTGTTATTTTTAAATGGTGCCGGAGTGTACTGTTTATCTCAGGCAGTATTTAGAAGAAGAATCTGCCTGCGTTTTCTATGATCTTAGCAGAAGTAACTAAGATCCATGGCTGTTCTCACATATTCTGAGGAGTGAGGTAACTTCAGAGAGGGAATGGCGTGCAGGTTTTCCTGCAATAAGGTATGTGCAGTTATTATTTTTCTAAGTATGGAATTTGCTAGAAAATGCTGCTGATACCGAACTAATGTAAGTAAAGCCTTAAATGCAGTTATAGCGACTGGTATCAGGCTTATTAATAGAGATACATACTCTTATAAAAATGTAATATAAAACGTTTGCTGGCATGTTTAATCGTTTTTATATGTATTTGGTGATAAAACTTATTGGGGCCTAGTTTTTTTCCACATGGCTGGCTTGAATTTTGCCTAGTAACAGTTTCCTTAGGCTTTCCACTGTTGTAATATGAGTGGGAGGGGCCTTTTTTAGTGCTTTAATGTGCAGATAAAAATACTGACAGAGACATTCAGCTTCCCTCTGCATGATCCAGGACATCTCTGGAGGGCTCAAAAGGCTTCAAAGTCGTTTTTGAGGGAGGTAAAAAGTTGTTGTGACTGTTTGAAAACAAAAAACAAAAAAAAATAAAAAAAACATAATTTATGTAAGAACTTACCTGATAAATTCATTTCTTTCATATTAGCAAGAGTCCATGAGCTAGTGACGTATGGGATATACATTCCTACCAGGAGGGGCAAAGTTTCCCAAACCTCAAAATGCCTATAAATACACCCCTCACCACACCCACAAATCAGTTTAACGCATAGCCAAGAAGTGGGGTGATAAGACAAAAGTGCGAAAGCATAAAAAAATAAGGAATTGGAATAATTGTGCTTTATACAAAAAATCATAACCACCACAAAAAGGGTGGGCCTCATGGACTCTTGCTAATATGAAAGAAATGAATTTATCAGGTAAGTTCTTACATAAATTATGTTTTCTTTCATGTAATTAGCAAGAGTCCATGAGCTAGTGACGTATGGGATAATGACTACCCAAGATGTGGATCTTCCACGCAAGAGTCACTAGAGAGGGAGGGATAAAATAAAGACAGCCAATTCCGCTGAAAATAATCCACACCCAAAATAAAGTTTAAATCTTATAATGAAAAAAACTGAAATTATAAGCAGAAGAATCAAACTGAAACAGCTGCCTGAAGTACTTTTCTACCAAAAACTGCTTCAGAAGAAGAAAACACATCAAAATGGTAGAATTTAGTAAAAGTATGCAAAGAAGACCAAGTTGCTGCTTTGCAAATCTGATCAACCGAAGCTTCATTCCTAAACGCCCAGGAAGTAGAAACTGACCTAGTAGAATGAGCTGTAATCCTTTGAGGCGGAGTTTTACCCGACTCGACATAAGCATGATGAATTAAAGATTTCAACCAAGATGCCAAAGAAATGACAGAGGCCTTCTGACCTTTCCTAGAACCGGAAAAGATAACAAATAGACTAGAAGTCTTTCGGAAATTCTTAGTAGCTTCAACATAATATTTCAAAGCTCTAACTACATCCAAAGAATGCAATGATCTCTCCTTAGAATTCTTAGGATTAGGACACAATGAAGGAACCACAATTTCTCTACTAATGTTGTTAGAATTCACAACCTTAGGTAAAAATTTAAAAGAAGTTTGCAACACCGCCTTATCCTGATGAAAAATCAGAAAAGGAGACTCACAAGAAAGAGCAGATAATTCAGAAACTCTTCTAGCAGAAGAGATGGCCAAAAGAAACAAAACTTTCCAAGAAAGTAATTTAATGTCCAATGAATGCATAGGTTCAAACGGAGGAGCTTGAAGAGCCCCCAGAACCAAATTCAAACTCCAAGGAGGAGAAATTGACTTAATAACAGGTTTTATACGAACCAAAGCTTGTACAAAACAATGAATATCAGGAAGATTAGCAATCTTTCTGTGAAAAAGAACAGAAAGAGCAGAGATTTGTCCTTTCAAGGAACTTGCAGACAAACCTTTATCCAAACCATCCTGAAGAAACTGTAAAATTCTCAGAATTCTAAAAGAATGCCAGGAAAAATGATGAGAAAGACACCAAGAAATGTAAGTCTTCCAGACTCGATAATATATCTTCCTAGATACAGATTTACGAGCCTGTAACATAGTATTAATCACAGAGTCAGAGAAACCTCTTTGACTAAGAATCAAACGTTCAATCTCCATACCTTTAAATTTAAGGATTTGAGATCCTGATGGTAAAAAGGACCTTGCGACAGAAGGTCTGGTCTTAACGGAAGAGTCCACGGTTGGCAAGAGGCCATCCGGACAAGATCCGCATACCAAAACCTGTGAGGCCATGCTGGAGCCACCAGCAGAACAAACGAGCATTCCTTCAGAATCTTGGAGATTACTCTTGGAAGAAGAACTAGAGGCGGAAAGATATAGGCAGGATGATACTTCCCAGGAAGTGACAATGCATCCACTGCTTCCGCCTGAGGGTCCCTGGATCTGGACAGATACCTGGGAAGTTTCTTGTTTAGATGAGAAGCCATCAGATCTATTTCTGGAAGTCCCCACATTTGAACAATCTGAAGAAATACCTCTGGGTGAAGAGACCATTCGCCCGGATGTAACGTTTGGCGACTGAGATAATCCGCTTCCCAATTGTCTATACCTGGGATATGAACCGCAGAAATTAGACAGGAGCTGGATTCCGCCCATACCAGTATTCGAGATACTTCTTTCATAGCCAGAGGACTGTGAGTCCCTCCTTGATGATTGATATATGCCACAGTTGTGACATTGTCTGTCTGAAAACAAATGAACGATTCTCTCTTTAGAAGAGGCCATGACTGAAGAGCCCTGAAAATTGCACGGAGTTCCAAAATATTGATTGGTAATCTCACCTCCTGAGATTCCCAAACCCCTTGTGCTGTCAGAGACCCCCAAACAGCTCCCCAACCTGTCAGACTTGCATCTGTTGAAATTACAGTCCAGGTCGGAAGAACAAAAGAAGCCCCCTGAACTAAACGATGGTGATCTGTCCACCACGTCAGAGAGTGTCGAACAATCGGTTTTAAAGATATTAATTGAGATATCTTTGTGTAATCCCTGCACCACTGGTTCAGCATACAGAGCTGAAGAGGTCGCATGTGAAAACGAGCAAAGGGGATCGCGTCCGATGCAGCAGTCATAAGACCTAGAATTTCCATGCATAAGGCTACCGAAGGGAATGATTGAGACTGAAGGTTTCGACAAGCTGAGATCAATTTTAGACGTCTCTTGTCTGTCAGAGACAGAGTCATGGACACTGAATCTATCTGGAAACCTAAAAAGGTTACCCTTGTCTGAGGAATCAATGAACTTTTCGGTAAATTGATCTTCCAACCATGATCTCGAAGAAACAACACAAGTCGATACGTATGAGATTCTGCAAAATGTGAAGACTGAGCAAGTACCAAGATATCGTCCAAATAAGGAAATACCACAATACCCTGTTCTCTGATTACAGACAGAAGGGCACCAAGAACCTTTGTAAAAATTCTTGGAGCTGTTGCTAGGCCAAACGGCAGAGCCACAAACTGGTAATGCTTGTCTAGGAAAGAGAATCTCAGAAACTGATAGTGATCTGGATGAATCGGAATATGCAGATATGCATCCTGTAAATCTATTGTGGACATATAATGCCCTTGCTGAACAAAAGGCAGAATAGTCCTTATAGTTACCATTTTGAATGTTGGTATCCTTACATAACGATTCAATATTTTTAGATCCAGAACTGGTCTGAAGGAATTCTCCTTCTTTGGTACAATGAAGAGATTTGAATAAAACCCCAGCCCCTGTTCCAGAATTGGAACTGGCATAATTACTCCGGCCAACTCTAGATCTGAAACACATTTCAGAAATGCTTGAGCCTTCGCTAGATTTACTGGGACACGGGAAAGAAAAAATCTCTTTGCAGGAGGCCTTATCTTGAAGCCAATTCTATACCCTTCTGAAACAATGTTCTGAATCCAAAGATTGTGAATTGAATTGATCCAAATTTCTTTGAAAAATCGTAATCTGCCCCCTACCAGCTGAGCTGGAATGAGGGCCGCACCTTCATGTGGACTTGGGAGCTGGCTTTGGTTTTCTAAAAGGCTTGGATTTATTCCAGACTGGAGATGGTTTCCAAACTGATACCGCTCCTGTGGGAGAAGGATTTGGCTTTTGTTCCTTATTGTGATGAAAGGAACGAAAACGATTATTAGACCTAAATTTACCTTTAGATTTTTTATCCTGCGGTAAAAAGTTCCTTTCCCTCCAGTAACAGTTGAGATAATAGAATCCAACTGAGAACCAAATAATTTATTACCCTGGAAAGAAAGGGAAAGCAAAGTTGACTTAGAAGACATATCAGCATTCCAAGTTTTAATCCATAAAGCTCTTCTAGCTAAAATAGCTAGAGACATATACCTGACATCAACTCTAATGATATCAAAGATGGCATCACAAATAAAGTTATTAGCATGTTGAAGAAGATTAACAATGCTATGAGAATTATGATCTGTTACTTGTTGCGCTAAAGCTTCTAACCAAAAAGTTGAAGCTGCAGCAACATCCGCTAAAGATATAGCAGGTCTAAGAAGATTGCCTGAACATAAGTAAGCTTTTCTTAGAAAGGATTCAATCTTCCTATCTAAAGGATCCTTAAAGGAAGTACTATCTGCCGTAGGAATAGTAGTACGTTTAGCAAGAGTAGAGACAGCCCCATCAACCTTAGGGATTTTGTCCCAAAACTCTAATCTGTCAGATGGCACAGGATATCATTGCTTAAAACGTTTAGAAGGAGTAAATGAATTACCCAAATTATTCCATTCCCTGGAGATTACTTCAGAAATAGCATCAGGGACAGGAAAAACTTCTGGAATAACTACAGGAGATTTAAAAACCTTATTTAAACGTTTAGATTTGGTATCAAGAGGACCAGAATCCTCTATTTCTAATGCAATTAAGACTTCTTTAAGTAAAGAACGAATAAATTCCATTTTGAATAAATATGAAGATTTATCAGCATCAATCTCTGAAACAGAATCCTCTGAACCAGAGGAATCATTATCAGAATCACAATGATGATGTTCATTTAAAAATTCATCTGAAAAATGAGAAGATTTAAAAGACCTTTTACGTTTACTAGAAGGAGGAATAACAGACATAGCCTTCTTAATGGATTTAGAAACAAAATCTCTTATGTTAACAGGAACACTCTGAGTATTAGATGTTGATGGAACAGCAACAGGTAATGTAACATTACTAAAGGAAATATTATCTGCATTAACAAGTTTGTCATGACATTCATTACAAACAACAGCTGGAGGAACAGATACCACAAGTTTACAGCAGATACACTTAACTTTGGTAGATCCAGCACCCAGCAGCGATTTTCCAGAAGTATCTTCTGACTCAGGGTCAATCTGGGACATCTTGCAATATGTAATAGAAAAAACAACATATAAAGCAAAATTGATCAAATTCCTTAAATGACAGTTTCAGGAATGGGAAAAAATGCCAGTGAACAAGCTTCTAGCAACCAGAAGCAATAAATAATGAGACTTAAATAATGTGGAGACAATAGTGACGCCCATATTTTTTAGCGCCAAAAAAGACGCCCACATTATTTGGCGCCTAAATGCTTTTGGCGCCAAAAATGACGCCACATCCGGAACGCCGACACTTTTGGCGCAAAAAAAACGTCAAAAAAATGACGCAACGTTCGGCGACACGTATGACGCCGGAAACAGAAAAAAAAATTTTGCGCCAAAAAAGTCCGCGCCAAGAATGACGCAATAAAATGAAGCATTTTCAGCCCCGGCGAGCCTAACAGCCCACAGGGAAAAAAGTCAAATTTTAAAGTAAGAAAAAAATTGATTGATTCAAATGCATTATCCCAAATATGAAACTGACTGTCTGAAATAAGGAACGTTGAACATCCTGAGTCAAGGCAAATAAATGTTTGAACACATATATTTAGAACTTTATATAAAAGTGCCCAACCATAGCTTAGAGTGTCACAGAAAATAAGACTTACTTACCCCAGGACACTCATCTACATGTAGTAGAAAGCCAAACCAGTACTGAAACGAGAATCAGTAGAGGTAATGGTATATATAAGAGTATATCGTCGATCTGAAAAGGGAGGTAAGAGATGAATCTCTACGACCGATAACAGAGAACCTATGAAATAGACCCCGTAGAAGGAGATCATTGAATTCAAATAGGCAATACTCTCCTCACATCCCTCTGACATTCACTGCACGCTGAGAGGAAAACCGGGCTCCAACCTGCTGCGGAGCGCATATCAACGTAGAATCTAGCACAAACTTACTTCACCACCTCCATAGGAGGCAAAGTTTTTAAAAACTGATTTGTGGGTGTGGTGAGGGGTGTATTTATAGGCATTTTGAGGTTTGGGAAACTTTGCCCCTCCTGGTAGGAATGTATATCCCATACGTCACTAACTCATGGACTCTTGCTAATTACATGAAAGAAAAAACGTTTTTGTCTTTTATTATTCAGTTTTGGGTATTAAGGGGTTAATCATCCATTTTCAAGTGGGTGCAATGCTCTGCTAACTTGTTACATACACTGTAAAAATTTTGTTAGTGTAACTGCCTTTTTTCACTGTTATTTCAAATTTTGACAAAATTTGTGTTTCTTAAAGGTGCAGTAACTTTTTTTATATTGCTTGTAAACTTGTTTAACGTGTTTTCCAAGCTTGCTAGTCTCATTGCTAGTCTGTTTAAACATGTCTGACACAGAGGAAACTACTTGTTCATTATGTTTGAAAGCCATGGTGGAGCCCCATAGGAGAATGTGTACTAAATGTATTGATTTCACCTTAAACAGTAAAGATCAGTCTTTAACTATAAAAGAAATATCACCAGAAGATTCTGACGAGGGGGAAGTTATGCCGACTAACTCTCCCCACGTGTCAGACCCTTCGCCTCCCGCTCAGGGAATGCACGCTAATATGGCGCCAATTACATATGCTCTGCTAACTTGTTACATACACTGTAAAAATTTTGTTAGTGTAACTGCCTTTTTTCACTGTTATTTCAAATTTTGACAAAATTTGTGTTTCTTAAAGGTGCAGTAACGTTTTTTATATTGCTTGTAAACTTGTTTAACGTGTTTTCCAAGCTTGCTAGTCTCATTGCTAGTCTGTTTAAACATGTCTGACACAGAGGAAACTACTTGTTCATTATGTTTGAAAGCCATGGTGGAGCCCCATAGGAGAATGTGTACTAAATGTATTGATTTCACCTTAAACAGTAAAGATCAGTCTTTAACTATAAAAGAAATATCACCAGAAGATTCTGACGAGGGGGAAGTTATGCCGACTAACTCTCCCCACGTGTCAGACCCTTCGCCTCCCGCTCAGGGAATGCACGCTAATATGGCGCCAATTACATCAGGGACGCCCATAGCAATTACCTTGCAGGACATGGCTGCAATCATGAATAATACCCTGTCAGAGGTATTATCCAGGTTGCCTGAATTAAGAGGCAAGCGCGATTGCTCTGGGGTTAGGAGAAATACAGAGCGCGCAGATGCTGTAAGGGCCATGTCTGATACTGCGTCACAATATGCAGATCATGAGGACGGAGAGCTTCAGTCTGCGGGTGACATCTCTGATTCGGGGAAACCTGATTCAGAGATTTCTAATTTTAAATTTAAGCTTGAGAACCTCCGTGTGTTGCTTGGGGAGGTATTAGCTGCTCTGAATGACTGTAACACAGTTGCAGTACCAGAGAAATTGTGTAGGCTAGATAAATACTATGCGGTACCTGTGTGTACTGATGTTTTTCCTATACCTAAAAGGCTTACAGAAATTATTAGCAAGGAGTGGGATAGACCGGGGGGTGCCTTTTTCCCCACCTCCTATATTTAGAAAAATGTTTCCAATAGACGCCACTACACGGGACTTATGGCAGACGGTCCCTAAGGTGGAGGGAGCAGTTTCTACTTTAGCAAAGCGTACTACTATCCCGGTTGAGGACAGTTGTGCTTTTTCAGATCCAATGGATAAAAAATTGGAGGGTTACCTTAAGAAAATGTTTATTCAACAAGGTTTTATTTTACAGCCCCTTGTATGCATTGCGCCTGTCACGGCCGCGGCGGCATTCTGGTTTGAGGCCCTGGAATAGGCCATCCATACAGCTCCATTGACTGAAATTATTGACAAGCTTAGAACACTTAAGCTAGCTAACTCATTTGTTTCTGATGCCATTGTTCATTTGACTAAACTAACGGCTAAGAATTCCGGATTCGCCATCCAAGTGCGTAGGGCACTATGGCTTAAATCCTGGTCAGCTGACGTGACTTCGAAGTCTAAATTACTCAACATTCCTTTCAAGGGGCAGACCTTATTCGGGCCTGGTTTGAAGGAAATTATTGCTGACATTACTGGAGGTAAGGGTCACACCCTTCCTCAGGACAGGGCCAAAGCAAAGGCCAAACAGTCTAATTTCTCTTGTTAAGTGTATCCAGTCCACGGATCATCCATTACTTGTGGGATATTCTCCTTCCCAACAGGAAGTTGCAAGAGGATCACCCACAGCAGAGCTGCTATATAGCTCCTCCCCTCACTGCCATATCCAGTCATTCTCTTGCAACTCTCAACTAAGATGGAGGTCGTAAGAGGACTGTGGTGTTTTATACTTAGTTTATTTCTTCAATCAAAAGTTTATTTTTAAATGGTACCGGAGTGTACTGTTTATCTCAGGCAGTATTCAGAAGAAGAATCTGCCTGCGTTTTCTATGATCTTAGCAGAAGTAACTAAGATCCTTTGCTGTTCTCACATATTCTGAGGAGTGAGGTAACTTCAGAGGGGGAATAGCGTGCAGGTTTTCCTGTAATAAGGTATGTGCAGTTAAAATATTTTTCTAGGGATGGAATTTGCTAGAAAATGCTGCTGATACCGAAGTAATGTAAGTGAAGCCTTAAATGCAGTGATAGCGACTGGTATCAGGCTTATTAATAGAGATACATACTCTTATAAAAGTGTATTTTAAAACGTTTGCTGGCATGTTTAATCGTTTGTTACATATGTTTGGGGATAAAACTTATTGGGGCCTAGTTTTTTCCACATGGCTGGCTTGAATTTTGCCTAGAAACAGTTCCCTGAGGCTTCCCACTGTTGTAATATGAGTGGGAGGGGCCTATTTGGGCGTTTTTTTTGCACAGCAAAAATTACAGACACAGACATCCAGCCTCTTCCTGCATGATCCAGGACTTCTCTGAACGGCTCAAAAGGCTTCAAAAGTGGTATTGAGGGAGGTAAAAAGTTTGGTAACGTTTGGCGACTGAGATAATCCGCTTCCCAATTGTCTATACCTGGGATATGAACCGCAGAAATTAGACAGGAGCTGGATTCCGCCCATACCAGTATTCGAGATACTTCTTTCATAGCCAGAGGACTGTGAGTCCCTCCTTGATGATTGATATATGCCACAGTTGTGACATTGTCTGTCTGAAAACAAATGAACGATTCTCTCTTTAGAAGAGGCCATGACTGAAGAGCCCTGAAAATTGCACGGAGTTCCAAAATATTGATTGGTAATCTCACCTCCTGAGATTCCCAAACCCCTTGTGCTGTCAGAGACCCCCAAACAGCTCCCCAACCTGTCAGACTTGCATCTGTTGAAATTACAGTCCAGGTCGGAAGAACAAAAGAAGCCCCCTGAACTAAACGATGGTGATCTGTCCACCACGTCAGAGAGTGTCGAACAATCGGTTTTAAAGATATTAATTGAGATATCTTTGTGTAATCCCTGCACCACTGGTTCAGCATACAGAGCTGAAGAGGTCGCATGTGAAAACGAGCAAAGGGGATCGCGTCCGATGCAGCAGTCATAAGACCTAGAATTTCCATGCATAAGGCTACCGAAGGGAATGATTGAGACTGAAGGTTTCGACAAGCTGAGATCAATTTTAGACGTCTCTTGTCTGTCAGAGACAGAGTCATGGACACTGAATCTATCTGGAAACCTAAAAAGGTTACCCTTGTCTGAGGAATCAATGAACTTTTCGGTAAATTGATCTTCCAACCATGATCTCGAAGAAACAACACAAGTCGATACGTATGAGATTCTGCAAAATGTGAAGACTGAGCAAGTACCAAGATATCGTCCAAATAAGGAAATACCACAATACCCTGTTCTCTGATTACAGACAGAAGGGCACCAAGAACCTTTGTAAAAATTCTTGGAGCTGTTGCTAGGCCAAACGGCAGAGCCACAAACTGGTAATGCTTGTCTAGGAAAGAGAATCTCAGAAACTGATAGTGATCTGGATGAATCGGAATATGCAGATATGCATCCTGTAAATCTATTGTGGACATATAATGCCCTTGCTGAACAAAAGGCAGAATAGTCCTTATAGTTACCATTTTGAATGTTGGTATCCTTACATAACGATTCAATATTTTTAGATCCAGAACTGGTCTGAAGGAATTCTCCTTCTTTGGTACAATGAAGAGATTTGAATAAAACCCCAGCCCCTGTTCCAGAATTGGAACTGGCATAATTACTCCGGCCAACTCTAGATCTGAAACACATTTCAGAAATGCTTGAGCCTTCGCTAGATTTACTGGGACACGGGAAAGAAAAAATCTCTTTGCAGGAGGCCTTATCTTGAAGCCAATTCTATACCCTTCTGAAACAATGTTCTGAATCCAAAGATTGTGAATTGAATTGATCCAAATTTCTTTGAAAAATCGTAATCTGCCCCCTACCAGCTGAGCTGGAATGAGGGCCGCACCTTCATGTGGACTTGGGAGCTGGCTTTGGTTTTCTAAAAGGCTTGGATTTATTCCAGACTGGAGATGGTTTCCAAACTGATACCGCTCCTGTGGGTGAAGGATTTGGCTTTTGTTCCTTATTGTGATGAAAGGAACGAAAACGATTATTAGACCTAAATTTACCTTTAGATTTTTTATCCTGCGGTAAAAAGTTCCTTTCCCTCCAGTAACAGTTGAGATAATAGAATCCAACTGAGAACCAAATAATTTATTACCCTGGAAAGAAAGGGAAAGCAAAGTTGACTTAGAAGACATATCAGCATTCCAAGTTTTAATCCATAAAGCTCTTCTAGCTAAAATAGCTAGAGACATATACCTGACATCAACTCTAATGATATCAAAGATGGCATCACAAATAAAGTTATTAGCATGTTGAAGAAGATTAACAATGCTGAGAATTATGATCTGTTACTTGTTGCGCTAAAGCTTCTAACCAAAAAGTTGAAGCTGCAGCAACATCCGCTAAAGATATAGCAGGTCTAAGAAGATTGCCTGAACATAAGTAAGCTTTTCTTAGAAAGGATTCAATCTTCCTATCTAAAGGATCCTTAAAGGAAGTACTATCTGCCGTAGGAATAGTAGTACGTTTAGCAAGAGTAGAGACAGCCCCATCAACCTTAGGGATTTTGTCCCAAAACTCTAATCTGTCAGATGGCACAGGATATCATTGCTTAAAACGTTTAGAAGGAGTAAATGAATTACCCAAATTATTCCATTCCCTGGAGATTACTTCAGAAATAGCATCAGGGACAGGAAAAACTTCTGGAATAACTACAGGAGATTTAAAAACCTTATTTAAACGTTTAGATTTGGTATCAAGAGGACCAGAATCCTCTATTTCTAATGCAATTAAGACTTCTTTAAGTAAAGAACGAATAAATTCCATTTTGAATAAATATGAAGATTTATCAGCATCAATCTCTGAAACAGAATCCTCTGAACCAGAGGAATCATTATCAGAATCACAATGATGATGTTCATTTAAAAATTCATCTGAAAAATGAGAAGATTTAAAAGACCTTTTACGTTTACTAGAAGGAGGAATAACAGACATAGCCTTCTTAATGGATTTAGAAACAAAATCTCTTATGTTAACAGGAACACTCTGAGTATTAGATGTTGATGGAACAGCAACAGGTAATGTAACATTACTAAAGGAAATATTATCTGCATTAACAAGTTTGTCATGACATTCATTACAAACAACAGCTGGAGGAACAGATACCACAAGTTTACAGCAGATACACTTAACTTTGGTAGATCCAGCACCCAGCAGCGATTTTCCAGAAGTATCTTCTGACTCAGGGTCAATCTGGGACATCTTGCAATATGTAATAGAAAAAACAACATATAAAGCAAAATTGATCAAATTCCTTAAATGACAGTTTCAGGAATGGGAAAAAATGCCAGTGAACAAGCTTCTAGCAACCAGAAGCAATAAATAATGAGACTTAAATAATGTGGAGACAATAGTGACGCCCATATTTTTTAGCGCCAAAAAAGACGCCCACATTATTTGGCGCCTAAATGCTTTTGGCGCCAAAAATGACGCCACATCCGGAACGCCGACACTTTTGGCGCAAAAAAAACGTCAAAAAAATGACGCAACGTTCGGCGACACGTATGACGCCGGAAACAGAAAAAAAAATTTTGCGCCAAAAAAGTCCGCGCCAAGAATGACGCAATAAAATGAAGCATTTTCAGCCCCGGCGAGCCTAACAGCCCACAGGGAAAAAAGTCAAATTTTAAAGTAAGAAAAAAATTGATTGATTCAAATGCATTATCCCAAATATGAAACTGACTGTCTGAAATAAGGAACGTTGAACATCCTGAGTCAAGGCAAATAAATGTTTGAACACATATATTTAGAACTTTATATAAAAGTGCCCAACCATAGCTTAGAGTGTCACAGAAAATAAGACTTACTTACCCCAGGACACTCATCTACATGTAGTAGAAAGCCAAACCAGTACTGAAACGAGAATCAGTAGAGGTAATGGTATATATAAGAGTATATCGTCGATCTGAAAAGGGAGGTAAGAGATGAATCTCTACGACCGATAACAGAGAACCTATGAAATAGACCCCGTAGAAGGAGATCATTGAATTCAAATAGGCAATACTCTCCTCACATCCCTCTGACATTCACTGCACGCTGAGAGGAAAACCGGGCTCCAACCTGCTGCGGAGCGCATATCAACGTAGAATCTAGCACAAACTTACTTCACCACCTCCATAGGAGGCAAAGTTTTTAAAAACTGATTTGTGGGTGTGGTGAGGGGTGTATTTATAGGCATTTTGAGGTTTGGGAAACTTTGCCCCTCCTGGTAGGAATGTATATCCCATACGTCACTAACTCATGGACTCTTGCTAATTACATGAAAGAAAAAACGTTTTTGTCTTTTATTATTCAGTTTTGGGTATTAAGGGGTTAATCATCCATTTTCAAGTGGGTGCAATGCTCTGCTAACTTGTTACATACACTGTAAAAATTTTGTTAGTGTAACTGCCTTTTTTCACTGTTATTTCAAATTTTGACAAAATTTGTGTTTCTTAAAGGTGCAGTAACTTTTTTTATATTGCTTGTAAACTTGTTTAACGTGTTTTCCAAGCTTGCTAGTCTCATTGCTAGTCTGTTTAAACATGTCTGACACAGAGGAAACTACTTGTTCATTATGTTTGAAAGCCATGGTGGAGCCCCATAGGAGAATGTGTACTAAATGTATTGATTTCACCTTAAACAGTAAAGATCAGTCTTTAACTATAAAAGAAATATCACCAGAAGATTCTGACGAGGGGGAAGTTATGCCGACTAACTCTCCCCACGTG
Source organism: Bombina bombina (assembly GCF_027579735.1). Classification (NCBI taxonomy): domain Eukaryota; kingdom Metazoa; phylum Chordata; class Amphibia; order Anura; family Bombinatoridae; genus Bombina; species Bombina bombina. The sequence goes on from NC_069502.1 coordinate 854,078,254, forward strand.
TCAGACCCTTCGCCTCCCGCTCAGGGAATGCACGCTAATATGGCGCCAATTACATATGCTCTGCTAACTTGTTACATACACTGTAAAAATTTTGTTAGTGTAACTGCCTTTTTTCACTGTTATTTCAAATTTTGACAAAATTTGTGTTTCTTAAAGGTGCAGTAACGTTTTTTATATTGCTTGTAAACTTGTTTAACGTGTTTTCCAAGCTTGCTAGTCTCATTGCTAGTCTGTTTAAACATGTCTGACACAGAGGAAACTACTTGTTCATTATGTTTGAAAGCCATGGTGGAGCCCCATAGGAGAATGTGTACTAAATGTATTGATTTCACCTTAAACAGTAAAGATCAGTCTTTAACTATAAAAGAAATATCACCAGAAGATTCTGACGAGGGGGAAGTTATGCCGACTAACTCTCCCCACGTGTCAGACCCTTCGCCTCCCGCTCAGGGAATGCACGCTAATATGGCGCCAATTACATCAGGGACGCCTATAGCAATTACCTTGCAGGACATGGCTGCAATCATGAATAATACCCTGTCAGAGGTATTATCCAGGTTGCCTGAATTAAGAGGCAAGCGCGATTGCTCTGGGGTTAGGAGAAATACAGAGCGCGCAGATGCTGTAAGGGCCATGTCTGATACTGCGTCACAATATGCAGATCATGAGGACGGAGAGCTTCAGTCTGTGGGTGACATCTCTGATTCGGGGAAACCTGATTCAGAGATTTCTAATTTTAAATTTAAGCTTGAGAACCTCCGTGTGTTGCTTGGGGAGGTATTAGCTGCTCTGAATGACTGTAACACAGTTGCAGTACCAGAGAAATTGTGTAGGCTAGATAAATACTATGCGGTACCTGTGTGTACTGATGTTTTTCCTATACCTAAAAGGCTTACAGAAATTATTAGCAAGGAGTGGGATAGACCGGGGGTGCCTTTTTCCCCACCTCCTATATTTAGAAAAATGTTTCCAATAGACGCCACTACACGGGACTTATGGCAGACGGTCCCTAAGGTGGAGGGAGCAGTTTCTACTTTAGCAAAGCGTACTACTATCCCGGTTGAGGACAGTTGTGCTTTTTCAGATCCAATGGATAAAAAATTGGAGGGTTACCTTAAGAAAATGTTTATTCAACAAGGTTTTATTTTACAGCCCCTTGTATGCATTGCGCCTGTCACGGCCGCGGCGGCATTCTGGTTTGAGGCCCTGGAATAGGCCATCCATACAGCTCCATTGACTGAAATTATTGACAAGCTTAGAACACTTAAGCTAGCTAACTCATTTGTTTCTGATGCCATTGTTCATTTGACTAAACTAACGGCTAAGAATTCCGGATTCGCCATCCAAGTGCGTAGGGCACTATGGCTTAAATCCTGGTCAGCTGACGTGACTTCGAAGTCTAAATTACTCAACATTCCTTTCAAGGGGCAGACCTTATTCGGGCCTGGTTTGAAGGAAATTATTGCTGACATTACTGGAGGTAAGGGTCACACCCTTCCTCAGGACAGGGCCAAAGCAAAGGCCAAACAGTCTAATTTCTCTTGTTAAGTGTATCCAGTCCACGGATCATCCATTACTTGTGGGATATTCTCCTTCCCAACAGGAAGTTGCAAGAGGATCACCCACAGCAGAGCTGCTATATAGCTCCTCCCCTCACTGCCATATCCAGTCATTCTCTTGCAACTCTCAACTAAGATGGAGGTCGTAAGAGGACTGTGGTGTTTTATACTTAGTTTATTTCTTCAATCAAAAGTTTATTTTTAAATGGTACCGGAGTGTACTGTTTATCTCAGGCAGTATTCAGAAGAAGAATCTGCCTGCGTTTTCTATGATCTTAGCAGAAGTAACTAAGATCCTTTGCTGTTCTCACATATTCTGAGGAGTGAGGTAACTTCAGAGGGGGAATAGCGTGCAGGTTTTCCTGTAATAAGGTATGTGCAGTTAAAATATTTTTCTAGGGATGGAATTTGCTAGAAAATGCTGCTGATACCGAAGTAATGTAAGTGAAGCCTTAAATGCAGTGATAGCGACTGGTATCAGGCTTATTAATAGAGATACATACTCTTATAAAAGTGTATTTTAAAACGTTTGCTGGCATGTTTAATCGTTTGTTACATATGTTTGGGGATAAAACTTATTGGGGCCTAGTTTTTTCCACATGGCTGGCTTGAATTTTGCCTAGAAACAGTTCCCTGAGGCTTCCCACTGTTGTAATATGAGTAGGAGGGGCCTATTTGGGCGTTTTTTTGCACAGCAAAAATTACAGACACAGACATCCAGCCTCTTCCTGCATGATCCAGGACTTCTCTGAACGGCTCAAAAGGCTTCAAAAGTGGTATTGAGGGATGTAAAAAGCCACAGTAGAGCTGTGGCAGTTGTTGGGACTGTTTAAAAAACGTTTTTGTCATTTGTTATTCCGTTTTTGGTATTAAGGGGTTAATCATCCATTTGCAAGTGGGTGCAATGCTCTGCTAACTTGTTACATACACTGTAAAAATTTCGTTAGTGTAACTGCATTTTTTCACTGTTATTTCAAGATTTGGGAAAATTTGTGTTTCTTAAAGGCGCAGTAACGTTTTTTATATTGCTTGTAAACTTGTTTTAAAGTGTTTTCCAAGCTTGCTAGTCTCATTGCTAGTCTGTTTAAACATGTCTGACACAGAGGAACCTACTTGTTCATTATGTTTGAAAGCCATGGTGGAGCCCCATAGGAGAATGTGTACTAAATGTATTGATTTCACCTTAAACAGTAAAGATCAGTCTTTATCTATAAAAGAATTATCACCAGAGGGTTTTCGAGGGGGAAGTTATGCCGACTAACTCTCCCCACGTGTCAGACCCTTCGCCTCTCACTCAGTGGACGCACGCTAATATGGCGCCAATTACATCAGGGACGCCCATAGCGATTACATTGCAGGACATGGCTGCAATCATGAATAATACCCTGTCAGAGGTATTATCTAGATTGCCTGAATTAAGAGGCAAGCGCGATAGCTCTGGGGTTAGGAGAGATACAGAGCACGCAAATGCTGTTAGAGCCATATCTGATACTGCGTCACAGTATGCAGAACATGAGGACAGAGAGCTTCAGTCTGTGGGTGACATCTCTGACTAGGGGAAACCTGATTCAGAGATTTCTAATTTTAAATTTAAGCTTGAGAACCTCCGTGTATTGCTTGGGGAGGTATTAGCTGCTCTGAATGACTGTAACACAGTTGCAATTCCAGAGAAATTGTGTAGGCTGCATAGATACTATGCGGTGCCGGTGTGTACTGACGTTTTTCCTATACCTAAAAGGCTTACAGAAATTATTAGCAAGGAGTGGGATAGACCCGGTGTGCCCTTTTCCCCACCTCCTATATTTAGAAAAATGTTTCCAATAGACGCCACTACACAGGACTTATGGCAGACGGTCCCTAAGGTGGAGGGAGCAGTTTCTACTTTAGCAAAGCGTACCACTATCCCGGTTGAGGACAGTTGTGCTTTTTCAGATCCAATGGATAAAAAATTGGAGGGTTACCTTAAGAAAATGTTTATTCAACAAGGTTTTATTTTACAGCCCCTTGCATGCATTGCGCCTGTCACTGCTGCGGCGGCATTCTGGTTTGAGGCCCTGGAAGAGGCCATCCAGACAGCTCCATTGAATGAAATTATTGACAAGCTTAGAACGCTTAAGCTAGCTAACTCATTTGTTTCTGATGCCATTGTTCATTTGACTAAACTAACGGCTAAGAATTCCGGATTCGCCATCCAGGCGCGTAGGGCGCTATGGCTTAAATCCTGGTCAGCTGACGTGACTTCAAAGTCTAAATTACTCAACATTCCTTTCAAGGGGCAGACCTTATTCGGGCCTGGCTTGAAGGAAATTATTGCTGACATTACTGGAGGCAAGGGTCATACCCTTCCTCAGGACAGGGCCAAATCAAAGGCCAAACAGTCTAATTTTCGTGCCTTTTGAAATATCAAGGCAGGAGCAGCATCAACTTCCTCCGCTTCAAAACAAGAGGGAACTGTTGCTCATTCCAGACAGGCCTGGAAACCTAACCAGTCCTGGAACAAGGGCAAGCAGGCCAGAAAGCCTGCTGCTGCCCCCAAGACAGCATGAAGGAACGGCCCCCTATCCGGAAACGGATCTAGTGGGGGGCAGACTTTCTCTCTTCGCCCAGGCGTGGGCAAGAGATGTTCAGGATCCCTGGGCGTTGGAGATCATATCTCAGGGATATCTTCTGGACTTCAAAGCTTCTCCTCCACAAGGGAGATTTCATCTTTCAAGGTTATCAGCAAACCAGATAAAGAAAGAGGCATTCCTAAGCTGTGTGCAAGACCTCCTAGTAATGAGAGTGATCCATCCAGTTCCGCGGACGGAACAAGGACAGGGATTTTATTCAAATCTGTTTGTGGTTCCCAAGAAAGAGGGAACCTTCAGACCAATCTTGGATCTAAAGATCTTAAACAAATTCCTCAGAGTTCCATCATTCAAAATGGAAACTATTCGGACCATCCTGCCCATGATCCAAGAGGGTCAGTACATGACCACAGTGGACTTAAAGGATACCTACCTTCACATACCGATTCACAAAGATCATCATCGGTTCCTAAGGTTTGCCTTTCTAGACAGGCATTACCAATTTGTAGCTCTTCCCTTCAGGTTGGCCACTGCCCCAATAATTTTTACAAAGGTTCTGGGCTCACTTCTGGCGGTTCTAAGACCGCGAGGCATAGCGGTGGCTCCGTATCTAGACGACATCCTGATACAGGCGTCAAGCTTTCAAATTGCCAAGTCTCATACAGAGATAGTTCTGGCATTTCTGAGGTCGCATGGGTGGAAAGTGAACGTGGAAAAGAGTTCTCTATCACCACTCACAAGAGTCTCCTTCCTAGGGACTCTTATAGATTCTGTAGAGATGAAAATTTACCTGACGGAGTCCAGGTTATCAAAACTTCTAAATGCTTGCCGTGTCCTTCATTCCATTCCACGCCCGTCAGTGGCTCAGTGCATGGAAGTAATCGGCTTAATGGTAGCGGCAATAGTGCCATTTGCGCACCTGCATCTCAGACCGCTGCAATTATGCATGCTAAGTCAGTGGAATTAGGATTACTCAGATTTGTCCCCTCTACTAAATCTGGATCAAGAGACCAGAGATTCTCTTCTCTGTTGGCTTTCTCGGGTCCATCTGTCCAAGGGTATGACCTTTTGCAGGCCAGATTGGACGATTGTAACAACAGATGCCAGCCTTCTAGGTTGGGGCGCAGTCTGGAACTCCCTGAAGGCTCAGGGATCGTGGACTCAGGAGGAGAAACTCCTCCCAATAAATATTCTGGAGTTAAGAGCAATATTCAATGCTCTTCTAGCTTGGCCTCAGTTAGCAACACTGAGGTTCATCAGATTTCAGTCGGACAACATCATGACTGTGGCTTACATCAACCATCAAGGGGGAACCAGGAGTTCCCTAGCGATGTTAGAAGTCTCAAAGATAATTCGCTGGGCAGAGTCTCACTCTTGCCACCTGTCAGCGATCCACATCCCAGGCGTAGAGAACTGGGAGGCGGATTTTCTAAGTTGTCAGACTTTTCATCCGGAGGAGTGGGAACTCCATCCGGAGGTGTTTGCTCAACTGGTCCATCGTTGGGGCAAACCAGAACTGGATCTCATGGCGTCTCGCCAGAACGCCAAGCTTCCTTGTTACGGATCCAGGTCCAGGGACCCGGGAGCAACGCTGATAGATGCTCTAGCAGCTCCTTGGTTCTTCAACCTGGCCTATGTGTTTCCACCGTTTCCTCTGCAACCTCGACTGATTGCCAAAATCAAACAGGAGAGAGCATCGGTGATTCTGATAGCGCCTGCGTGGCCACGCAGGACCTGGTATGCAGACCTAGTGGACATGTCATCTCTTCCACCATGGACTCTGCCTCTGAGGCAGGACCTTCTAATACAAGGTCCTTTCAATCATCCAAATCTAATTTCTCTGAGACTGACTGCCTGGAGATTGAACGCTTGATTCTATCAAGGCGTGGCTTCTCCGAGTCAGTCATTGATACCTTAATATAGGCTCGGAAGCCTGTCACCAGGAAAATCTACCATAAGATATGGCGTAAATATCTTTATTGGTGTGAATCCAAGAGTTACTCATGGAGTAAGGTTAGGATTCCTAGGATATTGTCCTTTCTCCAAGAGGGTTTGGACAAAGGCTTATCAGCTAGTTCTTTAAAAGGACAGATCTCTGCTCTGTCTATTCTTTTGCACAAGCGTCTGGCAGAAGTTCCACACGTCCAGGCATTTTGTCAGGCTTTGGTTAGGATTAAGCCTGTGTTTAAAACTGTTGCTCCCCCGTGGAGCTTAAACTTGGTTCTTAAAGTTCTTCAGGGAGTTCCGTTTGAACCCCTTCATTCCATTGATATTAAACTTTTATCTTGGAAAGTTCTGTTTTTAATGGCTATTTCCTCGGCTCGAAGAGTCTCTGAGTTATCTGCCTTACATTGTGATTCTCCTTATCTGATTTTTCATTCAGACAAGGTAGTTCTGCGTACCAAACCTGGGTTTTTACCTAAGGTGGTTTCTAACAGGAATATCAATCAAGAGATTGTTGTTCCATCATTGTGTCCTAATCCTTCTTCAAAGAAGGAACGTCTTTTACATAATCTGGACGTAGTCCGTGCCTTGAAGTTTTACTTACAAGCTACTAAGGATTTTCGTCAAACATCTTTCCTGTTTGTCGTTTACTCTGGACAGAGGAGAGGTCAAAAAGCTTTGACAACCTCTCTTTCCTTTTGGCTTCGGAGCGTAATAAGCCTAGCCTATGAGACTGCTGGACAGCAGCCCCCTGAAAGGATTACAGCTCATTCTACTAGAGCTGTGGCTTCCACCTGGGCCTTCAAAAATGAGGCCTCTGTTGAACAGATTTGCAAGGCTGCAACTTGGTCTTTGCTTCACACTTTTTCAAAATTTTACAAATTTGATAATTTTGCTTCTTCGGAGGCTGTGTTTGGGAGAAAGGTTCTTCAGGCAGTGGTTCCTTCCGCTTAATCCTGCCTTGTCCCTCCCATCATCCGTGTACTTTAGCTTTGGTATTGGTATCCCACAAGTAATGGATGATCCGTGGACTGGATACACTTAACAAGAGAAAACATAATTTATGCTTACCTGATAAATTTATTTCTCTTGTAGTGTATCCAGTCCACGGCCCGCCCTGTCCTTTTAAGGCAGGTGTAAATTTTAATTAAACTACAGTCACCACTGCACCCTATGGTTTCTCCTTTCTCTGTTTGTTTTCGGCCGAATGACTGGATATGACAGTTAGGGGAGGAGCTATATAGTAGCTCTGCTGTGGGTGATCCTCTTGCAACTTCCTGTTGGGAAGGAGAATATCCCACAAGTAATGGATGATCCGTGGACTGGATACACTACAAGAGAAATAAATTTATCAGGTAAGCATAAATTATGTTTTTATCATTAAATACCCTCTTTTGAACAGATTATAATAAATATCCATATAATCTGTCAATAAAAACAATTTGACTCCCATGACTGGTAGTTGTCTATTTGACAAGCACATGCATAAGATCAAATTAGGCATCATGTATTGCATTAATTTGAGAAAATCCACTGATTCAGAGAATATAAAAGTCGACTATCTTTTTTAAATTAATTGGTGAGTGAAATCCATCGATGCTTTTATTGTGTAATTTTTAGATGTTAATTTTTTTAAATATTTTCGGATATGTAGTCAGAATTTGACATAAATTTATTTTTTTTCACTTTTAAGAAGGGGAAGTGGTTCACTTACATTAAAGTGACAGTGTTGTTGAATGTAAAATTTCTTTTAGAAGATCTTGTATCTTCCTTAGGTATCTAAAAACATAATTTTATTAAATTTATCTTTAAAAAAAAAAAATGGTAGGTCAGTTAACTTCATATTTTGCACAAGATAGTTATTGGATGCCATGTTAATTGATTTTATGTTCTAGTGGAGTCATTTAAATGGTCATTTCACTATAGTTATTAATATTATATAATTTGTAAAATCTTACCTCTTGGTTAGACATCACATATCTATATATATTTTCATTCCCCTTTAGTTTATTTATACAATGTTAAATAAACATTCAGAATGTTTTGGTCCTTAAAGGGACATTCCTAAAATATATTGTGTATTGAATTTAAAAAAATACAAAATAATCTATAAAATATTTTGAATGTACTATTGAATTACATTCAGTCTTTAAATATACTTAGAAAAAGATATATCAATGCACATGTCTTAGACAATGACATAAGGCATCTATGTGCAACCAACAATCAGCATCAAAATAGCCTATGTAGATATGTATTTAATCCAAGAATATATATAATTAAAATCTAATGATCGAATAACAAAAAATATTAAGGTGTTAAAATATTATATTATTCTCCAAAATACGTAAATAACATATAGCTTAATGTCCCTCTAAGCTGAAGAATGCAAAATACAGCCATTACAATATATATTTCATTCAGTGTGTAAAACAATCCAGAAGTTAATCTAAATATACTTTAGTCATATGTTATACTAATTTTGACAAAGGAAGGTGCCTAGGTTTATGATATTTCAAACATTATTGGGAAATGTCTCCTTAAAGGGACATGAACTAAAAATATACTTAAAGGGAGACTGTTCAAAAATTAATTATTTATACATTCTGAACGAGTATTCAATTTTAAGCCACTTTATAATTGACTCATATTATCAATGTTCCTCGTTATGTTGCTATCATTACTTGAAAAATAAGGCATTAAATTGATAATTTATTAGCTTCAGTACTCTGGACATAACTTTTTTTTTTGGGTGGATTAATTTATCCAACAATCATCAAGGACAACCCAGGTTGTTCGCAAAAAGTTGTCCGTAATATAAAATATAATTTTTGATTTGCCAAGAAAGATACCAAGATAATTATTAACATTTGAGAATCGGATTAAATTATAAAGTTGCTTAAAATTTCATGCTCAATCTGAATCACGAACGCTAAATTTGTTTGTACAGTGTCCCTTTAAGAGATTTAAAGAGTGTATTTACTTCTCTTATCTTATTATCTTGACATACTTTGCTTTAAAAGAATATCGAGATAGGCTCAGTAGATGAAGATTGGTGGATGCACAGAGATGCCTTATGTGATTGGCTCAACCATGTGCATTTAAATTTCTGGTGTTGAGGATATCTAAATACAAAGATCAATTGAGTTGCATTTTAAAGTCTAAACATATTTGATCTCTACAGATCATTTGATGCAATTGTTTGGTTGTAATGTCTATTTAAAAATAAAGACGCCATTGCACAATAACATATATGAGCAGTTCAGACAAATACAAGCTTGAGGTTTATTTACTAATAACAAACAAACCTGTAGTTTAACATCTATAAACAGATTATCCAAGTTACTGACATTATAACCTGAATTTGAACATTCAGAAATGTTGCGTGGGAAACGGATCTTGAAACACCAGATTTGCATCTTTAAACATTAGAGTCTAATGTCACGCAATAGCACACAATCAATGTGCATTATAAATACATTTAATAGAGCAATGTTAATACTTCACAATAAGTCATGACATTTATTTTAGGAACAATAAAGACATACAATATTAAATGTGTATTAATCCAACGTATTTGTATTAAAGAAACAGACCGTTATTCAACCGAGAAATGTCTACAACATTTAATAATGTGACAGTATTAGATTTTAAAGAGAATTTAAACATTAATATTTAATGGATCACGGATATTAAATCTGCGTCACACATATCCGCATGACAGGCCCATGAGTTACAAATAAGTCTACATGAAAAATGAAGTAACAGCACCACCAGGAGGTATGTGTAAGTAAGTTACTAAGATATGAAACATTAAGGAACGGCCAATCAGAGTTCATCACACAAACACAACTTGAGTCAGGATGGTCTCACAGACATTCTAACAATATTTCAAACTTTTATCCAATCAGATGTACAGATAACTTGTCCCATGGTGCATCTCATGTTTACTTCACCATATAAAAGTCCATTACAAGTTGCCATCTTTGTCAGTTCTCTAATGCCTGCAGGCGTACTATATATATTATCATAAAACCCAGCAGGCATGTCACCTCCCAGGTTTACCAAGCAGGAGAGCGCTGCACTGGTCCATGCCATCCAGGACTTTTATCCCCAGCTGTTTGGGAACAAGAGGAGGTCGACAGATGCGCCTGTTAAAAAGGCCCTCTGGGAGTCTATCACCAATGCGGTTCAATTGGTGTGTGGCGTCCAGAGGAGCCAGGATCAGATCATGCGGAGATTCGGAGATATGAGGTTGCGCTTGACCAAAAAAGTCGACCTCATAATGGAGTGGGTACAAGCCCGTAAAAGAGGGGGCAAAAGAAACGCCCCACGGAAACTCTACCTACTCCCTTATGAGGTGACTTTATGCGAGCTCCTCAGTCTCCGGGTCCCCAAAAGATTTCGATCCTCTCCATCCTCGGCCTCCTCTTCTTCCCTCCCAGCTGCTGGATCTGAAAGTCCTGACCCGGGGGCCAGGGCAGCTGCTTCTCCGTCCGGTGGCCTGGGAGGAGCGGACAGAGATTCTGAACCAGGTAACTATCCAACTTCATATAATATATTAAGATTTGATTAGATTTTTAAGAAATGTGTATATAGTCATATACTAAACCTATATAGATCTCACAAAATACGCTACAGATGATGTTTAGATATCTTATTTTCGATTAGTGACACATGAAATAGGAATGATGTTTCTTGCGCTCTACAGAATATGCGTCACAGAGCGAAAATGGAATTGCACATCCGTGAAATCACTGCTGTAAGTGGCATTGCTTTACACATGTTGGTCAAATGACGGATGCGTAATTCCGCTTGGAATCATTGCGCAATGATCCCGAAAAATAGAATTGCGCACACACGTGAACATGGGTTTGCTGTAAGTGGCATTGCTTTACACATGTTGGTCAAATGACGGATGCGTAATTCCGCTTGGAATCATTGCGCAATGATCCCGAAAAATAAAATTGCGCACACACGTGAACATGGGTTTGCTGTAAGTGGCGTTGCTTTACACATGTTGGTCAAATGACGGATGCGTAATTCCGCTTGGAATCATTGCGCAATGATCCCGAAAAATAGAATTGCGCACACACGTGAACATGGGTTTGCTGTAAGTGGCATCGCTTTACACATGTTGGTCAAAATGAAATGTGAATTATTATATATGTGAAGAATACAGTATTCTTATTTTCAATATTATACATAATAAAAAAGATACTAGCAGAATCAAAATAAATATTAAAATATGTCCATCAATTGAAGAGAATGAAATAACACAAAAAATTAATTAAAGCTACAGTCAACAACACAACTGATTGAAAATAAGAGTACAGGATATATTTATGATGAATTTAATTGAGGAAACAATTAACTCATGGGACAACCAAAAGATTAATAGTTTTTAATTGATTTGGTAATAATGTAAAGATTGATGTTGGTGCTGGAACCTCAAGCCAGGGCTTGTCACAGTATGGTATGTCTCATTTTAATTGACATTTGTCTTAGAAACATGGACAGAACATTACATACAAAATCCACATTGTTCAATATTTATATGTATCCGCAAAATGGATTTATAAAATATTTACAAATAAGAATAAAAAACAAACAAACATAGGATTACATTGTAATACTAATCTGAAATTTGTTCGAATTTAAGATATCCCATCTATTCTTGATATCTTCATTTTAATGTAAGATTCTTTGAATGTCCAATTTATATTCTTCCCCTGTGTATTGCTTAATCTTATTTGGATACATTTTGACAAAATTTACACACTTTTGCATATGTTTTGATTTTTAAAATATAGATTCAATTTTTGTCATTGATCACGTCATTTAAGGGACATGCCAACTAAATTTTACATTGAATGATTTTGAAACGTGATTTTATTGTTTTGTATAAACATTTTATTAGCTAAATTGGTTCAGTCTATTGTTTTAGTTCTTCTAAAAACATATTGATTTTGGTTTAGGTTAAACAATGCATTACTGGTATTATCCGGCTGTTTTTTTATGCATAAATTGGCCTTTTTTCATAATTTAAAATCATGTGTTCAGATAACAGTAGTACATAGTTTCAAAAAGTATACAATTACACATTTTGAGCTTCATGTCCCTTTAAGAGAGGATAATTAAAGATTTTTTAGGATATCCTTAACTAACATATTAGATTGTAATTGCATGCTCCATCCCATTCATTACATCAACATATGGAGTAGAGAATTCATTAACAGCGACATTGTCAAATCAATATATTTTTATATTAAAGGGACACTGAGCTAAAATTATTACTGTTGTCATTCAGATAGAGCATGCAATATTAATCAACATTTAAATATAATACTATAATCATATTTTAAATATTCTATTGATAAATGTATTTTAAAATCAAGAATGTACATTTATCTGCAGCTCCATTTTGGTTGACCAACCTGGGTTGTTATTGATGATTGGTGGATACCTTCAACAAACAATATTTATTGAATCCAATATTGCTTATCTGCCTTTAAGATTAAAATGTTGCAAAATTAAAATTATAATAGGAGTCAATGTTAAATAATTTGGAACAGTTTGAACATTGAAATCACTGATTGAAATAAATCATGTCAGTGTCCCTTTGATAAACAATAGATTCATTAATCCTTACATTCTTTGGATTAAACAATATTGATATATAATTCACATATTCACTGTTTGAGTTACTTTCTAGATATAAGCATACTCTAACAGCACCATGATTACATATTTGTACAAATCAATTTGGTTTGGTATTGTGATCAATATGTGTTGTGTCCTAAACAAGATTACTGTACATTGCACAAATGGCTCGATGTGCCACATGTCTTTGTTTATATTTGTCAACAGCTGTTATTCAAAATGTGGTTTGTGTGTATTCTTTTAAGAACATTGATCAATGGGTATATTTAGATATGCAATAGCATCGTATGAGATGAGTTTGATGTCTAATATAGTCAGAAATTAAACATATGTTAAATACATAATTTTTTACAGAATCCCCTTGATTCAATCAAGCATTTTTTATTCTAATGACTGCTCTATTCTTCACATTTTCAAGTTGATTATTCTTATAAATCGATACAGATGTGATTTAGTGCTATCCCAAATGTGTTCACTAATATATATCTATATCATTCATAGAGAGAGTTGTTGTGGGGAGCCCAGAGGGATCCAGCACCGACACAGAGCTGCCTTTGCAGTCTTCTGGTAAGTCCATTGACTCATTTATATGTCATTGAAGGTGTATTGGTAATCAATATTATGAGCATGATTCTGATGAAGCATAACATTTGAAACAAACATATAATTTACTCCTCTGATTATATATCAATTTTATTTTAATATTGAAAGATTAAGAATTACAATTTTCTTAGTCTACACCTTTGTTATTCAGAAGATGTATAGCATATGTTTGTTTCCATGTTCAATTTGGACAACAATCATCAAGTGATACACACATGAGAAATCTTAAATGTTCAATGTACTATGCTTTTATGATTTTTAAATTAATACAAACAATAAATCGAAAATCTGAATCATTGAGAATAACAAATCTAATGTCATTTGTATGCTCCATCAAAAGGATGTAAATCATAACTTTGGGTGTGTATATCTTTAATGCAACATTGATGTGTGTCTTTGAGCAACAGTAACATATGTTATAATATCTGATCTTAACATGTTATGTTTTACAGAGATTGATTTAACATGTGGGACGGAGAAGGAAGAGGCTCCCTTGAAGTCTGATGGTATGTGAAATATAACTAACATGTTTCTTTATTGGAAATCATTTTATTGAAGACATTCAAAGTCTACAGCTTTTGCACTTTAAAAAGGAATATTATTTGTCTGTTCAAATACACTACTGCCCCCTTTCTATATCAGGCAGCATGAAATCATGATGTCACATGCATATTCCAGGCCAAACCACAATAATAATTTTATAATTGTACAGACAGTCATTGCTATTCATCTGAGTGCCTATATGCATACCATATCCTCATGTCATCATTGTTTAGAAATTCAAACACACTTCTAAGTATATTGGAAACATAATCAAGTTGAAATGCGTTGATTTGATTTCATGATGTATGAGATGTTAATATATTTTTATTATTTATTTCAGATGGATCCTCCACTTCTGGTCATCAGTTTTCCGCCCCTGCCCAATCCCCTGCCCAGTCCCCTGCCCAGCCCCCTGCCCCTCCACAGACCACAGACCCTCCCGGCCCTTCACATTTTTCCTATCCTGTCCCTCCCAAAAAACGCCCCTTCGTCCCCCTTCGCCGCTCTCCCCATCTTTTGGCCCGTACAGCTACCCCAGCTGCCCAGCCCCCAACTCACCACTCCCCAGCTGTACGGGCTACCCCAGAGCAGCAGCCCATCCCTCCCCAACCCAATCCCATCCCTCCCCCCGTCTCAACCTTCATTGTCCTGGGTGTCGGATTGTCCTTCCCAGGCACAGCTGTAAGTATCATTCAAAATCAACATTATAAGATACTTAAAGGTACACTGAAGGCAAATTGTTTATATTGTGATTCAAATAGAGCATGCAATGTTAATCAAATTTATAATTTACTACTCTTAACAATTATTCTTCATTCTCTTGCTATCTTTATTGAAACAAAGAAATGCCTCTAATTATTTTTAAATAAAACAAAATCTGGACATCATTTCTTTATTGTTGGATGAATGTATCCATCAATCAGCAGGGACAACCAAAGTTGATAACCAAAAATGGCCTGCCCTATAAACTTACATTCTTGCATTAAAAATATAGCTATAGAATTATAACATTTAAAGAATAGGAGTAAATTAATAAATTTATTTAAATGTCATGCTCTATCTGAATCAGTAACTAAAATATTTTGGTTTAGTGTCCCTTTAATTTGATATCACTACATATACCAATCACCACTACTTGGATCCAACAATTTATGTACAAATGTTCATACATTATCTCTTGTATAACCCAGTGGGAATGTAATTTCTTCTGGTTGCTATGTTTACACAGCTTGTCCTCAACGCCAAAATGTTTAAGGATAGGTGTGCCTACCACAGTATAACTAAAATATTTAAATTGCTAATGTAAGTACAATGTAAATCCTTTTACAAGATTTTATACACTCAAGCTGTAAAAGTGGATCATCGAAAACCAATTAAAGGGGACAACATGTTTGAGTAAACTGTCCCTTTAATTGTTTAGGTCTGTCTGAATAACATATTTCATGTGTAAATAATCAATTTCAACAAATTAATTTAAAGAATGATTTGTCTTTATGATGACAATGTATCTTTGCTTATTTTTTATTCTGTTGTGTAATTATCATTAATATTTTATTTATTCTTTATTTTAGGCTGTGACTCAACATGGCTCACGCTAGAAGGTCTAGCCCGTGTAGAGCAGGCCGTGTTGAGGAACGCAGCTGTCCTGAGAGGGATGAACGACACCATGCAGGCCCAGCTACAGGTTCAGCATTTGACTCTGCGTCAGATGATGCGGTTCAATTCAATGCTTGAATCTGTAGCTGGACAGGCACAGGACGATGAAGGGGATGACCAGTAAGTGGAGGATCTGGAGATGCTCCAAGGGCGCAGATAAGAATCCTCCGTCCACATGTTGATTTTGTTTTTTATGGTTGCCATTTGGCCTTTTTGTTATTATTGTTGTGCCTGTTGCACTCTGTTACCTTGTCATATGGCTCCAATGGGGCTATGCTGGCCCTTGGCAACTCTCTTCATGGACTGTGATGCACTCTGTTACCTTGTCATATGGCTCCAATGGGGCTATGCTGGCCCTTGGCAACTCTCTTAATGGACTGTGATGCACTCTGTTACCTTGTCATATGGCTCCAATGGGGCTATGCTGGCCCTTGGCAACTCTCTTCATGGACTGTGATGCACTCTGTTACCTTGTCATATGGCTCCAATGGGGCTATGCTGGCCCTTGGCAACTCTCTTCATGGACTGTGATGCACTCTGTTACCTTGTCATATGGCTCCAATGGGGCTATGCTGGCCCTTGGCAACTCTCTTCATGGACTGTGATGCACTCTGTTACCTTGTCATATGGCTCCAATGGGGCTATGCTGGCCCTTGGCAACTCTCTTCATGGACTGTGATGCACTCTTTTACCTTGTCATATGGCTCCAATTTTCAGGATCTTTAAAAGATTATTTATAAACGTTGTTGATGTTTTCTGACATACTAATAAAAGACATGTCATTCCACGATTCTTTGTCCTCTTTATTCATGTCATTGATTGAAATCTCTAGTTTATCTGGTTAATCCTTAAAGGGACCTTAGCAAAAATAATGGTGTTTCCTGAATCATATATGTAATACATTTGTAAATGACTTTAAGATTAACATCTCCAATTTAATTTTATTATTTGTCTTTATATATTTTTCTTAAAGCTTTATCATTGCATGATTATGATTAGCATAGTAATTCTTTTATATATGTATATATAGATTGTTATTTTTGTATATATATGTATATTTCAAATTTCACATACATGTGTTTATTTATAAACTCTGCGTGAATTGATGCACCTTTAACAAATGATCCGAGGATTGATACAATGAGATAATCCATGTAAAGTGTTAATTTTATTGAAATAGTATTCTCTCTGTGTATCCTCTTTTTTTTTAAAAATGTCATGTCCCTTTAAGTGATGCTGACCACAATTGTTAATGAATGGATTTCCATTTCTAAAGCGTTTTTTTCCTTTTTACATGAACAAGGACATATAATCTTATTAATAAACAATCTTATTGTAATGTTGACAGCACATGTATTTAAATTTCAATTCTATCTTATTGTAGTAGTGTAACCAAATCAATATCTGTGTGTAATGCGCATATTTTAGATGAGGAATATGTTTTTCAAAATATTTGTAAAAAATACTTCTCCTCCCATATATGGCTAGAGGTAGGCTGACCATATTTCAACTTGAATAAATGACACGTTTGATCAATACATGTGTCATTATTGTTATTCCAAAACAATCTGAACATATCTTAAAACATCAATGGCATATGTATTTCTCATGTGTATCTTTTAAATGTTAAAGATATACACCATAGCTATAGTTAAAGGGACAGTCAAGTCCGAAAAGATGATTCATGATTTAAATAGGGCATGCGAGTTTAACCAACTTCCTAATTAGCTTTTATTCAACATTTAGCTTTGTTCTCTTGTTATTGTTATTTGAAAGGTAAACAGAGGAGGTTCATATGCTAAGTTCTTCGACCTTGAAGACTGCCTCTAATGTTTTAAAAATATTGACTACTATAAGGCATTAGTTCACATGTTTCATATAGATAACATTGAGATCATGCACGTAAAGTGACCTAGGAGTGAGCATTGATTGGCTAAACTGCATGTCTGTCAAAAGAACCTAAATAATGGGGCAGTCATCAGAAGCTTAGATACAAGATAATAACAGAAGTAAAATGTATATTAATATATAACTGTGTTTGTTGTTCAAAAATGAGTAATATGTAATAAAGGGATTAGCTATATTTTTGAAAATTCAATTTCTGGGGTTGACTGTCCCTTTAACATATAATATCTAACACATCCCTATTTTACTAATGCATCTCCTAGCATTAATTTTCTTTTAAAGGGACAGGAAACACAATAATCCAAATATTTACATTTATTGTAACAATATATTTCAAATTGCAATGTCGTACATAATCGTGTAACCAATATTGATTTAATTTGTACTTAAAACATGCTGCTTGCTAAATATTTTAGTTATAAATCCTCTGCTTCTAATGAAATATCTCCTTACTTTCGATAATGTATTATATTTTATAGATCACAGTATTTCGTTATCTATCGTGACATTCCTAGATAGCAATATAGACACATACTAGTTACTAAAATATAAATATGTTTCTTATTGATATGCCAAGCTATCAACTGAGTCCTTGTATTGGCTGCGGTTTTTCAGCGATCTCGGATGTGCCATGTTGCTTAAGACGTCACCTGCCAGGCTGTCCAATGATTCCTTGTATTGACTGACGTTTTTACGCGATAAAGTATGCGCCTTTTATTGGATGGCGTTTTTACGCGATCAAGGATGCGCCTTTTCTTGGATTGCGTTTTTACGTGATCAAGAATGCGCCTTTTATTGGATTGCGTTCTTACGTGATCAA
Source organism: Bombina bombina (assembly GCF_027579735.1). NCBI lineage: Eukaryota > Metazoa > Chordata > Amphibia > Anura > Bombinatoridae > Bombina > Bombina bombina. The sequence goes on from NC_069502.1 coordinate 854,096,514, forward strand.
GGAAGCGCCATGTTAATTAAGACGTCACATGCAAAGGTATAAAAAACGTCTGATTGTATTACGTAGTCCCGCAATATTTGTTTGGGCACGTTACACACGTTTGTGAATGAGAAGACAAGTTTAAAACCATGGCGAATATGGATTGTGTGCATCATGTAACATTGTTGACCCATAGCTGATAAAGACCACCACATTCTCTTTTGCTGGATGTCTGGTTGAATAAACAAATGAAAGCAAAATGTTTTCATGCATAAGATATTTCGAGGCAAGTGCAAATCTCTATAGTCCATCTTGTTTAATATGTTTGTCAACAATTTGTTCCTTTTTATGAAAAATGACTGTTGTGTTTAATTTTAAAGATATCGAATTCATAAATATGCGCTATTGTATTAGAATAAAGTAATCAATATGCATTTATCTTTATCATATGATAAATATATGATGCCGACTTCTTCTAAATGTAATTTCGTCGTATATTTTATTAAAGGTTCATTAGACACTCACATTAAAAACCAAAATATTTTATTTGGTCTCTAGTTATATAGTCCATTGTTACCAAATACATGTCTACTTTTGCTTCTGTTCAAATAAAATGTAAGTAATTTTCAGACTCCTCGCCAAGCCTCAAAGTTTCATGTGAGTACCATCTCCAGCTTTCTCCTGTTTGTGTAAAGGGTCTTTTCATATGTTAATGATGGGGTATTGTCTTGTTTTACGGTTGTAATGGGGTTTCCATCTATATTTTCAATAGAGATAACCCGATTTTCTTTGAAAGTGTTTAAAGCTTTTTAATATTGATTTTGATATCAGTATATGTTAATCTTGTGGTTTCTAGTAGTAGTCTATTACATGCAGTTAATAGTAGTAGTCTATTACATGCAGTTCTGTTAAAAAGATTGTATACTGTCCCTTTAATGCAAATGTTGATTTTTGTATATGAGTTCCAGATTGGTTAATCTCCAAATATATTATTGTTAGCATATTTATTTTTGTCACTCCTAAAAGGACTTTAAACCATATTCATTGTTAAAACAAATGTCTTTCTAAAAACAAACAAACACAATAATGTCTCTTTAAGAAAATAGACTTTATTTAACACGTCAATAGAAATCTTTTTGAAATATTTCTTGTTTGAACAAGTACATGTAGATATACCAACAATCACCAAATATTATATGTTAGCATATGTAATTTTGTTAAAGGGACAGTCTAGAAAACAAATAATGTTTTGCATTATTAAAAAAGCAAATTTTGTAATATCAATGATATCAAAGGTTTCTCACCAATTAATCATTTTTCTGTGTTTATTTTTATTTTCTAGCTAAACCTATGAGGTTCGTGTGCTCATTTCTTAGAGCTTGAAGAGTGCATGTAATCAGAATGCAATTTGACCACTAGAGGGCATTTTGAGAGCATTTGTATATATAAAACCTTGAGCTCATACAGCATATTTACCATGTATTGATCATTGATTGTCTAAAATGTTGTTATGTCAGAACAACAAATAAGTGGTCATTTTTCATAGGCATAGATACAAGGGTAAGCACATAAGTCACACGTATTTCTCCATGTTTTGTTGTTTCAAACTTGATAATGCGTAATATAGTGTTTTCTTTGTAATCAATAATGTTCTGACTGTCCCTTTAAGCTGCGTTATTGGCATTCAAACAGTAATATGCCATCATGGATAATTGTAATGGTAATTTTGTTTGAGATTAGGGAAACAGTTTGGACATCACATCACAGAAACCAATCAATATCATGAACAAGGATAGGTATGTGATGATGTGGTTTTCACACACTTATAACCCACACTCTGCAAACAATCTGCCTCCATGGACCCGGTCCCATAGAAGTAGATTATATACAGAGTGTGGTCCACAAGTGTATGAAAACCACATCATCACATACCTATCCATTACACATTAAATAAAAAATAAGTAAACATGAAAACAAATACTTACTTCCTCTTCCTTCCCCTCTTCCCACGGGGCTGAGGCTCTGGGAGGGGCAACTGCCGCCTCCGACGAGTTCTCATTGGAGATGTTGTGGGAAGAGTGGAAGGAAGAGTACTGGGACGACCAAGGTGAGGAGGAGGAGATGGCCGAGGAGATGGGCCGGCAGGAGGAGATGGCCCGGCAGGAGGAGATGGCCCGGCAGGAGAAGATGGCCCGGCAGGAGAAGATGGCCCGGCAGGAGCAGATGGCCCGGCAGGAGCAGATGGACCGGCAGGAGTAGATGGACCGGCAGGAGGCCCAGCAGATGGCGGCCCAGGAGCAGGAGGCCCAGCAGATGGCGGCCCAGGAGCAGGAGGCCCAGCAGATGGCGGCCCAGGAGCAGGAGGCCCAGCAGGAGGCGGCCCAGGAGCAGGAGGCAGACCAGCAGGAGGCAGACCAGCATGCGCCTCCCGGAAGAAATTAAACATCTCTGTTTAATTCTTCTATTCGAGTAAGGAGGTGTATGATTTGGGTTTGGTCTTCAATGATTTGGTTTTGGCCTTCAATAATTCTATTTTTGCCTTCTATATTTTGGATCCGGGAGGTACGCATCTGGTCAATGTAGTCTAGTAGAACCCGCACCTCCGCTATTTCCTCTTGTTGTGCACGGCGGGGTGCCCGTGCACGGCGGCCTGCTGGTGCACGGCGGCCTGCTGGTGCTTGAGGGGCCTCTTCCTCTGCTTCCGCGGCCTCTTCCTCTGCTTCCGGGGCCTCTTTGTCAAGGGGGGCCTCTTCGTCAAGGGGGGCCTCTTCGTCAAGGGGGGCCTCTTCCCTCCGAGGTGGAGATTCATCCCCACCACTCTCATCCCGGGGAAAAGGAGGAGCCGGTAGTTGCTGTGCTGCCTCCTCCCCAGACTCTGTATATTTGAAAAAGAAATAAATGTATATATTAGCATATTTCCAAATAAAGCTTTACATTATTTAGCTTACGATACAATTACAAATGCAGCCTCATTAATCCACTTTGAAATCTAACAATCAATACGATTTCCGCATTTTCAAAACCGTGTTTGTGATATCTCTGGTCAATCTGAATGTTTTAGCGTTTGTTTTCAGTCTGTTTAAATGCACACCTAACCTATAGCCTAGATACTAATGTAACTGCAAAGTAATTGTGAATGCGTTTACGTAATAATGTGTTAAACAGCGTAATAGCATTAATCTTATCCTTAAAGGGACATGAAACCCAATGTTTTATCTTTCCTGATTTAGAAAGAGCATACAATTATAATCAACTTTCTAATTTACTTTTCTTATCTAATTTGCTTCATTCTCTGGATATTCTTTGCTGAAAAGCATATCTAGATATGCTTAGTAGCTGCTGATTGGTAGCTGCACATAGCTGCCTCCTGTGATTGGTTCACCGTGTGCATGGCTATTTCTTCATTAAAGTATATCTAAAGAATGAAGCAAATTTGGTAATATAAGTAAATTGGAATGTTGTTTAAAATTGTATTCTCTACCTTAATCATGAAAGGAAATGTTTGCGTATAGTGTCCCTTGAAATACATTCGTATGTTAATTTATTCTTAAATGAGCTTACCGTCAGATGAGAATGGCAGGTTCCCGGTATCGATTCCTCCGATACGACTATATCCACCTCGGAGATGCTGGGACGCAACATTTCCTCCCATCAGCAGTACTCGACTACCAGTGCAGGGCCGCCACCGGTTCCTGCGGCATGTTGGGACTCCCGGGTTATCTTTTTTTTAAGATCCATCTTGCAGTCCCGGTAGCGATGTTTAATAGAGTCCATATCTCTATTCCGTCCACCCACTGCATTGACTGAATCCCTTATCTCCTGCCAGAGCCTCCTCTTCTCAGTCGGGGTGGTCTTCTGATGCTGCAGCCTCCTATACCTGGCCATATAGGCTTCTACGAGGGCCTCCTTCTCCTCCATAGAAAACCTCGCCTCCCTAGTCGCCTTGGCCTTCCCCTGTGATGATGCCCTCTGTTTCCCGGACTGTGAAGCCCTACTCTGTCCGCCACTGGGCCCAGCCACTTGTTCATCTTGAACAAAGTGGCTGGGTCCACCCACCGCTTCCACCCCCGCTTCCTGCCCCCTTCCTGTCATGTTCCTCTCCCCCTCCCTCTCCTCCCCCCTCTACCTCTCCCCTGCCTGCCCTCCATCTCTTCCCTAAACTAAACCCCAAATAAGCAAACAAAAAGTGAGTGTGATCAAATGAAAGGGGGTCAAAATAAAGAACTAAAAAGACCAAAAAAGTGCTGAAAGTGTGAAAGGGATATAAATAAAAGAGGGTAAGGAGTATTTAAATAAACAAAATGAAGAAGAAGACTAAAAGGAGGATATGTAAACTAAATGTAACTAGGGGATGGGATGGGGTATGGGATAAGAGTAAATGGGATGAAAGGGAATGGGACTACAGGGAATGGGGTATGGAGTGTAGTATGAGAGGGTATGGGGTATGGAGTGTATGTAGTGTTATTGATAAGTGTATGTATGTATTGAATGTGTTTGCGTGTAAATGTGTTAAGTGTACAGAAAAAGCACACGCACACTCACCCAAACCAACTGTCGCTCACTAACTCACACTACCACTAACTCACACTACCACTAACTGACTCTCTCACACTACCACTAACTCTCAATAACTCACACTACCACTAACTCTCTAACTCACACTACCACTAACTCTCTAACTCACACTACCACTAACTCTCTAACTCACACTACCACTAACTCTCAATAACTCACACTACCACTAACTCTCTAACTCACACTACCACTAACTCTCAATAACTCATACTACCACTAACTATAACACTAACTGACTCTCTCACACTAACACTAACTCACTCACAATAATGCACAAAATCTCAAAGCTCCAATCTCCAAAAACCCACCAGCAACACAGTCAAAGAAGCCATGCTTGTGTGGTGCTTATATACCCTGTGTAAATGTTTAATGATGTACCGGTTTGCGTTGTAAATTGTGTTCAGGTGTGCTTTATTAGTAATTAGTATTTGTGCAATGTGTATTAGGTGTGTGAATTTGCGCATGCTCATTTCGAGTTAGTATTTGTGGAATGTGTAGAATGCGATGATGTCATAGTGCTCGTTTTCTATAACATTGTCCCATAGTATTATGTGTAAATGTTAATTTGCGATGGTGTGGTATTAGTGAAGTGTTGTATATGTATGTTTGTCCTAATATATAGTAATATTGAATGCGAGTATTTTGCTAGTGTATGATTGTGATTTTTTTTTTCCTTGTTGTTATTTTCCGCATCTTAAATATGTGTATTCCCTGTATTTTATTTTATTAAATTTCCCCCCGCTTCTGAATGTGTAATACTTATGTGCTTTGTTTTGTGATTGTTGTTGTGACATTTGCGGTGTGTTATTGTTGTGCATTATGTGGTATACGTCATATGACCGAGCTGTGCGTATTTCTCGCGAGATCGAGTGTTAGATGAAAAAAGCATGTTTGTTTATTTTTCCATTGATCTCTATGGGAGACTGTCTAACGCGGGCGGGATTCCGCATGTGAAATACACGCGTTAGGAGTACCGTTAAATGGTTATTTATAAACTCTAAATACCCGCGTTAAAAAACTCTGTGCGTTAGAAATAAACCACGCGTAGCTAACGCACCCCACCTACCGCCAAACTCTAAATCTAGCCGTTAATTTGGTTTTGAGGGCTTTACAGGCCCCTCCATTTTGAGCCTATGCATTCTGTGGACATTTAACTACTTTCTTGGAAAGTGTTGTTCCTTTTGGCCATCTCTTCTGCTAGTTTTCTGTTACTACATGATAGCAATAGGTTTAGTAAGTATTAAGCGTTGTGGCTAAAAACCGTAAGTGATGTAGGGTATGTAATAGTTAAGTTTTTTTAAAGCCCTTAAATATGGACTATCTACATGTTTTACCCTACTAGTAACTAGCCATACATAAAAAGGGCATACTATCACTAAGAAAAAACTCTGAAATAAAATCCCCCTTTCTCTAATGACGAAACCACAAAAGAAGAAGACAGGGAGCTAACAGAGCCTTGGAGAATCTCGAAGTACCCCTGGACACCGTATATAACATATTATAATGCTAGGACAATGTTCTTCCAGCTAAGTTTAAATCAATGTAATCATAAATAAATTATGATGATACTACAATCCTAATCTCCTATCTGGACAAATTAATACACAATTTTTTTTAACTCAGATTCCACTAATAAGCTAGGTCTAATTATATATTCTGTTCACCCTAATCCAATCTACTCACTTTAACTGTATATAATAAGTTAAGTCATCTAGAGTATATAATACTTTATTAGCAATGGTTGTGCCGAATTAAACCGTTACCTCCTTTGTCATAACGTTTTTATAACGTTTTGTATAATACCAACTTATCATGACAGAACCATAACATATGTAATGATTCAAATATAATGAAATTCTTTAACAGAACTAAACCACCCATTAGTATGGAATATTTCAATAATAATATCTGTACTCAATTAATCTACATAACAACTCATCGTGACAGTGCCACAATATACACGTTGATCTCCATAAGTATATATAGTAATCTCACGCTATTTGCCACCCGCCACCTTTTACTGATTACAATACATTATGATCGCTATATTGACGACCTGGTGTTCATTTTCAATGGGAATGATTCAGTGGTTAATGACTTCTTTACGTATCTCTCTGACAACCAGCATAATCTTCGTTTTACCATGAATATGAGTAGAACAGAGATGCCTTTCCTTGATGTTCTTATTAAACCAAACACAAATGAATGTCGTGTAGAAGTAGAACTATATAGGAAAGAGAGTGCAGGTAATACTCTGCTAATGGCCAAATCTAGTCACCCAAGACATGTAATAAAGGCAATTCCCAAGGGCCAATATATGAGGACGAAGAGAAATTGCAGCACGGAAAGTGCATACGAGGTGCATTCTGAGAGAACCACTGAGCGGTTCCTGGAAAGGGGATATAAAATCGATGACTTGAAGGAAGCAAAGACCAAAGTGGATGATATGACAAGGCAAGATTTGATTACACATAAGACTCAGAAAAAGGTTAATTACCAGCAGAAACCAGTATTCATTACGGCCTATAGCAAAGAATATGATAATATTTGTCAAATAATTAAGAAATCCCTCCCCATACTCAGGGTAGATGACACCATGGATAAGATAGTGGAAGGGGGATGTAAATTTGTAACAAGGAAATCTAGGACTCTGGCGAATATTCTTTCTCCGTCTATGCTCCCCACAGTTGCCAGTGAAAACTGGTTAACTCTGAAGAAAGGTTTCTTCCACTGTGGCAGTAGAAGGTGCATTTCATGCACCCATGCCACGCTGGGGGATACGTTCAAATCTACCGATAATGAAAAATCCTTTCATATAAAGGAATATATTAATTGTAATACATCTTACGTGATTTATCTACTCACGTGCAAACAATGCAACATTAAATATGTTGGCCAGACGACCAGACCCCTCAAAACAAGGTTCCTGGAGCATCTGAGATCCATCAGTGATGAGGACTCGGATACTCCAGTTGCCTTACATTTCAAGTCTGAACATAATGGCAATAGTAAACTACTATGCTTTCAGGGTATTGAGCACGTGAAAAGACCACCTAGAGGAGGCAATAGATTAAAACTCCTGAGTCAAAGGGAGGTCTATTGGATTTTCCAACTGAATACGAGGGTCCCTAAAGGGTTAAACTCAGATTGGGACATTAAACTCTATGTGGACTGAATCTATGTAACAATTGGAGAAGAGGGTATCATTTAATAATAATTACTTTTGGTGAAATATAATTGTGGAGTATTCATTATTGAAACTTAAGTTTCACCTTGACTACCATAATATCATAAATTTCAAATGAAAAACTATGACCCTTTATTATTGGTAAATACAATAATTTTATTTTATAATAGGCCTCATCTATTTAGATATTAGGTAACTTTTTGGAGGTTTATTAAATATGTTATACATATGTTGATCATTTATGGCCTTTTAGGTGACTCAAAGAGAAAAATGATTTCTAAAAATTAATTGAAGTAAGCCAATTGATCCATAGAATGTAATACATATTAGTGTCTCTCTGTATATTCTGTTTTCACACTGGCTTACCTTTTATTTATTGTTTACAATGAACTCAAATGAATGTACATGAATTACCCTCCATCTTCTTACTTTAATCTGACTTACCTTTAAACACCTGTGTTAGGGGAGTGGTTACTACCTTTATTAAGGGAGAGTTTTCAGGTTTTGTCAGAGGTCACTGAAGAAGTGAGAACTACGAAATGCATTTGACCTGTACCTTGTGTTGGCGTGTATGCCTTTTTATGTGCTATCAAACTAATAGAAGAAGCTTTTTATTGCTTATTGGTGCCGGTTCGTTTTTTGGCATTTCACCCTGACCGATCCATTTGAGTGCAAGGATTCTGGCTACTCTTTACCTTGTTGATTTCTCAGGGAATCCGGTGAAATTTCCCTGTACTATCCGTTTGCACCTGTTGAACCGGAACCTTCCTTCCCGGCCTTAGCTCCCGTGGGGAGCGCTGAAGAGGAAACACAGAGCGGTGCTGCTGAGATAGCAGTGAAGACAGCGCGGCACGCTGGGTGAGTGCACACACATCTCTGACAGAAGCGTTTACCAAAGGAATTTGTCTTATTGAGCTTTCATTTCACCACTGGGTAAACTGCTCGTTACGTTGTGGAAAACACCCTTCAGATGTGAGTAGAAGCGCTTTTTATGTACTTTTCTCTGCACTGTATTTGGACAGTTTAGACATTCTATTTGTGTACATTTTGTCTGACTACTGAGGTTCTGTTAGTTCAATTTGGTCCAGGCTGGGTGAGTGCTACGTTACCGCATTTAAAAGCACATTGTATATTAAGGCATCACGCTAAAACACATTTTTGAAATTGGAGTGGATTTACACTATTTGTTTTTCATGAATAAGCCACTGCATTGGGATTATAACACTTGAAGAAACATTATAGTTGACTAACGATCCTACCCCACCAGAGGGAAAAGAAAGTGTTTTTAGTCAAACTCCAGATCATATCGCTCCAAGTGTATTGAATGGCCCCTAAAGAAATTTAAGGTGGAAAGTGAAATCATCTTATGCAAACTTTGGCCATTTTTACTTTGAATTATATATGGCTATATTGGGGACATCCTGCTTGAAGGACTTGAAATCCTGTTAAATACACCAATTGTCAAAGAGGAACTGTTTGGCTGTTTTAAAAATACAAGGCCAGAAAAAATATATAATCCCCCTCTTTAAAGTATACGATTATATTTAACTGAAAACCTAACACACTGTGGGATTGCCATCAGCGAATCAAGAACAAGTATATGGGACACACCTGTTTGTTCACATTCCAATTGATTTGAATTACCTGTGTAAAATATGGCCTCTGAGAGCTATGTGTTTCAGTCATTTGAAGAGACATATGATGACTGTGAGGATTATGATGATGATAAATTAGAACAAGAACAACAAGAGAATCTGGATTCACTTTTCTTTAAGATGGACAGACTGCTAAAACAGGACACTAGATTAGAGATTGATGTCAAAACCTTTAATATATATAAAAAGTTTCTCCGCATTCCAAGAGGTTTACGAATAAAGAAATTTCCCTCTTTTGAGGTAACAGACCCAGAATTTATCAGAAAATGGAATGAGCTATTAACCCAATGCTCTTTAGCCCTTATGGATCTTCTTATTGAGTATAAGAAAAAACAGAGGTCTAATTTAATCCTAGAAATTAAGAAAGTACAGGATTTCATTCGCCCTTTGTCTGTTAAACCTGAGTTTAAAGGCTATGATGATAAGATCAAAAAAGTTATGGAGGAGTTTAGAGAGAATTTATGGTTTTTTAAGAAAACTTAAATATCCAGGGATAAAGATGATTATGACAAAGGGAATGTATATAGATGGATCCATACAGGGGGTAAGAAGAAACAGAGAGCTAACAGTAACTATAAGCCAGACAAAAAGAGAGTAAAATTTAATGAAACAGATACCGAATATGATTACGATTCATCCGATTTTGAAGGGGTTGTTGATGGAGCAAATCCAACTACTACTTTTGTTTTACAGTCTACTGTGGATAGGGAGAATGCAGATACTATTCCCTCCCAGGTCTCAAAAAACATGAAAGGCATCTTGCAGACAAAAGTAAAAGAAAAAAACGTAGGACTAGATGGGGAAGAAAGCATAGGAAGGGGCAGGGGTTACCAGGGGGTACAACAACAGGGGAGGATGCACCGTTACCCAAGGAGACAAAGACAGTCTCAGAACAGGAAATATGTCTAACCTCTAAAAATGTCATTAATGTATCATCTGTGAAACTTACTGATAATCAGATAAAAGTGCTATCATTGGGTCTGGGTTTTGCTCCTAGTTCACATTTCGATTTATTACAAACCATTGTGGATATCAATAAATTTGTAAGATCTTTGACGTTAAAGAAATATTTTTTTGAAACATCAGGTAGTAACAATGTTTTGGATGAATCTGAATGTTTGGATCAGACTACCAAAGAAACAAATGATAATGTAATATTGTCTTTTGCTGATTTATGTGCTGAAATTGATTTGAACCATTTAGAGAGGGAAGCAGGTGAGAATGTTCAAAATGTAAACAGTAGTGACATTCCTCTGACAAAATTCAAAAGTAAATCAGAGTTCTATCCTTCACACATTAGGAGTAACAGTATAGAGATATTTCACAAAACAGTTGAAAAAGAGTTGATTGAACTTCATAAGAAAAACACAGACATGAGGGGTTTATTTAAACATGACAATATGAGTAAACAAGAAAGGATTGCTATGAAACAATTGAAGAGTAATTAGTTAATTGTAATACGCAATTCATATAAGGGAGGGAATGTGGTCGTCCTTGATAGGACAGACTACATAAAAGAGGTGCATAGACAGTTGCAAGACGAGGAAGTGTATGAAAAACTTCCTATTAATCCCACATTCAAGTATAGGAGAATTCTTCATGACCTTTTGGATTGGGCAGTGATGATTGGTGCAATAACAAAAATGAATTTTGATTATCTATTGGTGAAACATCCTGTTGCACCAATCTTTCACTGCCTCCCAAAGGTTCATAAGAGCCTGACTTCACCTCCTGGACGCCCCATAGTGGTGGGTATCGGTTCATTAAATGAGCCATTAAGTGCTATGATAGATACCCTACTACAACCCATTGTACTGGGCCTCAAGAGCTATATTAGAGATACCACTGATTTTATCAGACAGATAGAACAAGTGAAATGGCAGGACAATTATTGTATTGTGACCATTGATGTTGTATCTCTCTATACCTCGATCCCCCATGAAAAGGGCATCATGGCTATACAGTCATGTCTTGAGACATATACAGATTATGATACTGGACTCAGGGAGTTTATTTTAAGGTCAATTGAATTCCTATTGACTCATAATTTTTTCCTATTTGAGGGGGATTATTATCGCCAAAGACAGGGGACAGCCATGGGAGCAAAATTTGCACCCACTTATGCCAACCTATTTTTAGGTTGGTGGGAGCTGTCCCGTGTCTTTGGCGATGGTAATCCCTTCAAAGAACACATTATACATTATGGTCGCTATATTGACGACCTGGTGTTCATTTTCAATGGGAATGATTCAGTGGTTAATGACTTCTTTACGTATCTCTCTGACAACCAGCATAATCTTCGTTTTACCATGAATATGAGTAGAACAGAGATGCCTTTCCTTGATGTTCTTATTAAACCAAACACAAATGAATGTCGTGTAGAAGTAGAACTATATAGGAAAGAGAGTGCAGGTAATACTCTGCTAATGGCCAAATCTAGTCACCCAAGACATGTAATAAAGGCAATTCCAATATATGAGGACGAAGAGAAATTGCAGCACGGAAAGTGCATACGAGGTGCATTCTGAGAGAACCACTGAGCGGTTCCTGGAAAGGGGATATAAAATCGATGAATTGAAGGAAGCAAAGACCAAAGTGGATGATATGACAAGGCAAGATTTGATTACACATAAGACTCAGAAAAAGGTTAATTACCAGCAGAAACCAGTATTCATTACGGCCTATAGCAAAGAATATGATAATATTCGTCAAATAATTAAGAAATCCCTCCCCATACTCAGGGTAGATGACACCATGGATAAGATAGTGGAAGGGGGATGTAAATTTGTAACAAGGAAATCTAGGACTCTGGCGAATATTCTTTCTCCGTCTATGCTCCCCACAGTTGCCAGTGAAAACTGGTTAACTCTGAAGAAAGGTTTCTTCCACTGTGGCAGTAGAAGGTGCATTTCATGCACCCATGCCACGCTGGGGGATACGTTCAAATCTACCGATAATGAAAAATCCTTTCATATAAAGGAATATATTAATTGTAATACATCTTACGTGATTTATCTACTCACGTGCAAACAATGCAACATTAAATATGTTGGCCAGACGACCAGACCCCTCAAAACAAGGTTCCTGGAGCATCTGAGATCCATCAGTGATGAGGACTCAGATACTCCAGTTGCCTTACATTTCAAGTCTGAACATAATGGCAATAGTAAACTACTATGCTTTCAGGGTATTGAGCACGTGAAAAGACCACCTAGAGGAGGCAATAGATTAAAACTCCTGAGTCAAAGGGAGGTCTATTGGATTTTCCAACTGAATACGAGGGTCCCTAAAGGGTTAAACTCAGATTGGGACATTAAACTCTATGTGGACTGAATCTATGTAACAATTGGAGAAGAGGGTATCATTTAATAATAATTACTTTTGGTGAAATATAATTGTGGAGTATTCATTATTGAAACTTAAGTTTCACCTTGACTACCATAATATCATAAATTTCAAATGAAAAACTATGACCCTTTATTATTGGTAAATACAATAATTTTATTTTATAATAGGCCTCATCTATTTAGATATTAGGTAACTTTTTGGAGGTTTATTAAATATGTTATACATATGTTGATCATTTATGGCCTTTTAGGTGACTCAAAGAGAAAAATGATTTCTAAAAATTAATTGAAGTAAGCCAATTGATCCATAGAATGTAATACATATTAGTGTCTCTCTGTATATTCTGTTTTCACACTGGCTTACCTTTTATTCATTGTTTACAATGAACTCAAATGAATGTACATGAATTACCCTCCATCTTCTTACTTTAATCTGACTTACCTTTAAACACCTGTGTTAGGGGAGTGGTTACTGCCTTTATTAAGGGAGAGTTTTCAGGTTTTGTCAGAGGTCACTGAAGAAGTGAGAACTACGAAACGCGTTTGACCTGTACCTTGTGTTGGCGTGTATGCCTTTTTATGTGCTATCAAACTAATAGAAGAAGCTTTTTATTGCTTATTGGTGCCGGTTCGTTTTTTGGCATTTCACCCTGACCGATCCATTTGAGTGCAAGGATTCTGGCTACTCTTCACCTTTTACTGATTACAATATCAGTTTTTTGCATCAATACATTCAATATACAACTATGGATACGAATATGGTCAGTGGTCCTTAAAATACCATTATGAATTGATAATGATTCATGCTTTTCTTATATAAGAAATTAAATTGGGATATATCGCAAAAGCCAAAATAACTTATCTAAGTATCTTTGTTTTTAAAAAAACATTTTCTCAAATATTCTAGATCAACCAGCAATAGACTAATGATAAGGTACATTATGCTATCAGTCAGAAAAACTTGTACCTGATAAACTTCAAAATCTAGCGAGCACAGCACTAGAGGAGAACATTCCCCAATTTGCATGATAAACTCGTGACAAGTTGTTTGATTTCATTACCACCCAACATTATATATACAAACATTATGTTAGGTTCAATAAATTATCTGTAGTTAGTAGACAAGCCACCGTAGTTTATTAATGTTGATTTAAACACTTCTAGACCTATCAGCAAAGGAATCCTGATAAGGTATACTACATTACAGTTTGAAAAAACTTTATCCCAAAAATTATTTTTTTCTACATCTGATAAATGGCATATTATAGTTAACATAAAAGAATAACATGTTTTTTCCAGCTTGCGCAAAAAACATTTGAAAAGTCACTCGATCTCACTATCATTTAAATATTATATGCTCAATTTACAAATGATGAAAAACCTACATTAACGAGACAAAAAAAAAAGAACTCTATTACATACCCTACACCACTTCCGGTTTTTAGCCACGCCCCCAAACACACTTTTTGGCGTAAAACTTTTCACTACAAAAGGGACACTTTTGACAACCAGCTGGCAGTCTTGAGAAAGGCCTAGAGGAGGCTGAAACGCGTTGACCACAGCTGGTAAGCACTATTCTGATTTTATATAAGTTTTTAGTACCATCTACACTATTGCTGTTTTTATTTGCCTTTAGGTTTAATTTATGATTTAAAAAGAAACATTTTTTTGGATTGGAGTTTCTCCCAACCACCAAAGGTTCTCACCATCAGGAACAGGAACACTGGCCCACTAATTGGGTTTGACCTAAAAGACCGTTGACTTTATTCTCACCATCAGGAACCTCAGACGGACTCTCACCACTAGGAAAATAAGGTTTCCTTTTCCACACATTATGAACTTTTGACTTTTATTTGGTTCTTCACATTTAGCCTTTTTTAGGGTTCTTGTTTGTTTGATTATAATCACTGACTTTGTTCTCTTTGTTCCTTTTTTTTTTTAATCACTGACTTTGTTCTTTTTTCCCATTTTTTGAGCAGCATTTTTTCATTTGTAATTTTTCAATTTTTTACATCATTTTTTTTACTTTTGAATAAGCAAGTTGACACTGTCTGTTTTCTTTATATTTGCAATCACTAAGGATAATTTTTCACTCCCTTTTTTATACACATTATCACCACCAACACTGGTACACAATATCTCTTACGGTATCCTCCTCCTAGTCGATATCAGCAATCCATACATTTGATTTACTGTATTTTTTTTTTTTTTTTTTTATGGGCTAAATCGATTGCTTTATTTGGGCATTTTATACATGTTTATGATGATATTTCACATTTATAAGCTTGGGGAACGTTTTTTTTTTTTTTTTTTTTAAATAAATTTTTATTGAGGTTTAGGAAAAGCACAGATACATCATAAATATAAACTACGGTTACATGACAGCGTTGCAGCTTAGAATCCACTATTTCCAACATATAAATGTGTAATACAAACTTATTCGTAACAACAATGCAGAGTTGGAAGTTTTGTAACATAACCAACTTATTCTTAATGTGCCATATACACTATAACCCCTCCATATCACCCAGGAGGCCACTTTTGGACCTCATATGATAAAATATATAGATTGCTTAATGAGGAGTATTATGATAAGTAGGTAACCACTCATGGGTTACTTTGGTTGTACCTCAGTTTTTAAGTTATTTAGAAGTTATGTGCATATAATAAGCTTCACTTATTGTCATAGCCAACATTGAGTCTTAATACTATGGAGCTGGGAGTACAACTGCCACTGTCAGGTAGCTGGGGGAGAATGAAGTTGATGAGCATATGGAAGACATGTGTAGCGCAGGTAATTGATATTATAGGGTATGCTTCCTAAGTTATTAAGAAAGAAATGGTGGGAGCCCTCATTACATTTCCCTCCCCTTGCATAGGTCACTGTAAGGCATGCATGAACCAACCACTGACTATAAGAGGCTGATAGAAGACTAACAATCTGACAATATAATAAACATATATAGGGTTATATATAGTGCTGGCCCTCAGATATCAAAAAGGATCATACAATGTTAAAATATAGTTTGTACATTAACCCTAATGAGCTGTCTTCAGCATTATATTATGTGACAAAAACAAAGGGTACACCCTACATTACACAAATCATACAGGCCTAGGCTTCAGGTATTTTGACCATCGTCACACAATTGATGTATCCGTAAACTATTTAGGAGTCAATGCCTATTAGAATGTCCATGCACATAATAAAGGAAGGATAAACAACATGCTTCAGGCTTGTCAGCCATCATTGCGAGATCTCCCAGAAATAATAAAAAACAAAAAAACAATAACTCTCCACTTTGAGAAATATAGGGTGGCTCGTGGTGTAAAAGTCCCAGGGAGAAGGACAACTAGGCAGGCCAAGCAATTAACAGAGAGTTACTGCTACACACAAGCCGTCGCTACACCCTGTGGAGATCTTCCCGAACCCATACCCACTCACGGACCGTCCAGAATGTGACAAGGTGAGTTCCCACCGGTGTAATAAAATCCTCAAGATAGGTCCATGGGCTTTTTCGGCACACTAGGAAGATACACAGGCAAAGTCATAGCTCCAGGCATGTGCGCATAAGGAGTCCCCTCACTAACCAATTCCAGTCCTCACAGCCCGGTAGAGAAAATAGTAGATCGGCAAGACAAGATGCTGTGAAATGGTGTATGAAGCCGTATGTTCCACTTGCGACTGCCGAGCAGCCTCCGCATTCTCAGCATGGAGACAGTGAGGGTCAGTAAGCCACGACCCTTTCTGAACAAGCATGTCTCCCTTTATGGTAGGAATGAATACAGCCTCTGCTCCCATATACAGACACGGAACATCTTCAGATAAAGGATCCCTGTCAGCTACAGCAGGCAGCTCCATGTCATATGTTGCGCTACATCCAGCGTGAGTATAGCGGGCTGGTAGATCGCGTCCTCTCTCCATCTGTGCCAACACTGTTTGTGCTCCCGGTGGAAATGGTAAGCTCCTGGGTATGAGTTTAACTGAGAGCACATCTCTTTCAGGGTGCCCGCTCAGACCTCCATTTACAGGGGCAGCTTCCTGTTCACCTCCGATCTCGGAATCAGGCTGAATAACAGCTGTCACCGCAAGCGAGATACACTTTACCCCAGTAACTTCCTCTCCCACAGTAGCTACAGTTTCTCGCCTCTTTGGGGAGCTCGTTGCGGTCTTGGAAATGCAGATTCTACCATATTCTGATGCCAGGAGGTCTGAGATGCTTGTGAGTTGGTCGTCTAGTAGTTTGGTAATGACGGCAATTAACGATGCTTCTCTAGGATCCATTTTGTATCAGTATTCTTGTAGCTTTCTCTTATTAACCCAGCGTAGGTTAATCTGTTAGGTAGTTTGCCCCGAAAGGCACTGGCCACACGGCAATGGTGTGACAATGGTGAGGACAGGTGAGGCTTCGTATACAGGGGAAGGCCTCAAATTAAAAGTCCGGTACTGAGGGCTGGGAAACCACACTATATTCCAAAAACCCCTGCCGTTTGTGTCAGAGTGCCTTCAGTCGAGCTGCTCTACCAGTTTGGATGGCCTGTCGCCAAAACTTCAAGGTAAACTTAGGAAAATCTGGCAAGTAACTCAGGAGCTGAAGCTCAGTGCGACCAGCAAGATGGCCGCTGCCCGGAAGTCCCCGATTTACTGTATTTTTTAATCCACACATTGGATTGATTTCTTTCAGACATTGTTTGTAATTTTAAACTTTCTCATATTTTTTATTGGGGCTACTATTATTATTGCCTCTGCATCATTTTATTATTCGGTGTTTTTATATAGATATATTCAATATTCAATTTGTACAAGAGTGGATCCACATCTTATTGTTTTTATTGTCATTTATTACCACTGTACCCACCATGGCATGTTTTATTACAGTGGTTATTACATCAGTGGTTACAGATATATTCCTATAGATTCATTCATTTTTGTAACCGCAAAAACAAAGACTTTCTTTAAAGCACCATTGAACACAATCAAATGTATAATCAAAGAGACAATGCAGTAACACTTACTTTAAATGTCAAATGAGCAGTAGACTTTTTCTGACAAATGTTTTCTTTAATTTATTTGCCCCTGTATCATGTGACAGCCATCAGCTGAACACAGACATATAGATATTTATACTGTGAACCAGTAGCGGACCTACTCAACAGAAAACCCTAGTGCAAAAATGTTTTGGGCTCCCCACAAAGGTAACTCAGTAGTAAGCAATAGTAATAATTTACTGTACATGGCGTTCTATATAATGATTTTGAGGATAGACAGAGAAGATAGACCTGTTACCTGCACTAATAAAAGGCTCCCCAGCATTAGGATTGTACACATTCTGCACACATCTATGTATAGACTGGTTGCTATGGGCACCCCAACTCTTGGGCCCTGGTGCCACTGCACCTTCTGCACCAATGTTAGTTCCACCTCTGCTGTGAACGCTTGCACATGCTCAGTAGGAACTGATGCATCAAGAAAGAGAGGCAATAAGGTAGAAAATTGTGTGTACTTAGGACCCAGATTTTTGTATAGTTTCTACCCTGGAATAGCATATAGCCCCAGGTAAAGCTACTAATTGTTTATTGCATTGTGTTTCTGTGTGTGCCTATGGGGTCCATGGGGTGGAGTATTCGGAAGAGCAGTCAGCCTATTCTCCATCCCACTAACAGTTAGACTGCGACAACCTAGTTTAGGTTTTCTACTAGGTAGAATGAGTTTAATTAAAGGAACATAAAACCTCTGCTCCTGAGCCTTCCTAGGTATGCTCTCCAACAAAGGATATAAAAAAACAAAAACAAATTAGATAATAGACGTAAATTTGAAAGTTGTTTAAAATTGTGTATTCTATCTAAACCTAAAGAAAATGTTTGGATTTCATGTCCCTTTAAGATTATTAGGTTCACCAGATACTTATTTGCCTCCTTTTTAAGGCTGGGGGAAAAAAACTTAGTTATGGAGAGTCAAGGAGGTGGCAGAAGCTGTACGTCTGCAGCTGGGAACTGGTAACATTTTTAAAAGCACAATTGTTATTTGCTAGTGAACAGACAAGCTGCACCACAAAAACCAGGGTTTCCATGTTCTAATCTCATCTACTGAAGATAATTATGGACAGATAGTGTAATGCAATCTAAGTCAGTGTACAGTGTTAAAGTAACTATTTTTAACAGAGTTCAAAGTCTATATTCAACACAGATATTGTTTGCACACTGAGATAAGGGGTTTACGCTCATTGGGCTAGCCACGGGAATTACAAGTTGAAAGTAAAAGCTTGAGTGCAATCGCAATTTATACTAGAATGATTACCAAGACTTCAGAGGTCTGGTTAACTGTTTTGCAAAACATAAAAGTTGCACAAAACGCATAAAAATTACATTACAAAATATAACACCATCTAATAAAAATTATTTTAAAAAAAAAATATTGCACCAAAAAAGTTATAAGGGCATAAAAATATGAGGTCTCGGGTATTAAATAAAACAGGCAAAGGGCTTTAACATAGAGATACATACATATACATGTCTAAATATGTGTATATATATATATATATATATATATATATATATGTATCAAAATAACAAGAGTATTGCATTGAGCAATGATATTTTTTTTATTGGACTAACTATACATTTATAAGTTAACAAGCTTTCGGAAGAGTTCCTTCCTTTATCAAGTCTGGAGCAAAAGTCTGGAGTATTGCTCCAGACTTGATAAAGGAAGGAACTCTTCCGAAAGCTTGTCAACTTATAAGTGTATAGTTAGCCCAATCAAAAAAAAGTATCATTGCTCAATG
Organism: Bombina bombina; assembly: GCF_027579735.1. Lineage (NCBI taxonomy): Eukaryota > Metazoa > Chordata > Amphibia > Anura > Bombinatoridae > Bombina > Bombina bombina. The sequence continues at coordinate 854,116,042 of NC_069502.1, forward strand.
CAATACTCTTGTTATTTTGATATCTAAATCTCTGGACTAACACGGCTACTCCTATCAACGTATATATATGTATATATATGTGTGTGTGTGTGTGTGTGTGTATATATATATATATATATATATATTTACATATATACACATAAATACATATGCACACATATATAGACTTATATATAAGTGCATTGGAGCCCTTTGTAGTTAATTAGATGAAAACATGCAAAAGCATATTTATGCAATATTCATATTTAATAGTGTTATACTGTGTATTTACTGTAAATATTTAACATTCCAATGTTCTCCACATAGCAGAATATGTTTAAAGTATTTCTAAATAGATATTCCAATATATACCTGTATATGTCGATACCTATATATATATATATATATATATATATATATATATATTGGAATAGCTATACATTGTACCAAAATATCATCAGATATATATATATATATAAATATTTATGAATAAATGGAACATATTCTTATATGTGAAGAACATTAGAATGTGAAATATTCATATTGTCATGTCGAGTTAGCACAAATGAGAATATGCGATTGTGTTTGCACAAGAGTGTTTCCCCCCACTTTTTCTCCATTGTTTTCTAGGGGGTAATAGGTGTACGCGTACGTGGTATTCTAACTTTAGCTTTTTGCGCTTGTCGGGTTAGCATGAAAACCAAAACAGTTTACTTTCAACTCGTAATATGAGCGCAACCCAACAAGCGCAAAAAGCTTACTTCTAGTACAATTAATGCTCAAGCGAGAGCCTTAATCTGGCCCTGTATCTGTCCCTAATTATTTTCAGCAGAACAGAAAACAAAGGCATAGGTTTCTACATGGCTATTACTTTCCAGAAACTCAAGGAAATTAGAAAATGAACAATTTCAGAGTTATATTACAGGGAAGGGGGCAAAATAAATAATGGAAGCCTATTGAAAAGTAGTTTTAATACACATAATTAAATATCTTATAATACATTCAAAAACTGTTTAATGTACCTTTCACACCCTGTGCTGAGCAGTTTCAGAGCTTTTAGATGCTGCTCACATTGGTGAGCACATTGGTTTTTTCAGCAGACCCTGCAGATTCACACTGTACCTTTATTTTATTTAAATATCATGATGTGTGAGAAATCTTAAACAGGTGTGAAAAAATTATATTTTTATTACAATTTTAATAAACACAGTTGTAAACAATACAATGTGACTGTATTAGGTAACCATTGTAAAATAAGAAGAAATGGAGAATAATTTAGAGTTTGCCAATAAAAATTAGTATTTGAAAATCAAAATATATATTTTTTTAATTTTTGTTATATTTCAGCACAATGCATTTTATTTAGCCGATGTTAACGTATACACCTGGTCAATTTAAATTCCAGCTAGGGAAATATTGTCACCTCAGTGATCAGCTTACTATAATGTCCTCAAACAGTACCTACATTTCAAAGTTGGATTTATCAACATATAAATAAGGGCCTTTTGATATTTTTTTATCTAACTTTGATCTACACATATGGCCCCCCTTATATGAACCTTTACTGAAATAAAACACATTTTTTTGTGTGCCATATGATCACTTGGCTATGGAAACCTAATCCCCAGAGCCATCTTATAAGCGCTTGAGGTACTGAAGGGCCTCAAACTGTCCCAAAAGTGGGTACCACAGAGGACGACATGTAGTTATAAGTACTATAGACATTGTGCAGATGACAACTGTGTCATACTCTTAAGTGCTGATTTCACATATTTCCTTTAATATGAATTTTCAGATGAGTAATAAGATATAATTTCCTAGTAAAACATTTCCCACAGTCAGAACATGAAAATTCTTTCTCTCCTGTATGAAGTTTTTGATGTCTATTAAGATGTGATTTCAGAGTAAAACATTTCCCACAGTGTGAACATGAAAATGCTTTCTCCCCTGTATGAAGTTTTTGATGTCTATTAAGATGTGATTTCTGAGTAAAACATTTCCCGCAGTCAGAACATGAAAATGCTTTCTCCCCTGTATGAATTTTCTGATGCCTAATAAGATGGGATTTCTCAGTAAAACATTTCTCACAGTCAGAACATGAAAATGCTTTCTTCCCTGTATGAATTATCTGATGCTTAATGAGATATGATTTTAGAGTAAAACATTTGCCACACACAGAACATGAAAATGCTTTCTCTCCTGTATGAAGTTTCTGATGCCTAATAAGTTCTGATTTCTGAGTAAAACATTTCCCACAGTCAGAACATGAAAATGCTTTCTCCCCTGTATGAATTTTCTGATGCCTATTAAGATGGGATTTCTCAGTAAAACATTTCTCACAGTCAGAACATGAAAATGCTTTCTCCCCTGTATGAATTTTCTGATGCCTATTAAGATGGGATTTCTCAGTAAAACATTTCTCACAGTCAGAACACGAAAATGCTTTCTTCCCTGTATGAATTATCTGATGCTTAATGAGATATGATTTTAGAGTAAAACATTTGCCACACTCAGAACATGAAAATGCTTTCTCTCCTATATGAATTTTCTGATGCTTTATGAGATTTGATTTCACATTAAAACATTTGCCACAGTCAGAACATGAAAATGCTTTCTCTTCTATATGAATTTTCTGATGATCTATAAGATTTGATTTCCGAATAAAACATTTGCCGCAGTCAGAACATGAAAAAGCTTTCTCTCCTATATGAATTTTCTGATGATTAATAAGATTTGATTTCCGAGTAAAAAATTTCCCACAGTCAGAACATGAAAATGCTTTCTCCCCTGTATGAATTTTCTGATGCGTAATAAAATGTGATTTCAGAGTAAAACATTTCCCACAGTGAGAACATGAAAATACTTTCTTTTCTGTATGAATTTTCACACGATTACCAAGAGCTGATTTCAAGGTAAAAGATTTTCCAGATTCAGAACATAAGTATCCCATGTGGCTTCTCTTATTTTGAAGAAGATTAAAAGAAGTATCAGCACTCTGGTCATGATTAGGATTACTGCAGTTTGTAAATATACCTGTTGATAAAAAATACAATAAGAGTAACGTTATTTATTAATTACATGTTTTTATCCTGAGAGCATTTTAAGTGTTCTGAGTGTCCTCTACAAGGGGAGGCACCCAGCTATGACTCCTACACCTTTCACCAGCCTCCGTGCTAAGGATTAGGGGTAGTTTACCAGACATTAGGTAATATTTTTATATACTCCCCAGCATCCAATATTTGTAAATTATTGAAATAAATAGAAATGAATGCAGTTATTATTTAAACCTATTTTTTAAAAAAATATATTTAGACCTTTTAAAATAGTTTTCAAGGCAATTTTAGTAATTTAATTATTTGAGTTTTAAAACTACTCTTTATAACTATTACTTGTATGCACAAAGTATTCAGTTTTATTCATGTTTCATTTATACCACATTTTTTTATTTGTAATGAAGATTTCCTTCACATCAGATTATCATTTCATATAAAAAGTAATGTATAATGTTTAAAAAATCTATGTAGAGAACATTAGCAAATAGATATTTCTGGAATTAATTCAGTTTTTAATGTAATTAAAATATTTAGTCACACAACTGTGCTTTATAACTATTACATGTGTGCACAAATGGTGCTTTTATTTGCCCTCATAATGCCTCTTTATTTACTTTGTAAAGCTTGTTTCTTCTGCGCTACATGCTGTAATGCTGGAACTCTAGGCACTATATGCATTCTTAGTGTAGTTAAATGTAAATTTTCTAAACTAATGATTAATAATTCTTAAAGTACCTTAAAACTACTTAATTTCAAACCTTCAAAGTTATTAATATTAAATAATAATAGAATTGACACAGTCTACTTGATTTTTTTTATTGTTTAAAAAGATAAATAATGCCTTTACTACCCATTACACAGCTTCACATAACTAACATTGTTATATTACTATTCTTTATAACCTCTAAATTTGCCTGTTTTTAAGTGCCTACAGGCGGCCTCTTATCTCAGGGATTTTTATTATTTTGTTTACAGCCAGACAGAGCTAGTTCATGTGTGGCATATATATAACATTGTGCTCGCTCCAGTGGAGAACAATAATGGTTACGCAGGAACCAGCACTAATTGGTTAAAATGCACTGAGATAAGAAGCAGTCTCAGTACAGCTAAGCAGAGGTTTAGATACAGGTAATCAGAGGTAAAAAGTGTATTAATAGATCAGTGTTGGTTATGCAAAACTTGAGAATGGGTAATAAAGGGATTATCTATCTTTTTAAACAATAACACTTTTCAAGTAGACTGTCCCTTTGAAGGTACAGTAACCTCTTTTCTCCTTATTAGATTACATATAAATGGCTGTTCTTTTCTGCATTACAAATCAGTGCAAGACTGACTAAAAGGAATACACATAATAGCACACTATGTATTTTCTTAATATGTTTCAAGTGTGTATTCTCCTGTGATTAAAAACAATTTTCTTAACAAAAATAAAAAACTACTAAAAATGGGTGTATGATTAACCCCTTAAAGTCCTGAAACTTCATGTATAAATAATAAAAAGAACAAATAGGGAGCTTTTGAAATCACTCATGCATAAAACACCTTTTTATAAAATACATTTATGAAAATCACTTGAGTATATGTACATCATATAAATCCATACAAAAGTTAAAGAATTTAGTATAGCAAAATGTCACAGAAATGACGCTAGCCAAGAGGAGCTGTCCTGGAAGTAACTTAGATAAGGCTCTTTACAATCAAGTCCAAAATATTTGTATATGATGCTGTGCTCGCACAGGGTTTGAACAGTATGAAAGCAACTACTTCCAATCACAGTGTCTGCCATCTCCTTGCCCTTGAAAATTAGGTGATTATTGGATGATGTTGGGACATAAATCCATACCTTTGGGCTACACGCTGTGGAATTCCATCGGTTTAAAGTTTTAATTCTAAGCCGGGGGCAGGGGCATGGTATCGAGGTGGTCAGTAGACGGAGCACTCCGCCAATCCTAGCTGCAAAGATGTTGGATATACCAGCGCAACTACCCCAGCAAGTAAGGACCTCAGCTAGAGTAGGTGGTAGATTTATTATCACAGATGAACAGGTGGCACTATAAACAAGTGCTGTCAAATATATATACAAGCTGGAGTCCTTCACTGGAGAATAGCAAAACAAAATAAGCCAACAATCATTTCACCTTGTGCTGAGACTTCGTCAGGGCCCATTTAATGCAAATAATCCTTTGGATTTTTATAGAGCACCTTGTGCGTCTCCCTCCCTGAAACAATGCAGGGGAATTTTGGTTCCTACACTTATCCAGTTATTGATTCATACTGATTATGTTACTTTCTGCAACTAATGCAAAATGTATACAAATACAATACAAAATAACAAAATGAACCATGGCTTTTACAACGATGGTTGTAAAAGCTTCACTAGGATCCCATTTGCATGGCTTTGCCAGTGTTTTTTTTTTATAGGTAATTAGAAAGGAATGCTCACCAGGCAATGCAGGGTACAGTAACAAGAAGGCAGACAAATGTTTCTGGGTATCAAAAGGGTTAAGCAGTAGAATAATCAGGGAGCAAGGCGGCGGCATGACATAGCCTCCCCCAAAGAGTACCTTCGGGACCCTAGGCTGGCTTAGAGTGGTGACCAGCATGGAAGCTGGAGACAGGTAGGAACCCAGGAACAATTCACAGTTCAATGTTGACCAGCAAAAGCCTTGTACCTGGAGACAGCCATGCATAACTGAGAGCGTATTTCATGCCAATGAGCAGTAAGGTCAGAAAACAAATGTTCAGCAGCGGGGACCCTCACAGAAGGAGCAGAAAGAGGAAAGACACAAGGCTGGTAACCGGCAGCTGCTTGAAAATGAGAACATCGAAGAGAAGAATGCCAGTGGCTGTTCTTAGCAAGTTCTGCTAAGGGTAGCAATTCGGAAGGGGATGATAGGGACTGAAGGTTTAGACAAGCTGAAACCAATTTCAATTGTCTCTTTTCTGTTAGGGATAGAGTCATGGTCACTGAATCTATCTGGAAACCTAAAAAGGTGACCTTTGTCTGAGGAATCAAGAAACTCCTTGGTAAATTGATCCGCCAACCAAGTCTTCAAAGAAACAATAGTTGTGTCGTGTGAGAGTCTGCTAAATGAAAAGATTGAGTTAGTACCAAGATATCCTCCAAATAAGGAAACATTGCAATACCCTGCTCTCTAAATACAGATAGAAGGGCACCTAGAACCTTTAAGAATATTCTCAGAGCTGTTGCTAGGCCAAATGGAAGAGCGATAAATTGGTAATGTTTGTCTAGAAAAGTGAATCTCAGAAATTGATAGTGATTTTAAAGGGACAGTCTACCAGAGAATTGTTATTGTTTTAAAAGATAGATAATCCCTTTATTACCCATTCCCCAGTTTTGCATAACCAACACAGTTATATTAATATACTTTTTACCTCTGTGATTACCTTGTATCTAGGAACCTTCTTCTAGCCCCCTGATCACATGACTGTGACTGTTTATTATCTATTGTCTTAAATTTAGCATTGTTTTGTGCTAAATCTTAAATAACCCCCTATGCCTAAACACAGTGTTATCTATATGGCCCACGTGTACTTTCTGTCTCTTTGTGTTGAAAAGAGATTTAAAAAAAATGTGATAAGAGGCAGCCCTTTAAAGGCTTAGAAATTAGCATATGAGCCTACCTATGTTTAGTTTAAACTAAGAATACCAAGAGAAAAAAAGCAAATTTGATGATAAAAGTAAATTGGAAAGTTGATTAAAATTAAAAGTCCTATCTGAATAATGAAAGTTTAATTTATACTAGACTGTCTCTTTCAGGCCCATTTATCAAGCTCCGTACAGAGCTTGAAGGGCCGTGTTGCTGGCGAGTCTTCAGACTCGCCCGAAACACAACTTATGAAGCAGCGGTCACAACAGCTAATGGCTGTTGCATGGGCTGTTGGCACAGTCAAACATATCACATGCTTTGAATCAAATATTGTACAGATACCTCCTTCGTTGTTGAAATTGTTACAACGGTCTGCTGAGGATTTAGCAGGTCATTCTGCACGTGTAGCTCAATGGGTATTGTGCTTGCAAGCAGAAAGAATTACTATTCAGATTAGCCCTACTTATGTTTTACCTCAGTTAATGCAGATACCTGGCGAGGTACATGATTCTATGTCACAAGTGGAACAGGAGAAAATGTCTCCATTCACTTTGATTCCACATGGGTATAAAAAGACTAACAATTTTTTTGTAGCCGGAGCTAGATCCTTTTCAGATGGCATACAGGATTTGCTGTACATTATGCAAATAATGGTCACACATAAACGTTTCGTTTTCCAGGAAATATGTCTGCACAAGGAGCAGAATTGGAAGATGTTAAAAAGGCAATAGTTATCTGATGGTTACACTAATAATTATACAGACAGCAGTTTTGTTCACAAAGCATTGACATTACATTTGGGATTTGGGAGAAAAGGGGAATGGTAGATTCTCAAAACAAACCCTATAAGCATGGGTCTATTTTACTGGAGTTTTTTTGAAAGAGAAAAATATACACTATCAAGATGTGCTAGGATAAAAGTGAAGGCATATCAGTCAGAGACAGTCCTATAATAACTGCAAATAGGGTTGCAGATCAGGCAGCAAGAAAAGCAGCATTGGTGGGTAAACCATATCTTCAAGAAGTTTTAGTTTTGTCAACTTACACCTGACAATCCTAAAACTGATACATTACAGGATTTGATAAAATTGCAGGAGGAAAATCTAGAAAGAATTCAACACAGAATTATGGTGTAAAGGCAGACTGGAAATTTGTTACCATATGTTCCTAATCCTTTGTGTACAGAAATGGTTAAATTCAACCATGAAGTGTTAGGACAAGTGGGGAGAGACAAATTGTACAGCAAGGAAGTGACACAAGAATGTTTGCAGAATGCGCCTAGGCCAAAGGGACAAAAATCTGTTACGCAAAAAGTAACTTTTTGTTCTTCGCATGCAATACAAATTGATTTTATTAGGCCTTTGCCACCTGCAAAAGGGGGATACACATACGGTTTGGTTGTTGTTGATAATTTCTCTAAGTGGGTAGAAGCAGTTCCATTAAAGACAAATACTGCACAAACATTATGGGCATCTATATTTTCTATTTGGGGTTTTCCTAGGATTAATGAAGGTGACCAATGTACTCATTTTACAGGAAAAGTGATGCAGGCTCTGTGTGCTTTGTTAGGAATACAACAAAGGTTTTAAGTACCATATCTTCCATAATCAGCTGGGATGGTGGAGCGTATGAACAGAACTATTAAATAAAGGTTACGCAAGGCTATTTAGGATGAAGAGAAGTGTTGGTTACAACATTTACCTGATATCCCGATTTCCATTTGTTCTGCTCCTAATGCTACAACTCAGGTAACACCTTATGAATAATATGGTAGAGAAATGCATGTAACATATCCAGGAGACATTATTTATTCCAGGTCCAATAAAACAGTTTATAAAACAAACTGTATGGCTGAATCAGTTCCAGAATCAGTTAAAGGTTCTTAAAAACTTTCAGAAACAGAGGTCCATGGCATGCTGGTTGAGAAGGTGCTTATGTGATTCAGAAAAAGCTATTGCTAGTTATAGCACGTGATACTTGTAACAAAAGAAAGCAACATTCTTTGTGTGTACACATTGATCAATGTAAACCTACAGTTATCACAACAAAGTTAATGCAGCACCTGTTGACACACTGCTAGGGTAAAATATTATTATTATAAACTCACGTAAGTCCCACATATATATATAAGGTGCCTTGAAGTACCTCTCCCACCACAGCTGAGATCCGTATGGTCTGTAATATAAACCTCCGGTATGCACGCTACTGACAGAAGCTGATTCTGGGGACCCACCTCTAGTGTCCTGCTCCGGATCCTCTCACGAAGGTATCTGTGCGTTCACAGTATCCTGGAGGTCGAGCTGCCGTGTGGATCCCTACAGCGTGTCAGCGTGTATGCGGCTGGTCCGGGGAAGCGTGACGTCACGATGTAGGGCAGGTAAGCCAGACAGAACCGGGGAGAGTCCACAGCTTCAAGGAAAAGTTTCACTGTATTGTAGCACCTTGTGGGGGAAATGTATACTGCCAGAAAATCATCCGTGCCTTAACCATATCCAAAGGCATCAATAAGAAAGAAAAATAGAGGCACCGGATGTTTTTCAAAAATGCAAATGTCCTTTATTCAAGGTGTATAAAATCACAACAAAGGATTCATAGGAAAAGCGTAAACCTCAGGGCTAGGTGGAGTAGTGGTCACCCACGTACCCTAACGCTGACATGTTTCGGCAAAAGCCGTAATCATAGCTAAAGGGTAAGAGACAGGCCTTCCTTTTAAAAGAACAGTTCACCTGTGATAGGTTAAAAACAAAAATGTTACGTGGTTGATGCACACCTCCACCTATGGGTCAAATTGTGTACATATACCGCCCTGTTTGGAAATTAACTCATTATAATCCACTACATACAACACATGCAAGGACAACACGCTGGTTTCAACCATATCAATAGAGCTAAAATGAACTGAGTTCATTACATATCTTATAGTACACTTCTACATGTAAAGACAAAGACAAATTTAACATAAGTCACATACGTCTGCTTACTTTAAAACAGCATTGTGTACAAATGTGCCATTACAGTAGTAGATAGCTCTATATATTGATAATCATTACGTGTCAGTCATGTATTGGGAGTATGGAGAAATGGGGTACTATATCGATAATGTGTGAAGGGAAAAGACTGAAAAAATATTAATAATAATTACATTAAATAATAAGACCCTTCATAAAATGAACTTGATTGCTGACTTAGTCTAAGTGAAATTTATATCATTTATAATGATGTGATGTAGGTTACCCTCTATAACTATATATACATTATCCAATATGAAGTATTGTATAGTGCACATATATAGATACACAGGCTAACACCAGAAATTAATAAGGTCATATTCCGAGTTAAGCCCATTTGGCATTCTGGTGTGTAGCCTGTGTATCCAAAAACACCTCCCTTTTGAGAAGCAAGGTGTCCCTGTCACCTCCCCTGTTGTTTGCACCAACAACTTCAACAATCGTCCATGACAATGTCCCTGGATCTTTGTTGTGTTTAACCTTAAAATGGTTCACCAGGGGGGTGGTTAGTGTACCCCTTTTAATGTCATTTATATGTTCCCTTATCCTAGTCCTTACTTGTCTGGACGTTTGTCCTGTATATTGAATGGCACAAGAATCACAGCTAAGGAGATATACTGCATATGTTGACCTACAATTAAAAAGCGCTCTATGTGCAAATGTCTCACCGGAATAGGCACTTTTGAATATATTGCCCAGTTTGACATGACTACATGCTATGCAGTTTGTAAAGCTGCATTTGTAGACTCCTTTGCAACTAAGCCAAGAGGATGCATTAGTCTCATCCATTTTTAATTGTGTAGGTGCCACATAGTTTCCTATAGTTTTGCCTCTCTTGAAAGCGAATCTCAACTTATGTGATGCAATCTGTGTTAAGTCATCGTCTGACCTTAAAAGGGACATATGGCTACGTATAATATTACATATTTGGTAATATTGTTTGCTATACTGAGTCACAAACGTAAGTTGTTCAGATTTTGCATCACATTCTATGGATTTATCTTTGAGTAAGTTGGCCCTCTCTATGGCCCTTACTTCATCCCGGGCCCTAATAATGTCCTGTTTAGGGTACCCCCTCTCAAGGAATTTTTCACATAGTTCCATCTCATGTTTGGAATGTTCACTAGTTTTGGTACAATTTCTTTTTACCCTAGTGAACTGTCCTTTCAATACCGACTTAAAAACCTGCTTGGGATGACTACTTTGTGCGTGTAGTAGGGTGTTCCTGGTTATGGGTTTTCTGTAGAGCTCTACCCTTATATAGTCAGTCCCCTCACCATGGAGGGTGACATCCAAAAAGTTTATTTTGGAATGCCCAAAATCATGGGTGAATTGAAGGCTTGCATTATTAATATTAAGATGCCCTACAAACTCTTGAGCTTCATTCTGACTACCATCCCATATAAAAAACAAGTCGTCTATATATCGACGATAATAGACGATATTGCCCCTATAAAAGAAAGCAACATTCTTTGTGTGTACACATTGATCAATGTAAACCTACAGTTAACTCGCACTTGTTTCTGTTTTACAGATATTGGCGGGTAGTTATCAAGCCGTCAACCTCAAATACGCTGGAATTCCGCAGCGTATTCGTGGCCAGGCTGATTTGCCTTAGTTATCAAGCCCTAGATACCGGCAAAAGTAGAATTTTGTGACGTAAGCTTCGATCCGCCAGACTCAATCCGACACAGATCGATTCTTACGTCACTCCAGATGTTCCGCACACAAGTGCGGCACAATCTGACTACTTTTGCTAGTTATCAAAAAACTAGCAGGTACGCTCTGCACTTTTCCGGCCCAGCGTACCTGGTTTTCAATCCGCTGCCCTGGAGGCGGCGGATCCCATAGGAATCAATGGGAGTCTGACCATAGCGAAAGTTCATGTTCGCTGCTGCCAGACATCCCATTGATTCCTATGGGAGATGTCTGCACCTAACACCCTAACATGTACCCCGAGTCTAAACACCCCTAATCTGTCCCCCCTACACCGCTGTAAGTAAATAAAGTGTTTACCCCCTAAACCGCCGCTCCTGGAGCCCACCGCAAGCTATAATAAACATGTTAACCCCTAAACCACCGCTCCCTGACCCCGCCGCAACTATAATATATGTATTAACCCCTAAACCGCCGCTCCCTGACCCCGCCTCAACTATAATATATGTATTAACCCCTAAACCGCCGCTCCCTGACCCCGCCGCAACTATAATATCTGTATTAACCCCTAAACCGCCGCTCCCGGACCCCGCCACAACCTATATTAAATTTATTAACCCCTATCTTGCCCCCCCTACACCGTCGCCACTATAATAAATTTATTAACCCCTAAACCTAAGTCTAACACTAACCCTAACACCCCCTAACTTAAATATTAAATAAATCTAAATAATATTTCTATTATGAACTAAATTAATCCTATTTAAAACTAAATACTTACCTTTAAAATAAACCCTAATATAGCTACAATATAAATAATAATTATATTGTAGCTATGTTAGGATTTATTTTTATTTTACAGGCAAATTTCAATTTATTTTAACTAGGTACAATAGCTATTAAATAGTTATTAACTATTTAATAGCTACCTAGCTGAAATAAAGAGAAATTAACCTGTAAAATAAATCCTAACCTAAGTTACAATTACACCTAACACTACACTATACTTTAATAAATTATTCCTATTTAAAACTAAATACTTACCTGTAAAATAAACCCCAAGATAGCTACAATGTAATTAATAATTACATTGTAGCTATTTTAGGATTTATATTTATTTTACAGGTAACTTTGTATTTATTTTAGCTAGTTAAAATAGTTATTAAATAGTTATTAACTATTTCATAACTACCTAGCTAAAAGAAATACAAAATTACCTGTAAAATAAACCCTAACCTTACAATTAAACCTAACACTACACTATAATTACATTAATTAAATAAATTAACTACAAATAACTACAATTAAATACAATTACATAAACTAACTAAAGTATTAAAAATAAAAAAGCTAAGTTACAAAAAATAAAAAAAATAAGTTACAAACATTTAAAAAATATTACAACAATTTTAAGCTACTTACACCTAATCTAAGCCCCCTAATAAAATAACAAAGCCCCCCAAAATAAAAATATGCCCTACCCTATTCTAAATTAAAAAAGTTCAAAGCGCTTTTACCTTACCAGCCCTTAAAAGGGCCTTTCGTGGGGCATGCCCCAAAAAATTCAGCTCTTTTGCCTGTAAAAGAAAAATACAACCCCCCCCCCAACATTAAAACCCACCACCCACATACCCCTAATCTAACCCAAACCCCCCTTAAAAAAACCTAACACTACCCCCTGAAGATCATCCTACCTTGAGTCGTCTTCACTCAGCCGAGCAGCGATGGAACCGAATAGGAGATCCGGAGCGGCAGAAGTGATCCTCCAAGGGGCGCTGAAGAAATCTTACATCCGATGAAGTGATCCTCCAAGTGGCGCTGAAGAAGTCTTCCATCCGATGAAGTGATCCTCCAAGCGGCGCTGAAGAAGTCTTCGATCCGGGCGATGTCATCTTCCAAGCGTGGTCTTCAATCTTCTTCAGGATCCATCTTCATTCCGCCGACGCGGAACATCCTTCTTTCCCGACAGACTACCGACGAATGAAGGCTCCTTTAAGGGACGTCATCCAAGATGGCGTCCCTTCAATTCCGATTGGCTGATAGGATTCTATCAGCCAATCGGAATTAAGGTAGGAAAAATCTGATTGGCTGATTGAATCAGCCAATCAGATTGAAGTTCAATCCGATTGGCTGATCCAATCAGCCAATCAGATTGAGCTTGCATTCTATTGGTTGTTCCGATCAGCCAATAGAATGCGAGCTCAATCTGATTCAATCAGTCAATCAGATTTTTCCTACCTTAATTCCGATTGGCTGATAGAATCCTATCAGCCAGTCGGAATTGAAGGGACGCCATCTTGGATGACGTCCCTTAAAGGAGCCTTCATTCGTCGGTAGTCCGTCGGGAAAGAAGGATGTTCCGCGTCGGCGGAATGAAAATGGATCCTGAAGAAGAAGATTGAAGACCCCGCTTGGAAGATGACATCGCCCGGATCGAAGACTTCTTCAGCGCCGCTTGGAGGATCACTTCATCGGATGGAAGACTTCTTCAGCGCCGCTTGGAGGATCACTTCATCGGATGGAAGATTTCTTCAGCGCCCCTTGGAGGATAACTTCTGCCGCTCCGGATCTCCTCTTCGGTTCCATCGATGCTCGGCTGAGTGAAGACGACTCAAGGTAGGATGATCTTCAGGGGGGTAGTGTTAGGTTGTATGTGGGTGGTGGGTTTTAATGTTGGGGGGGGGTTGTATTTTTCTTTTACAGGCAAAAGAGCTGAATTTTTTGGGGCATGCCCCACGAAAGGCCCTTTTAAGGGCTGGTAAGGTAAAAGAGCTTTGAACTTTTTTAATTTAGAATAGGGTAGGGCATTTTTTTATTTTGGGGGGCTTTGTTATTTTATTAGGGGGCTTAGATTAGGTGTAAGTAGCTTAAAATTGTTGTAATATTTTTTAAATGTTTGTAACTTATTTTTTTTATTTTTTGTAATTTAGTTAGTTTATGTAATTGTATTTAATTGTAGTTATTTGTAGTTAATTTATTTAATTAATGTAATGATAGTGTAGTGTTAGGTTTAATTGTAACTTAGGTTAGGATTTATTTTACAGGTAATTTTGTATTTCTTTTAGATAGGTAGTTATGAAATAGTAAATAACTATTTAATAACTATTCTAACTAGCTAAAATAAATACAAAGTTACCTGTAAAATAAATATAAATCCTAAGATAGCTACAATGTAATTATTAATTATATTGTAGCTATCTTAGGGTTTATTTTACAGGTAAGTATTTAGTTTTAAATAGGAATAATTTATTAAAGTATAGTGTAGTGTTAGGTGTAATTGTAACTTAGGTTAGTTTTTATTTTACAGGTTAATTTCTCTTTATTTTAGCTAGGTAAGCTATTAAATAGTTAATAACTATTTAATAGCTATTGTACCTAGTTAAAATAAATTGAAATTTGCCTGTAAAATAAATATAAATCCTAACATAGCTACAATATAATTATTATTTATATTGTAGCTATATTAGGGTTTATTTTAAAGGTAAGTATTTAGTTTTAAATAGGATTAATTTAGTTCATAATAGAAATATTATTTAGATTTATTTAATGAATATTTAAGTTAGGGGGTGTTAGGGTTAGAGTTAGACTTAGGTTTAGGGGTTAATAATTTTAATACAGTGGCGGCGGTGTAGTGGGGGGCAGGATAGGGGTTAATAAATGTATTATAGGTGGCGACGGTGTAGGGGGGGCAGGATAGGGGTTAATAAATTTAATATAGGTTGCGGCGGGGTCAGGGAGCGGCGGTTTAGGGGTTAAACTATTTATTTAGTTGCGGCGAGGTGCGGGGTCAGCAGGATAGGGGTTAATAACTTTATTATAGAGGGCGACGGTATAGGGGGGGGCAGGATAGGGGTTACTAGGTATCATGTAGGTTGCGGCGGTGTCCGGGAACGGCGGTTTAGGGGTTAATAAATTTATAAGAGTTGCGGCGGGGTCTAGGAGCGGCAGTTTAGGGGTTACTAACTTTATTTAGTTGCGGGGGGCTCCGGGGGTGCCGGTATAGGGGGTAGAACAGTGTAGTTAGTGTGGGTGCTTAGTGACAGGCTAGCAAGAAAGCTGTAAAAAAAGCTGAAGAGCAGCGAGATCGGATGAGTGATAAGATAACTATCACAATCCGCTTCTCATCGCCCCGTACTTGGTGCGCGGCTTTTTGACAGCTTTTTTGATAACTTAGGTCCGCGGCGGCGATGTGAGGCGAGCTTAGGCGGGCGTATTGGGCCGGCGAAGGCAGGAAAAGTAGACGTGTTGATAACTACCCCCCCATTGAATGCAATGGCATTCAAAAATGCATATGCACATACGTGTACACTTTTCATACAGGTTTTTAAAGAACTTAAAGGGACAGTCTAGTATAAATTAAACTTTCATTAATCAGATAGGATTTTTAATTTTAATCAACTTTCCAATTTACTTTTATCATCAAATTTTCTTTTTTCTCTTGGTATTCTTAGTTTAAACTAAACATAGGTAGGCTCATATGCTAATTTCTAAGCCTTTGAGGGCTGCCTCTTATCACAGGCTTTTTAAATCTCTTTTCAACACAAAGAGACAAAGTACATGTGGGCCGTATAGATAACACTGTGTTCAGGCACAGGGGGTTATTTAAGATTTAGCACAAAACACTGCTAAATTTAAGACAATAGATAATAAACTGTCACAGTCATGTGATCAGAGGGCTGGAAGAAGGTTCCTAGATACAAGGTTATCACAGAGGTAAAAAGTATATTAATATAACTGTGTTGGTTATGCAAAACTGGGGAATGGGTAATAAAGGTATTATCTATCTTTTAAAACAATAACAATTCTATGGTAGACTGTCCCTTTAAAAATTGTACATCATCATTAGCTCTTAATGGACATTTGGAGAAAAACCTGTGAAAAAGAAGGACAATGAATCTACATCTCTGTTGCCGCAAGGAGAGACTCACAGACAATTAATTTATCTAAGGATGGACTATGGACAAATAGGACTTGTGATGTATATACTTTTGGACATTTTATTAATAAGGGACTCAAATGTTTATATTCATGCTCTTGGGACCTATGGCCAGACTCTCAATGTTTCTAATTGTTGGGTCTGTGGATATGCCCCAATGGCTGTTTATCATGGATTGACACTAGAAGAGAGAAAAGATTAGAGACCAGCGCAAAAATTGAACCAGATACAAACACTTATATTTGAGGAAGATTCCCAATATAGCTTCCAACAAACAAAGACAAGGAATTACAAAAGAATATAAGTGCGCAAAACTAGATGCTAAAGTAAATGGTATAAAAAGGAGAATGTAATCAGCTACTAATGGTCTTATACTTAGAATTTAGAATGTATAACCATGTGCGTCTCTAGAATAATTTAGCTTTTAAGCTCTAATTCCACTATAAGGAATAATTCTGTCTCAAACTTAAGGGTAAATAAATTTATTTAGTGCTCAAAAAATAAAATGAGCTCGTTTATATAAACATGAAATAAAACACATTTGAGAAGCAGGGATTAAAAATTGAAATTTATATAATACTAATTCCCAAAATAAACTCAAAACAATAATAAAACTTAAAAATAATTCATCTACAGAAAACTTAAATAATTTATCTAATATTTTTTTTTATTT
Organism: Bombina bombina; assembly: GCF_027579735.1. Classification (NCBI taxonomy): domain Eukaryota; kingdom Metazoa; phylum Chordata; class Amphibia; order Anura; family Bombinatoridae; genus Bombina; species Bombina bombina. The sequence goes on from NC_069502.1 coordinate 854,132,958, forward strand.
TTTTAAATATTTTTATTGAGGCGATGCAGATATACATAAAACAGTTACAAGTCATAGGGCAACAACACAAGTACAGTATTACAATATACATTGAATGCGTAGTTAAATATCTCATCTAGCAGGAAATTCAATCACACCTATTCAATTCTAATTATCACCCTACAACATGTCGCCTCGTTTTACTAATAAAGCTGCATATCGTCCTCGATGGGACAGAGATCCACAAAGGGGATCTGAAATCTAGACTATAGTTGAAGACATTTGAATACAATAACATCATATGGTTACAGAAAAAACTAAACAAACACATTATATCATAGTGACAAGTGTGAACTAATGGTTCAGGTTGATCTTATATGGGTGTCGTGAATTAATTCAGGTACTAAAATAGATGACACTAAAATTGTTCACTTTACCATTGCTGCGGCTGCCACAGAGTAACAAAAATAAGGAGTTCTCGCATTGGAAACAACTGCAATTATAGCAACTTATCTACGTGAACCTTGATCCTCACAGCCTAAGTTCAGTTATATTGAAAAGATATATAGAGTAACAGTTATGTTGAAAATTAATAATCATAGGGTAGACAAATAGAAGGTCCTGCGAGCCTTCTACACACTACTATGTGAGCAAGCAAACCGAGGCTCTACGGACAGAGCAGAGACTGCTACACTCTGCTAAAAGGGAGTGTGGAGGACAAATTATTTATCCCTTGCCACACAGATGTGGGGGAGGGGGGGGCGGATCAAAACCCGATCCAAGGGGATATTCTCATTAAGCTACGCTTATAGCCGGGGGCTTCGAAATGACACTCAAGATTAACTCTAGGGACGTTAAATCTAGCATGTGGCTAATAGTGCATGACAAAACTTGCTGGAATGTTAGGGAGACGTAATGAGACTCCGAAATACCCCATTCGTATGATCTCAATATATATATCAGCGAATACACTAATCCAAACGCTGCCTCAGTGAATGCACTGATATTAAAAAAAAAAAAAACTTTCTTACATAGGAAAGATAGCTTATACAGTTAAAGTAGTCCTCATCCCATGGTAATACATATACTTAGCAATAGGTATGCAAAGACAAAATGTTATAGTATCAAGGGTGGTGTACACATGTGATCTGAGCTGAGTTACAGGCAGGCAATTTAAACATATAGTGCAATCCCCCCTGTCTACAAATAAGAGAGCATAACAAAGTATTGTACTAATGTGAGGTACTCTTAGTTTTGGATATTGTAAATGACAGAAGTTAGGCTATATGCATTGTATTAATAACAGACAAATGTGGCAGTTGATATGTAGGAGCAGGAGATAGTCCTCTAGTGGGGATCCGACATTGTGTCTTCATGAATAGATTACCAATCTCAATATAGAGGGAACCTCCAGGTAACTGTAGCATTAAGTATCCCATGTGCAATACAGCTGCTCCGGTGGCCATAACTTCCTCTTTTATGTCCTATTCATCCCGTTTGCATGCGCGCAAACCCTCCTGATTTCAGATGTGGGCAGCCAGCCCGGGGAACCCAGGAAAAACAATGGCACCAAGTCCAGGGCATCTGACCACCATGAAAGTGTCCCCAGCCAGGCTGCCGCAACATGTCCACATGGCCTCCCGCAGAGGGACGCGCGGATGACAGTGCACAAACACCGACCTGTCCCACAGGGCCTGCGCCCGCCCGCAAAAGGCCACACCAAGTCGCACCCCTTATGTTTATGCCGCTCATGGAGACAGAAGTTAGGTAGGGCTCCTGCTTGATGTCTGCACTCACCGGCGTCTGTAACGGAAGGTCCCGCTGTGGATCTGCAGACACTGTGTCCCGCTGCGACTCCGGTGCTGTCTCCTGTGCTTCAGCAGAGATGATGTGGCGCGAACGTGTCTCTTGAATCTTTTCAGTGAGAGCATCAAGTCTCTCACACATTCTCTGGCCATATTCTTCTAATAGCTCTCTGATATCGGAATACAGCACATGGATCTCCATAATGGGTAGCTATGTATCCTCAACCAAAATGGCGCCTCGGTACGTGACAGGGAGCTCTGTTTCAGATTTTTCAGCCCAGCACTAAATGTACAGCCACCAATCTTCTAATCACATATCCCAGGCTTCTTCCTGTGTCACCATCCTCCAACACAAGCTAAATAGTTTAGTTTTATCGAGGGTAAAGCTTAGTTTTTAACAGTTAGGGTCTGGAGCTCTTAACAATGCGTCTTCTAGCCTTGGCGGTTAGCCCCGCCCCCCTATCTAATATTTTATAGCATATCTTATAGTGACCGGTCCTAACTAATAAACCTGCTAAACATAAAATAAAATCACAAAAGACAAAAGTTAAAAGATAAAAAGTTGCTCTTGTAGCCCAAATGGAGACTTTTTAGACAGGCTCCGGAATGTAGATGTATATCCAGACAAAGCGTCCTTCACAAGCTTTCCACAAAACGGAGTATACGATAGCGGTCTTCTGGATCCTCCCGGCTTGTTCTGAATGGTATATGGCGTCTAGGTGAAAGACAGAAGCGTCCGCTTAAATTGGTGTTTGGTATTTATAAAGCAAAAATATTGGTACTTACACTTTAGTACCGAGAAATCTGCGCTGCGCCCGACTCTCCTTAGCAGCAGGGGTCCCAGTGTGTGTTGAATCTTTTCACAGACTTGTCTTACAGCCCAAACAACATCCGACTACAAGGAACGACCCAGGGGAATATCCGGAATTGGCGCCAAAGAGAACACCTGTAGAAGTGAACATAAACTGCAAAACAGTTCTTAGAGTCACAAATTCAGCTTGTGAGCAGTAAGCAGCATATAATATAGATCAACGCGTTTCAAATTCTTTTTCAAGCTCAGTTTGTGAGTCCATAATGCCGGCTTTTTATACCCTCAAGCAGTTCCTTAATTCTTAAAGGGATAGCCGCTCCTTTTATTATTCCGTCTTTAAAGTGCATAGTTTTTGTTTTTTTCATAAAAAGTAATGATAATAAATACTAATTACTATTTTTAATACTAAGTTGCATGAATTTAAGAATTGTTTAATTTCAGATTTAGGTTTCTTGCAATGTGCTCCTTTTTGTAAATTTGTACTTAAGGGGTGTAAACATATTAATATACAAGCATAAAGATTTATTATCATTACTGTTTATGAAAAAAACAAAAACTATGCACTTTAAAGACGGAATAATAAAAGGAGCGGCTATCCCTTTAAGAATTAAGGAACTGCTTGAGGGTATAAAAAGCCGGCATTATGGACTCACAAACTGAGCTTGAAAAAGAATTTGAAACGCGTTGCTCAGTTGATCTATATTATATGCTGCTTACTGCTCACAAGCTGAATTTGTGACTCTAAGAACTGTTTTGCAGTTTATGTTCACCTCTACAGGTGTTCTCTTTGGCGCCAATTCCGGATATTCCCCTGGGTCGTTCCTTGTAGTCGGATGTTGTTTGGGCTGTAAGACAAGTCTGTGAAAAGATCCAACACACACCGGGACCCCTGCTGTTGAGGAGAGTCGGGCGCGGCGCAGATTTCTCGGTATTAAAGTGTAAGTACCGATATTTGTTTGCTTTATAAATACCAAACACCAATTTAAGCGGACGCTTCTGTCTTTCACCTAGACGCCATATACCATTCAGAACAAGCCGGGAGGATCCAGAAGACCGCTATCGTATACTCCGTTTTGTGGAAAGCTTGTGAAGGACGCTTTGTCTGAAAAGTCTCTGTTTGGGCTACAAGAGCAACTTTTTATCTTTTAACTTTTGTCTTTTGCGATTTTATTTTATGTTTAGCAGGTTTATTAGTTAGGACCGATCACTATTAGATATGCTATAAAATATTAGATATATTATTAAAGTTTTCTGTAGATGAATTATTTTTAAGTTTTATTATTGTTTTGAGTTTATTTTGGGAATTAGTATTATATAAATTTAAATTTTTAATCCCTGCTTCTCAAATGTGTTTTATTTCATGTTTATATAAACGAGCTCATTTTATTTTTTGAGCACTAAATAAATTTATTTACCCTTAAGTTTGAGACAGAATTATTCCTTATAGTGGAATTAGAGCTTAAAAGCTAAATTATTCTAGAGACGCACATGGTTATACATTCTAAATTCTAAGTATAAGACCTTTAGTAGCTGATTACATTCTCCTTTTTATACCATTTACTTTAGCATCTAGTTTTGCGCACTTATATTCTTTTGTAATTCCTTGTTTATTATGGATTACCATATATTGGAATCTTATACAGTCATTTCTAAGGCTTTAGTAAATAAATATTTTTCATAACTGTCATACTTATAAAGTATCAAAGGGGAAAATGATAGAGAATAAAGCCAATATGGCTACACATTATGGCTGATGTATATGCACAATATGGCTGATGTATATGCACAATATGGCTGATGTATATACACAAGATGGCTGATATATATGCACAATATGTCTGATGTATATACACATTATGGCTGATGTATGCACAATATGTCTGATGTAATATACACAATATGGCTGATATATGCACAATATGGCTGATGTATATACATAATATAGCTGATGTATATACACAATATGTCTGATGTATATATACACAATATGTCTGATGTAATATACACAATATGGCTGATGTATATACACAATATGGCTAATGTATTCACACAATATGGCTGATGTATTCACACAATATGGCTGATGTATATACACATTATGGCTGATGTATATACACATTATGGCTGATGTATGCACAATATGGCTGATGTATGCACAATATGGCTGATGTATATACACATTATGGCTGATGTATATACACATTATGGCTGATGTATATACACATTATGGCTGATGTATGCACAATATGGCTGATGTATGCACAATATGGCTGATGTATATACACAATATGGCTGATGTATATACACATTATGGCTGATGTATGCACAATATGGATGTATTTAGTTAGAGTCACTTTCTAGTAACTTCTGGAATCACAGCTTCACACACAACCCCCCTATGGAATGTGGCTTAGTACCAGGTTGTGTGCAGCTCAATATGGCTGATGTATATGCATAACATGGCTGATGTATATACACAAGATGGCTGATATATATGCACAATATGTCTGATGTATATACACATTATGGCTGATGTATATACACAATATGGCTGATGTATATACACAATATGGCTGATGTATATACACAATATGGCTGATGTATATATACACAATATGGCTGATATATGCACAATATGTCTGATGTAATATACACAATATGGCTGATGTATATACACAATATGGCTAATGTATTCACACAATATGGCTGATGTATATACACATTATGGCTGATGTATATGCACATTATGGCTGATGCATATACACAATATGGCTGATGTATATACACAATATGGCTGATGTATATACACAATATGGCTGATGTATACACATTATGGCTGATGTATATACACAATATGGCTGATGTATATACACATTATCGCTGATGTAATATACACATTATGGCTGATGTATGCACAATATGGATGTATTTAGTTAGAGTCACTTTCTAGTAACTTCTGGAATCACAGCTTCACACACAACCCCTGTATCCTGTATTAGGCTACAAAGTGCGATTTTGTAAAATTTTGTGATGGTGGTGTGCCACAGGATTTTTTAATGTAAAAAAGTGTGCCAAGGCAAAAAAAAGGTTGCAAATCACTGCTCTAATCAATTAAAACATGTATTTTTATGATTATTGACCCTACACTACTGTGTGTTTAACGACACAAAGGGGTCAAAAACAGAGCAGAAATACGACTTGGGACTCGCAAAGCACTGCTGATCCCGAGTGGAAAACGCTGCTGATCCAATCATCAGAGCTAGTCGCACGACTCAGCTGTGGAATTAGCACTGCTGATTGGATCAGTGGAGTTTTCCGCTCTGTATCACCAGTGCTCTGCAAGTCCTGAATGGTATTTCTACTCTATATTTAACCCATTTCTTGGGGTTAAAAACACAGTAGTCTAGCGTCCATAGTTTTAAAACAACATGCTCTAATGGATTACAGCATGACTTTTTTTTTTACTATAATGGCACTTTCATATGCACTAATCACCTGTAGCTGCATTTATAGGAACTTCATCCCCCTCAGTCTTCATTTGATCACACACATACGATTCTCCTCTGTGCTTAACTGCTGAGCCATCTGAAGATGCAACATCCATACGACCTGTACAGTGAGAATATAATTGTATTGTGTGTACCCTACATGCCTCAGAGACAACATATGTGCATACTCGCCTGTAACCTGTGTAACTTGTGTGCCTCAGACACAACATATTTCTACACTTACCTGTAAAACGTATTACTCAGACACAACATATGTGTACATCAAACTGTAATCTTCATCCCTCAGACACACCACAAATGCACTCACCTGTAATCTTCATCCCTCTGACACAACAAACATGCACACTCACCTGTAACCTTCATCCCTCTGACACAACATACATGCACACTCACCTGTAATCTGCATCCCTCTGACACAACATACATGCACTCACCTGTAACCTTCATCCTTCTGACACAACATACATGCACACTCACCTGTAACCTTCATCCCTCTGACACAACATACATGCACACTCACCTGTAACCGTCATCCCTCTGACACAACATACATGCACACTCACCTGTAACCTTCATCCCTCTGACACAACATACATGCACACTCACCTGTAACCTTCATCCCTCTGACACATCATACATGCACACTCACCTGTAATCTTCATCCTTCTGACACATCATACATGCACACTCACCTGTAACCTTCATCCCTCTGACACAACATACATGCACACTCACCTGTAATCTGCATCCTTCAGACACAACATACATGCACACTCACCTGTAACCTTCATCCCTCTGACACAACATACATGCACACTCACCTGTAACCTTCATCCCTCTGACACAACATACATGCACACTCACCTGTAATCTTCATCCCTCAGACACACCACAAATGCACACTCACCTGTAACCTTCATCCCTCTGACACAACATACATGCACACTCACCTGTAATCTTCATCCCTCTGACACATCATACATGCACACTAACCTGTAACCTTCATCCCTCTGACACAACATACATGCACACTCACCTGTAACCTTCATCCCTCTGACACAACATACATGCACACTTACCTGTAACCTTCATCCCTCTGACACAATATACATGCACACTCACCTGTAACCTTCATCCCTCTGACACAACATACATGCACACTCACCTGTAACCTTCATCCCTCTGACACAACATACATGCACACTCACCTGTAAACTTCATCCCTCTGACACAATATACATGCACACTCACCTGTAACCTTCATCCCTCTGACACAACATACATGCACACTCACCTGTAACCTTCATCCCTCTGACACAACATACATGCACACTCACCTGTAAACTTCTTCCCTCTGACACAACATACATGCACACTCATCTGTAACCTTCATTCCTCTGACACATCATACATGCACACTCATCTGTAACCTTCATTCCTCTGACACAACATACATGCACACTCACCTGTAACCTTCATCCCTCTGACACATCATACATGCACACTCACCTGTAACCTTCATCCCTCTGACACAACATATATGCACACTCACCTGTAACCTTCATCCCTCTGACACAACATACATGCACACTCACCTGTAACCTTCATCCCCCTGACACAACATACATGCACACTCACCTGTAACCTTCATCCCTCTGACACAACATACATGTACACTCACCTGTAACCTTCATCCCTCAGACACACCACAAATGCACACTCACCTGTAACCTTCATCCCTCAGACACACCACAAATGCACACTCACCTGTAACCTTCATCCCTCTGACACAACATATATGCACTCACCTGTAACCTTCATTCCTCTGACACAACACACATGCACACTCACCTGTAACCTTCATCCCTCTAACACAACATACATGCACACTCACCTGTAACCTTCATCCCTCTGACACATCATACATGTACACTCACCTGTAACCTTCATCACTCAGACAAACCACAAATGCACTCACCTGTAACCTTCATCCCTCTGACCCAACATGCATGCACACTCACCTGTAACCTTCATCCCTCTGACACAACATACATGCACACTCACCTGTAACCTTAATCCCTCTGACACAACATACATGCACACTCACCTGTAATCTTCATTCCTCTGACACAACATACATGCACACTCACCTGTAACCTTCATCCCTCTGACACAACATACATGCACACTCACCTGTAACCTTCATCCCTCTGACACAACATACATGCACACTTACCTGTAACCTTCATCCCTCTGACACATCATACATGCACACTCACCTGTAACCTTCATCCCTCTGACACAACATACATGCACACTTACCTGTAACCTTCATCCCTCTGACACAACATACATGCACACTCACCTGTAACCTTCATCCCTCTGACACATCATACATGCACACTCACCTGTAACCTTCATCCCTCTGACACAACATACATGCACACTCACCTGTAACCTTCATCCCTCTGACACAACATACATGCACACTTACCTGTAACCTTCATCCCTCTGACACAACATACATGCACACTCACCTGTAACCTTCATCCCTCTGACACAACATACATGCACACTCACCTGTAACCTTCATCCCTCTGACACATCATACATGCACACTCACCTGTAACCTTCATCCCTCTGACACATCATACATGCACACTCACCTGTAACCTTCATCCCTCTGACACATCATACATGTACACTCACCTGTAACCTTCATCACTCAGACAAACCACAAATGCACTCACCTGTAACCTTCATCCCTCTGACCCAACATACATGCACACTCACCTGTGACCTTCATCCCTCTGACACAACATACATGCACACTCACCTGTAATCTTCATCCCTCTGACACAACATACATGCACACTCACCTGTAACCTTCATCCCTCTGACACAACATACATGCACACTCACCTGTAACCTTCATCCCTCTGACACAACATACATGCACACTCACCTGTAATCTTCATTCCTCTGACACAACATACATGCACACTCACCTGTAACCTTCATCCCTCTGACACAACATACATGCACACTCACCTGTAACCTTCATCCCTCTGACACAACATACATGCACACTTACCTGTAACCTTCATCCCTCTGACACATCATACATGCACACTCACCTGTAACCTTCATCCCTCTGACACAACATACATGCACACTTACCTGTAACCTTCATCCCTCTGACACAACATACATGCACACTTACCTGTAACCTTCATCCCTCTGACACAACATACATGCACACTTACCTGTAACCTTCATCCCTCTGACACATCATACATGCACACTCACCTGTAACCTTCATCCCTCTGACACAAGATACATGCACACTCACCGGTAACCTTCATCCCTCTGACACAACATACATGCACACTTACCTGTAACCTTCATCCCTCTGACACAACATACATGCACACTCACCTGTAACCTTCATCCCTCTGACACAACATACATGCACACTCACCTGTAACCTTCATCCCTCTGACACAACATACATGCACACTCACCTGTAAACTTCTTCCCTGTGACACAACATACATGCACACTCACCTGTAACCTTTATCCATCTGACACAACATACATGCACACTTACCTGTAACCTTCACCCCTCTGACACAACATACATGCACACTTACCTGTAACCTTCATCCCTCTGACACAACATACATGCACACTTACCTGTAACCTTCATCCCTCTGACACAACATACATGCACACTCACCTGTAACCTTCATCCCTCTGACACAACATACATGCACACTCACCTGTAACCTTCATCCCTGTGACACAACATACATGCACACTCACCTGTAACCTTTATCCCTCTGACACAACATACATGCACACTCACCTGTAACCTTTATCCCTCTGACACAACATACATGCACACTTACCTGTAACCTTCATCCCTCTGACACAACATACATGCACACTCACCTGTAACCTTCATCCCTCTGACACAACATACATGCACACTTACCTGTAACCTTCATCCCTCTGACACAACATACATGCACACTCACCTGTAACCTTCATCCCTCTGACACAACATACATGCACACTCACCTGTAATCTGCATCCTTCAGACACAACATACATGCACACTCACCTGTAATCTGCATCCTTCAGACACAAGTGCACACTCACCTGAGCTGATACAGTCACTGGTTTCATAATCTGGAGCTTTCACCTGACGCCTCACACACAGATCTTCTGTTATCTCAAGTTTCACTATATCAGCGTTATCCTCATCTGTACAAATAAAGAAGCTTCAGTTTTATATCCTATGATCTAGTTTTATAACTTTACCATAAAAGAGTGTGTGTATTTCTCAGATAGACAATAGCACCAAATACACACATTGTGGTACTTTCTTCTGTTCTTTTATTTTTTTAGCTTAAAGACTACAACATATGTACACACCCTCCTGTAACCAGCGTATCTCATAGACAACATATGAACACACTCACCTATAACCAGCATATCTCATAGACAACATATGTACACTCTCACTTGTAACCAGAGTATCTCATAGACAACATCTGTACACACTCGCCTATAACCAGCGTATCTCATAGACAACATCTGTACACTCTCACTTGTAACCAGAGTATCTCATAGACAACATATGTACACACTCACCTGTAACCAGAGTATCTCATAGACAACATATGAACACACTCACCTGTAACCAGAGTATCTCATAGACAACATATGAACACACTCACCTGTAACCAGAGTATCTCATAGACAACATATGAACACACTCACCTGTAACCAGAGTATCTCATAGACAACATATGTACACACTCACCTGTAACCAGCGTATCTCATAGACAACATATGAACACACTCACCTGTAACCAGAGTATCTCATAGACAACATATGAACACACTCACCTGTAACCAGAGTATCTCATAGACAACATATGTACACACTCACCTGTAACCAGAGTATCTCATAGACAACATATGAACACACTCACCTGTAACCAGCTTATCTCATAGACAACATCTGTACACACTCACCTGTAACCAGCGTATCTCATTAACAACATATGTACACACTCACCTGTAACCAGTGTATCTCATAGACAACATCTGTACACACTCACCTGGAACCAGAGTATCTCATACACAATATATGTACACACTCACCTGTAACCAGAGTATCTCATAGACAACATTTGTACACACTCACCTGTAACCAGCGTATCTCATTAACAACATATGTACACACTCACCTGTAACCAGCGTATCTCATAGACAACATTTGTACACACTCACCTGTAACCAGCGTATCTCATAGACAACATTTGTACACACTCACCTGTAACCAGCGTATCTCATAGACAACATTTGTACACACTCACCTGTAACCAGCGTATCTCATTAACAGCATATGTACACACTCACCTGTAACCAGCGTATCTCATAGACAACATTTGTACACACTCACCTGTAACCAGTGTATCTCATTAACAACATATGTACACACTCACCTGTAACCAGCGTATCTCATAGACAACATTTGTACACACTCACCTGTAACCAGCGTATATCATTAACAACATATGTACACACTCACCTGTAACCAGCGTATCTCATAGACAACATATGCACACACTCACCTGTAACCAGCGTATCTCATTAACAACATATGCACACACTCACCTGTAACCAGCGTATCTCATTAACAACATATGCACACACTCACCTGTACTCAGATAATCTTAGGCTACATAGGTTCAAGCTCACCTGTAACCAGTCTATCTCATAGACAACCTACGTTAACACTCCTCCATAAGCCCCAAGCCTCAGACACAACACGTGCACTCATCTATAAAATGCTTTCCTTAGACACAACATACATGTACACTTACCTGTAACTTGTGTGCCTCAGACATAACATATTTGTGCACTTACCTGTAACCCATATTACTCAGACACAACATATGTGTACATCGAACTGTAACCTTCATCCCTCTGACACAACGTACATGCACACTCACCTGTAACCTTCATCCCTCTGACACAACATACATGCACACTCACCTGTAACCTTCATCCCTCTGACACAACATACATGCACACTCACCTGTAACCTTCATCCCTCAGACACACCACAAATGCACACTCACCTGTAACCTTCATCCCTCTGACACAACATACATGCACACTCACCTGTAACCTTCATCCCTCTGACACAACATACATGCACATTCACCTGTAACCTTCATCCCTCTGACACAACATACATGCACATTCACCTGTAACCTTCATCCCTCTGACACAACATACATGCACACTCACCTGTAACCTTCATCCCTCAGACACACCACAAATGCACACTCACCTGTAACCTTCATCCCTCTGACACAACATACATGCACACTCACCTGTAACCTTCATCCCTCTGACACAACATACATGCACACTCACCTGTAACCTTCATCCCTCAGACACACCACAAATGCACACTCACCTGTAATCTGCATCCCTCTGACACAACATACATGCACACTCACCTGTAACCTTCATTCCTCTGACACAACATACCTGCACACTTACCTGTAACCTTCATCCCTCTGACACAACATACATGCACACTCACCTGTAACCGTCATCCCTCTGACACAACACAAATGCACACTCACCTGTAACCTTCATCCCTCTGACACAACATACATGCACACTTACCTGTAACCTTCATCCCTCTGACACAACATACATGCACACTCACCTGTAATCTGCATCCTTCAGACACAACACAAGTGCACACTCACCTGAGCTGATACGGTCACTGGTTTCATAATCTGGAGCTTCCACCTGACGCCTCACACACAGATCTTCTGTTATCTCAACTTTCACTATATCAGCGTTATCTTCATCTGTACAAATAAAGAAGCTTCAGTTTTATATCCTATGATCTAGTTTTATAACTTTACCATAAAAGAGTGTGTGTATTTCTCAGATAGACAATAGCACCAAATACACACATTGTGGTACTTTCTTATGTTCTTTTAATTTTTTAGCTTAAAGACTTACTGTATATTGTTTATTTGCCATGTCCAGAAAAATATATTGTCCAACAAATGAAGAAAAGATCATTGAGATTAATACCAGTTAACTCACTTATTCACACTGGAGGTGGTGACACAGTAATGAGCTACTAGCGAGGTATACGGCTTTGTGTTATCATAAGGTAGTTAGACAGAACCCCAGAGTTTGTGAGGTGTAACTTTTTAAATAGTATAATCATATAAACATGAGCTACACACTAACCTGTGTCTGCTGAGTAACCATCTGATAAATATAACTGTTATTTACATGACACAAAATGATATAAACCTGAGCTACTCACTAACCTGTGTCTGCTGTGTAACCATCTGATAAATATAACTGTTATTTACATGACACAAAATGATATAAATCTGAGTCTCACTAACCTGCGTCTGCTGTGTAACCATCTGATAAATATAACTGTTATTTACATGAGACAAAATGATATAAACCTGAGCTACTCACTAACCTGTGTCTGCTGTGTAACCATCTGATAAATATAACTGTTATTTACATGACACAAAATGATATAAACCTGAGCTACTCACTAACATGTGTCTGCTGTGTAACCATCTGATAAATATAACTGTTATTTACATGAAACAAAATTATATAAACCTGAGCTACTCGCTAACCTGTGTCTGCTTTGTAACCATCTGATAAATATAACTGTTATTTACATGACACAAAATGATATAAACCTGAGCTACTCACTAACCTGTGTCTGCTGTGTAACCATCTGATAAATATAACGGTTATTTACATGAGACAAAATGATATAAACCTGAGCTACTCACTAACCTGTGTCTGCTGTGTAACCATCTGATAAATATAAATGTTATTTACATGACACAAAATGATATAAACCTGAGCTGCTCACTAACCTGTGTCTGCTGTGTAACCATCTGATAAATATAACTGTTATTTACATGACACAAAATGATATAAACCTGAGCTACTCACTAACCTGTGTCTGCTGTGTAACCATCTGATAAATATAACTGTTATTTACATGACACACAATTATATAAACCTGAGTCTCACTAACCTGTGTCTGCTGTGTAACCATCTGATAAATATAACTGTTATTTACATGAGACAAAATGATATAAACCTGAGCTACTCACTAACCTGTGTCTGCTGTGTAACCATCTGATAAATATAACTGTTATTTACATGACACAAAATGATATAAACCTGAGCTACTCACTAAACTGTGTCTGCTGTGTAACCATCTGATAAATATAACTGTTATTTACATGACACAAAATGATATAAACCTGAGCTACTCACTAACCTGTGTCTGCTGTGTAACCATCTGATAAATATAACTTATTTACATGAGACAAAATGTCACCATCACATCATCTTCCCTTTACTTAATCAGTGCTAATCACCTGTAGCCGTATTTATAGGAACTTTATCCTCCTCAGTCTTCACCTGATCACACACATTCGGTTCTACTCCGTGCTCAACTGCTGAGCCATCTGTAGGCGTCACATCAGTACGGCCTGTACAGTGAGAATATACATGTGTGTGTAAGTAGTTTGTACCCTACATCCCTCAGACACAACAACATTTGTACACACTAACCACATGTACCTTAAACATACTCACTTGCCTGTAACCTGTGTACTTCACACACACACACAACATACATGTACACTTACCTGTAATTCTCATGCATCAGAAACACACATGCATATACGCATGTAACATATGTACACACTCACATGAAACAGGTGTAAATCAGACACAACACATATGCACACTCCCCTGTAACCCAAGTATCATAGATACAACACATGAGACAAAATGAAGTAATCATAGACTTTTTCAGTTACTTAATATGCAGTAATCACCTGTAGCCGTATTTATAGCTACTTCATTCTCCTCAGTCTTCACCTGATCATGTACATACAGTTCTCCTCTGTGTTCAACCGCTAAGCCATCTGTAGATGTCACATCAGTACGGCCTGTACAGTGAGAATATTTGTTAAATATAAAACTTACATCAAGTTACTATTTACAAAATTAGCAACAATTTACATTACAAAGCACTTTCTGCACATTTATATAAACACGACAATCTCAGCTGATATCTGTTATATGTCACTTGCTTGTAGTCAGTGTCCCATTATGCATAGCTGTGTTAGCTTCTGCTAGTCTGTCATTTTCAATTACAATTTTTACCTTCATATATCTGACAAGTTTAAAAATATAGCAGCCAAATAAATAGTAGCCAGAAATGTTTTTATTTCTTATTGTGTGTAGAAGATAAAAATGAAATATAATATAAAAAATAGTATTTATTAGCTTCAGCATTCATATTAAAGCATATGTATATATAGGAAAGAGAGTACAACAAAATTGTAGATGTGTGGTTCTGAGCTTTGCAAATCTCTGTACAAGAACAGAGCAGGGCATTATCCAGAGCACATTGTGTAAGGAGTGTCTAGCACCGTGGCACCTGGGTTACTTGAGCTATGCTCTACCCTTAGTACAGGGGACAATGCATTAGCTAACGTACACATCTATATCATGTTATGTTACAATCTCCTCAATGTGTTTAATGTCTTTAAAAGGAGACTAAACACCTATTGCTTTTGTGTAAAATTGTGCTTTGTCCCACGGTCCCTAGAGAGGTTAAACAGCAAATTGCTGCAAATCAGACAGCTGGTTTAGGTGATTTGCATGTTACAGATTTTGCTTTTTGACCTCTTTAGGGAGCGTAGAACAAACACAATCTTTACACAAACACAAGAGATATATAATGTCCTTTTAAATGACATGATAAGTGGCAACATAAATAATGACAGTGTATTGTAAAGCTTATGTACTGCACATAATGTTCCTTTGACCATTCTTTATAAAATAACATGTTTATCTGCCTCTGTTTCCTGTGATTTTACTTTTTATTGTGATCAGATAATTTATGAGAATTTTCCGGCCAACCTGTGACACTGCAGCAGTGTGATTTATTCTAAATACAGAGACTGATACTGAGTGTGCACGTGCTGCTGAGAGTGTGCATGTGGTGCTGAGTTCATTATTAACAAGACTAAAGAAGCAGCTTAAAGGGACAGTAAACCTAAAAAATGTTATATAATTCTGCACATAGTGCAGAATTATATAACATTATTTTAGTTCTATCGTTATATAAAACCTTTTTTTCCCTTTGAATTTTTTAAAAATATGCCCGTTTTACAGACCCGCTCTGCTGTCAGACAGAGCAGGAGCGAGCTGCACTTAATGTTATGGCGCGGTCGGGCCGGGCTGTGACTATACAGCTGGCCCGATGCGCTGTGTAAAAAAAAACAGACCTGCTCAGCAGAGTACAGAGAGCGGGTCTGTAAAACGGGCATATTTTTAAAAAATTCAAAGGGAAAAAAAGGTTTTATAACGATAGCACTAAAATAATGTTATATAATTCTGCACTATGTGCAGAATTATATAACATTATTTTTTAGGTTTACTGACACTTTAATATAAGCTGCTGTTCAGTAGTAGAGTCTGTAGAGCGACAGCACACTACTGATTGTTATGTCCCTTTAAGACAATCAGATTACTGAGGTTTCTGGTTTGTTATTGTAAATATCCAATTCTGATGACAAAACCAGGTGACATGCACGTGATGTCCTGCTTACCTCCGTGTGCATCAGGAAGCTCTGAGGTTTGGTTCTCGGTCTTGTCAGACATTGTCTTGTTCAGCAACTGAATTTGTCAGATATTATTATAATGTATCTACTTTACTGGCAAACGCAGTGATCTGTATTGTATGTGATCTTCACAGTAACAGGAGCCTAAACACACAGAGAGAGAGAGGTTTTTTAGTACATTTCATTGTCATAGGGGAAATTATGAATTATGGGTGAGCAACACCCATATCTGAGATTTTTTTGTGTGAGTTACCCGCACAAGTTATACTGTTTTTTTGTTTTGTTTTTTTTTTAAAAGCAAACCAACCAGTTTTACAACATAATTTTAGTTTACAGAAATACCCTAATATTAAAAGTCATCATATTAAATACAATTTCCATAACATACATATTATATTATAGATAGGTTCCATTTGCCTCACATACACATACATCTCCAGTCCCTGTATCTTATATAGAGATATATCATATTTTAGAGAGGATCCCTCTACATATTAGATAAAGGATCCATGTTACTCACACACACACAGCCCTTCCCTAGAACCTTATACTAAGACATATAACATATAGAGAGTTACAATCTGTTACACACACAGCACCGTATATACACAGAGATATAAAACAATAGAGAGGTACCATCTTACACACACACACACCACCTTATAGACAGAAATATAATACTATATAAAGGTACCATCTGTTACACATACAGCCTTTGGTACATAGACATATAATACTACAAAGAAGTACCATCTAACTTTAGTTTACATAAATATATCATACCAAATGCAAAAAAAAGTTAGATTTTGTATCATTTTCTATAACATACATATTGTATTGCATAGAGGTTTCCTCTGCCTAACACACACAGCTCCCTCCCTAGTACCCTATATACATATATACAGAGATTATCTCTGTCTCACACACACATAGCCTCTCCGGTACCTTATACACAGATATATAAGATTATAGAGAGGTTCCCTTTGTCTCGCACAGATAGACACCCTTTAGTGCCGTCCGACAAGAAGAGCGTGCTGTGCAGAGACTTCTATTGCCATTCTCCACAATCGCCAAGTTGCAGTGCGGTATGTAACAGTATGTTATGTTCTAGTCTAAGTTACTATTAATAATATATGGAGAAAAAAAACTTAGTAGGAGAATAAAACTCTGCGGTCACATTAGAGAATGTGATCGCAGAGTTTTATTCCCCTACTAAGTTTTCTTTTCTCCATATATTATTAGTCTATACTATCAGACTACAATGGGATGAATAGGCAATTTTGTTAATTTATTCTAGCTCAATACCTACCATTTTCTGTGGGAAGTGTTGCTTTTCAAAAAATGATAGATTGGCCAAAGAGAAGGCTTACCTCCCATGCGCTCCTGCTAAACTGCATAACTTCATACTTTCTTGTTTAGCAAAGGCACAGGAGAACGTCAGGCACTATACTACAATAATTAAAACACAATTAATTGTAATCTATCAATATGTGCACAATAACATATTGATAGATTACAATGAATTGTGTTTTAATTAAAAGGACATGAAAGCTGTGCATTTCAAATTTAAATACAAAAATGTTTGGATAATTACATGTTTGCACATGTATTTATTTTTAAAAGATATCCCATCTTTTGTAATAACTTTTTTTTTTTCACGCACTGCTGTTACAGCATTATGCCTCATGCACTGTTTCAAGTACCTGATGTGGGATTATTGCATACATTGAAAAGACAATGCATATTAATACATGTAGTGGGTATTAACAAATCCAGTGATATTTTCAAAAACAAGCACTTTTTTTATTGGGGGCGGGGCGTCCAGGGGGGGAGTCCCAGGGGGGACGTCGGGGGGGGGGGGGCAGTTGGGATATGTGGTCACCCTACTAGAGAGGTATCATCTTCCTCACACCACCTCTCCTCAGCATCTTATACACAGGCATATAACACTACAGATCTGTCTCACACTCACATCACCTCTCCCCAGCACCTTATACACAGGCACATAACACTA
This sequence comes from Bombina bombina, assembly GCF_027579735.1. Lineage (NCBI taxonomy): Eukaryota > Metazoa > Chordata > Amphibia > Anura > Bombinatoridae > Bombina > Bombina bombina. Next base: position 854,151,815 of record NC_069502.1, read on the forward strand.
CAGATCTGACTCACACCACCTCTCCCCAGCACCTTATACACAGGCACATAACACTACAGATCTGTCTCACACTCACACCACCTCTCCCCAGCACCTTATACACAGGTATATAACACTACAGATCTGTTTCACACTCACACCACCTCTCCCCAGCACCTTATACACAGGCACATAACACTACAGATCTGTCTCACACTCACACCACCTCTCCCCAGCACCTTATACACAGGTATATAACACTACAGATCTGTTTCACACTCACACCACCTCTCCCCAGTACCTTATACACAGGTATATAACACTACAGATCTGTCTCACACTCACACCACCTCTCCCCAGCACCTTATACACAGGTATATAACACTACAGATCTGTCTCACACTCACACCACCTCTCCCCAGCACCTTATACACAGGCACATAACACTACAGATCTGTCTCACACTCACTCCACCTCTTCCCAGCACCTTATACACAGGTATATAACACTACAAATCTTTCTCACACTCACACCACCTCTCCCCAGCACCTTATACACAGGCACATAAAACTACAAAAGCTACACAATCATATCAAACAGTGAGTTACACATATTACACACATGACACAATTATACACAATCGTGTACTTACCTCACTATACATAAACAAGTAGCTGAGTAGTCAATATATCCACCCCCTTGTGTTTCCTGATAGAATAGCAGCTTTTTCCCTTCCCGCAGAAGGACCAGGCATGTCACAAGTCACATGTCTGATGTGACCACACGGGAAAGAGATTTACCGGAAGTAGCTGTGCAGGGCTGCAGGCATCTCTAATGCAGCTTCCTGTTGCTGTTTGTGCCATTTGATCGCTGCTGTCATACGGAACAAACTGCTGCTGTCTCAGCACTTTATATGGTGGTTTCATGTAGGTAACGTTCTAATTGATGTGTCTGTGTATAAAGCACTGGGTGTGTGCATCACAACGAACGTCTCTTAATAGTAAATACCTCTGTATAAGCTACTGCAGAGGATTGTGTGTGTTAGAGGCAGAGTAACCCATAATAGTATATATCTGTATATAAGGTACTGGGGTTGTGTGTTAGTGGCAGAGTAATCCTTGCTTTAATATTATATACCTGTATATAAGGTACTGGGGATGGGGCTGCGTGTGAGAGACAGAGGGACAATCTCTGTAATATTATATACCTGTATATAAGGTGCTGGGGGGGGGGGAGAAAGACGAATGAGCCTCTCTATTATATATATATATATATATATATATATATATCTGTATATAATGTATTGTGGAGGGGGCTGTGTGTGTGGCAGAGGGAACAGTCTTTATTATGAGGTGTGTGTGTGTATATGAATGCATACATATATGTGAAGTGTATATGTGAGTTTGTATAGATATATGTGGGATATCCGTGTATGCATAGGTCAGTGTGTGTATAAGTGTATGTATGGCTATTATTCTTATATGTGTAATTTCTGTATGTGCTACTGCTGCAGGGCTCAGTGTTACACAATATCACTGACCATGAACAAGATGAAGATGAAGCTGCCTGAGCGGATCCTAAATCACATCCTGGAGATTCTCTACCTGCTGACGGGAGAGGTGAGAAAACATCATAACAACACCATGGTAACCTCTTGCAGGGAATATGTGTATTAGTTGCTTAGCAATAAGAAGTGATAGATGCTCAGAGGGAAAGGAAAAGCCCATGTTTAAGGTGTTTTTGCAATTTTAAAAGTGTAGAATTGTTCTTGGAATATTCTGTTGTAGAAATTCACCCGATGAGACAGTTTGTGTTATTTGTTCCATCATCCCCATACACAGGCCAGCAATAGGCAGCTTATAAAGTGATGTCAGGCTTAGGCTAACAAAGAATAAACTGTTATTTATATGGTATAATCAAGTAGTAATCTGTGCAGAAGAGGAAGTGCTATTGTATAGAATGGCCCTAAGCATGTGTACATAATATGCCATATATAGATCATTCCTGTACGTACACCTGCTAGCTGGTTAGTCTACTCACATCCTGGTAATTTCATTGTGCATGTTATATGGATATCCTATCATTTATCTCAATATAATGTATGTGGGGGTTTTTTGTGTTTGTTTTTTTCAACTGCACGCAAAGATACTGGAAAGTATCTTGCAGGATCCAGAAACTGACCTTGCAACATATTAGGCAGTGATTGATTGATCAGTGCAGGAGCTTAGTTATATTTTCCCTTAATTGCCCACAACAAAGGAGATATCCAATGCGGCTATTAATTGCTGATAAATACTGTGCATATGTAAAACTTTTATTGTGTTCACAGATATTTTGCAAGGGATGTTAAACAGTAAATAAATGCTAGACATCATGATGTATTCAATGCAACGTTTAGCCTTAGAATACTATGTATATGCATCTTTACAATTATATTAGTTTAAATATTGAAAATATATATCTAAAGGTTTAATTTCTATAAATTACTTTAGGTTCTATAAAGTAATGGACGCCATCATGTTTAATACAGATTTCTTATCTCTTTTTGTGTAAATAAAGCTAGCAACCTTTTTAGAGGGTGCACTACACGGCTGATTTTACTGACCACCCTGCTAAAATTATAACCAATATTAAAGGGACAGTCAACACCAGAATTTTTGTTGTATAAAAAGATAGATAATCCCTTTATTACCCATTCTCCAGTTTTGCATAACCAACACAGTTATAATAATACATGTTTTGCCTGTGATTAACTTGTATCTAAGCATCTTCTGACATCCTCCTGATCTCATGACATTTTATTTATTATCTATTGGCTTTTATATTAGCCAATTAGTGCAGTGTCTGCCACAAGCCACGGGCATGATCAAAATGTTATCTATATGGCGTACATGAACTAGCTCTCTGTTGTGAAAAGCAAATAAAAAAGCATGTGATAAGAGGCAGCCTTTAAGGGCTTAGACATTATCACATGAGCCTTCCTAAGTTTAGCTTTCAACTAAGAATACCAAGAGAACAAAGCAAAATTGGTGATAAAAGTAAATTGGAAAGTTGTTTAAAATTACATGCCCTATTTCAAACATGAAAGGTTTTTTTTTTTGGAAATTAAAATGATGTTCAGTTTTTATTGCACAAATTATCATTAAAAATCAATCAATCAAGTGAACGCTGAGTACCAGCTGTGTATAACCTGCCGGAGGCCACCCAGTGTGCTAACCACTGAAAGTGTTAGCCTGCCTGTCAGCACCGGTTACAATACGGTGCATCGTTCTCCGGTAAGCGACGATAATAATTACCCTGTTGAACTTTGATCCAACAATATCACCCTATGTGGCGCCCTCTTTTTTATTCCTAATTACAGATATATCATTAAAAATGTTTGTGTTAAATTATGCAGAAAATGATATAATATTAGAAAATATTACACTGCCCCCACACTACTTTATAATGACACCCGGCTACTTCATTATATTACCCAACTGGCAACTGAAAGCTGTGTTAAATTGCTTCTTTTATTGCCTGGTTTATATCTGTCCCTAATTATCTTCAGCAGGGAAACAGATAAGGGGAAACTTAAGCTCAAACATGGCGGCACCCATTATTTATAGAAACAAAAAAAAATCAGAGGAAAAGGGAACAAAATAAACCCAGAGACAGAACTTTTTTTCACTTTCTGCGATGAGATTTTTTAGTGAAAATTTTTCTGCAGGTCATTTTTAAATAAAATAAAATAGTAAATTTGTCAGTTACAATAAAGCACCAGATCAATTGCAATGTGTTGGTTAACATGAGAATAAAGCAATATTTAAAGTTGTATAATCTAGTGCAGTAGTTGAAAATTGCATTGCAAATTAGCTGCAGACAAAAAAAGTAATTGTAAAATGTCTCTTGAATTAATTTGGTTTCCTTTTCTCTTAGTCTAACATAGAAATGTAGTAATTAAAAAGGTGCATTGCTCATACAAACTTCTTACATTCAGAGAAAAACAGCTTTGCAGACTGTGAAAAGCTAGGGAACAAGCTTGCAAAAATCTCAGAGCCAGACAACAATCAATGCACTGCTGCTTTGCAGCACTACTGCATATTTGACTGTTGTCTTCAAACAGCACTTTGCTCTGGATGCACTGTGTTAAGGAAAACTTATACAATGCAGCCAGAGAACAGCTCTGTTTAAAACGAACAGCCTAATGAGGAGCAGCTCTGAAAAGATAAAGTGCTAACAGTTCCTGTTCTTTCTGCAGACATTCTGCATTTTCTGCAATGACATCTCAGATCACTGTATGTTCTGCCTTGGGGAAAATAAATAATGAAAGTATATTGCAAAGTCTATTTTAGCTACATATAATTAAACATTTTATATTACAGTTCCATATCCCTTTAATTCCTAATATATACTGTGCATATATAAAATATTTACTGTGTGTGCAGATATTTTGCAATGCAACATTTAATAACTGATATATACTGTGCATATATATATAATATTTATTGTGTGTGCAGATATTTTGCAATGGAACAATTAATTCTTGATATATACTGTGCTTACATATTATTATTATTATTATTATTATTATTATTATTATTATTATCCGGTATTTGTAGAGCGCCAACAGATTCGGCAGCGCTGTAAACATTTTTTAGGGGTCAAGTGGGTAGAGGGCCCTGCCGAGAGTTTCACTGTTGTAGTCTAGCTATTATGAAGCGATCTGTAAATAGCTGGGCCCATAGGCTTACATTCTAAGGGGTTCAAGGGGAAAGCAATGGAGTTAGGAAAGGTTAGTACTGGTTGTATGCATCCCTGAATAGTAGAGTTTTTAGGGAGTGCTTGAAGCTGTTAAAACTAGGGGAGAGTCTTATGGAGCAAGGCAGGGAATCCCACAAGATGGGGGCCAGTCTGGAGAAGTCCTGTAAACGGGAATGTGAGGAAGTAACAAGAGAGGAGGAGATCCTGAGCTGATCGAAGGGGACGGGAGGGAGAGTATCTAGAGACAAGTTCTGAGATGTAGGGGGGAGCAGTGCAGTTGAGAGCTTTATATGTCAGAGTGAGGATTTTATGTTTAATCCTAGAGGCAAGAGGAAGCCAGTGAAGGGAGTGGCAGAGAGGTGCAGCAGATGAAGAGCGACGAGTAAGAAAGATGAGCCTGGCAGAGGCATTCATAATGGATTGTAAAGCAGCTATGCGGCAGCTAGGTAGACCAGAGAGGACGGAGTTGCAGTAGTCGAGGCGGGAAAGGATGAGAGAGTGGATTCAAATCTTGGTTGTATCTTGTGTAAGGAAATGTCTAATTTTAGCTATGTTTTTAAGGTGGAAGCGGCAGGCTTTAGCCAAGGACTGAATGTAATGAGTGAAGGAAAGATCTGAGTCAAGTGTGACCCCAAGACAACGGGCGTGCGGGGTAGGGGTAATGATGGAATTATCAACAGTTATAGAAATTTGGGGGTGGAGATATTGGAAGAAGGGGGAAAAATAAGGAGTAAAGTTTTGGAGAGATTTAGCTTAAGGTAGTGAGAGGACATCCAAGATGAGATGTGAGAAAGACAGTTATTGACACGGGTTAGTAAGGAAGGAGGTAGGTCTGGTGTAGAGAGGTAGATTTGGGTGTCTTCGGCATACAAATGGTATTGAAACCCATGGGACTTTATTAAGGAACCTAGTAATGACGTGTAGATTGAAAACAGAAGGGGACCAAGGACATACAATATTTACTGTGTGTGCAGATATTTTCAATGCAACAATTAATTATTGATATATACTGTGCATCTATATAATATTTATTGTGTGTGCAGATATTTTGCAATGCAACCATTAATTCTTGATATATACTGTGCATACATACAATATTTAATGTAGGTGCAGATATTTTGCAATGCTTTCCATGTGACCATGATGAGGGAATGTGATAACAGGATACACACATGTGATGTGAGATGGGTCAGTGATGTTTTTATGTTTCTTTCTTGCAGCGTGTGACTAACTTACTGACAGTGAGTGATATGACCGGGGACAAGATGACAACAGAGAGGATACTGACCCACACCCTGCAGATCATGTACCTGCTGACAGGGGAGGTGATGGAATATTCCATAATAACAGCTGCATGTCCCTGTCACTGGCTGTATTTGTTTATTTATACACATTAACATGGTTTGAAATGATTAGAATATGTTGATTGCAGCCTGACATGTCCTCGCTCATTCTGTACATGGGGTATATAACCTTTTCATACTAAGGGCCAAACATATGTATCTTTGTGTATATACTTTAATAAGCAAGGGTAATCTGAAAAACATCCAAAAATATATTACAGTATATTATATTAGACCAGAAATGTTCAAATATCTATGTAAAGTTTTTAGCATTTCTTATCACTGAGGATGCCCACAAAGCTGGCATATTTCAAAGAAATTTGTTTATGCAAAGAAAAGTTACAAGCACATGAAAAATGGCTGTTAGGGGGTTTAGTGGTTGTGGGGAATTATTGTAGTGGGACCTGGCAATTTAGAGGTTAAATGCTATGAGGTTGTGTCAGTTTATCGATATTAAAGCGATATCATTCTATGCATTGTGCACGTGATATTCAGCTGGTAATATAATGGTAAGTTTTGCCAGCACTCTATTTAGCACATCTCATTATAAGTAAGTGATGCACTAACTAAGGGCTCGCTTCCATTGAGCTGTTAAAAATGGAGCCGTAAGTGTCACGTCGCGCCACACTAGCCGTTGCTAGGGGCGCGGCGTCTCCTTGCGTCTCCTTCCCTGCTAGTTGCCAGGGGTTGTGTCGGGTCCGGATGCGTGCAACACTGATGTCATCGCTGCACGCTCCTGATGCCGGTCGGACGTCTGTGGTGCAAACCCTGCGCCTATGTAAGTTCTACTACAATGATCTGTCACTGCCCAAGTATAGGTGTTACTTTGTGTGCTCCTGGGTGTGACAGATCGTTGTATTAATTTGCCTATTTTGTGTATGATCCCTGCCTGTCTGACTACTCTGCCTGCTATACCCCTTAACTACTGGATTGATATACTGCTGCTGAACCCTGCCTGTCTGACTACTCTACCTGCTATACCCCTTAATTACTGGATTGATATACTGATGCTGAACCCTGCCTGTCTGACTACTCTGCTTATTAAACCCTCTTGTTCTGGATTGCCTCTTTGTTGCCGAACCCTGCCTGCCTGACCATTCTAGTGGTTTGTCCTTGGACTGCTCTGTCGTTGCCGCTGGGGACTGTCCTGCCTGTGGTGAGTGCCGCCTTCCTCATCTTACTAACTTTCTCTGCTCTGGGATATTCCCTATCATTCCGGCTCAACGCCGGGATAACAAGACTACTGGCCGAGTTCGATCTGATAGAGGAGTATCCCACAAGCATTACAGTAAGCTACCGAAGCGGCCGACAGCTAAAAGTAATTTATGGCTCCATTTTAGTACCAGGTTTCCATTGAAAAGGTTTCCGCTTTGCGAGCCGTCACTCTTTTCGTGTAGGTGTAAGTTAGCATTGTGTTAACTCTTCCACCCGATGCCGGATTTCTAAAACATTAATAGGTTATTATGGTAACCCAACCTTACACTACACTCAATTGCACATACGGCGCCACAAACAAGTGCGGCGCCGTATATTTTATCCGTCGTTCGCTGCTAAATCAAATCAAACACCTAATGCATGCTCAATATCTACCTCTCAACCGCAACCCCCCACCGCAATAACTAATATATTAACCCCTTATCCGGCAACCCCCATACCGCAAAGTATCTATCAAAGTTATTAACCCCTAAACCGCCATCCCCCCACAATGCAAAATATCTATTAAATCTATTAACCCCCTAATCTGCCATGCCCCCACAGCGCAAACTATCTATTAAATCTATTAACCCCTTAATCCGCCATGCCCCCACAACGCAAACTATCTATGAAATCTATTAACCTCCTAATCCGCCATGCCCCCACAATGCAAACTATATATTAAATCAATTTTTTTTGTATTTTTTTTTTTTTTGGGGGTGGGGGGTTTTACTGTTAGAGGGGTGACTTAGTATTTTTTAAGGTAAAAGAGCTTTTTAACCCCTTAATCCGCCATGCCCCCACAACGCAAACTATCTATGAAATCTATTAACCTCCTAATCCGCCATGCCCCCACAATGCAAACTATATATTAAATCAATTTTTTTTGTATTTTTTTTTTTATTTTGGGGGTGGGGGGTTTTACTGTTAGAGGGGTGACTTAGTATTTTTTAAGGTAAAAGAGCTTTTTAACTTAGGGCAATGCCCTATAAAAGGCCCTTTTAAAGGCTATTGGTAGTTTAGTATTAGATTAGGGGGTGTTTTTATTTGGTGGGGCTTTTTAATTTTCATATGGATTAGTTTAATTTTTGATAATTTTGTTTATTATTTTATGTAATGTTAGACTTTTTTTATTTTCTATAATTTTATCTTAATTTAAACCTAGTTTCTTTCTGATGACACAATGAGTCCACGGAATCATCAATTACTGTTGGAAATATCACTCCTGACCAGCAGGAGGAGGCAAAGAGCACCACAGCAAAGCTGTTAAATATCACTTCCTTTCCCACAAACCCCAGTCATTCTCTTTGCCTCTAGTGCAAGGAGGAGGTGAAGTAATTTGTTGTCTAATTATGATTCTTCTATCAAGATTTTTTTTTATTTTGAAGTCAGGGCAGGATTGCTCTGATCTTCCATCACAATTTGGGTATAGCTGTACTCCACGTTAGCAGGGCTGTGGTAGCTTTAAAGCAGTTAGGAACTTGTAAAGTGGGCTTTGCTGTGTTTTCCTAACAAATTGCTGCCCTATGTCAGAATACAACAGAAGACTTACTCTGTTCATTACCTTTTCCACAGGTCTCTGTGAGAAGTGGCATCCTCTCATGCCTTGTGAGTCGTCCTCCTGCCGGACAGCTAGAATTCAGGTAAGTGCCTTTTCGTCTTGTGGGGCTGGGAGACTGGCACTAAAAACAGGTTGAAGCCCCTCTCTGCAACTTATATGGGACATATATATCCTTAGAAGGATATCGGAGGCAGTATGCAGGCACTGGATGGTGACAGGAGAATAGGGGTTAATATAGAATCCCCTTTATTTATTTTTGGGCTCTTATGTATCATGTTAGAGGCTACTATGGGGTTAATGACCCCTCTAATTTTTAATTCCTTCCTTTATGCTCAGTAGCGCAGTAATAAGCGTACCTAGTGCGCTTCAATCTTATGAGAAAGAGCTTCTAAGGGATCGTGTACTCTTAGGAGATTCACGCCATTGCGGTGTGTTTTAGAGCCTTTCTTGTTTTTTGGACAGTGTAGCATGTCTGTGCGCTTTGGGCTCAATATCGGGAAAGGAATCTTAATTTTCTTTCTCATGGATGGGAAATGAATCTGGGTAAGAGTCCCCTTGTTTCATCCACAAGGGTGAGTTAGGGAATCATTATAGTTTCTCCGATTAGGAAAAGATTCCTATAAAAAAAAAATATATTTTCAAGATATATTCTTTTTCCTTTCTCGGCAGTTTACTGACCGGCTAACTGCGAGTTCTTGTGGTCGGTAAATAACGTAACCATTCTTGCAACCAGCAGGTTGGGAGTTTAGATCTGGCTGCAGTTGATTTTTATTTATCTTTCGATGATTTAATATGGAGGAATTGGTCTAATGTGATATTGGACTTCAATCCTTTTTGCCATTTCCAACAGTGGATCTGTCTCAGAGATAGATCTAGATCAATCGACAAGTGATTCTCTCCCGTAGTAGTTTTCGGGAGTATCTGTCTCAGGACGCATGTTTTTCGAGACATTCCTGGGTGAGGTGTGCATGGAACCTTCCTGCTGAGCTGGAAAACAGTTTGAGTTTGTTTTTAGGTGCAGGGATTTTGGATTGGAAGTGTCTGCTCTCCTCTTTATTATCTTCGAGTTAAGAGTGATTTACAATGCTCAGATGGCTTGGCCTCTGTTGTCTTTAGCTGGGTTTCAGTTGGACAATATCCCCTCAATGATTTACTTCAACCACCAGGAAGGCACTGGGAGTGTCTTAGCCTGGTTGGAGGTGTCTGGATTGTACAGTGGGCTCTCAATTATTGTCTATCGGCCATCCGCTGTCCAGGAGCAGACGGTTGGAAGCGTTTTTTCTGAACAGACAGACTTTCCATCCCGGCGAATGGGAGCTCCATCAGGAAGTGTTTTCCAGGTTATCTACCAAATGGGGGTTACCAGAATTGGATCTCATGGCGTCTCGTCGGAACGCCAATCTCCCGAAGTACGGCTCAAGGTCGAGGGATCCTCAAGCTGGTCAGTAATTGATGATTCCGTTCACTCACCGTGTCAAGAAATAAATAAATTTATCACGTAAGCATAATTTTATTTTTTAAGTAATTTAGGATTATTTTAATTTATGTAATGGGGTTAATTTAGGGGGTGTTAGGTTAGGGGTCTTAGTGATTAGTTATTTGCGTTGTGGGGTTTGGCGATTTAGGGGTTAATAGATTTATTAGGTTAATTGCGATGTGGGTTAATGGCGGATTAGGGATTAATAGTTTAATAGATAATTTGCGTTGTGGGGGCACCACGGTTAGGGGTTATAGATTTAATAGATAGTTTGCGTTGTGGGGGCATGATGGATTAGGGGGTTAATAGATTGCGTTGTGGGGCATGACAGTTTAGAGTTTAATACATTTATTATAAGTTGCGATATGGGGGGATGGCGGATTAGGGGTTAATAGTTTAAATAGGTACTTTGCGATATGGGGGCATGGCGGTTTAGTGGTTAATACATTTATTATAAGTTGCGATGTGGGGGGGGATTGGCGGATAGAGGGGTTTTGAAGTGCCGGGTTAGATTTCAATGGGAAAAAGGTCTCAAAGAGCACCTTTTTCCTGTTTTACACCTATTCAAACTGGGTGTAATTTTTGTTAGTGTATCGGCAGTGTATTTACGGTTTGCGCGGGCATTGGAAACCGGGTATGATTTAAAAATTAGTGGCTTCCTATACTTTGTATGGGACACGATAATGTTTTCGGCAGCCGGAGTCCGGTTGCCGAAATTGAGTTGTAACGGTCCGTTGGAAGCAGTTGGTGAACGATATTACTTCCAACAGTATATTTATCGGTTTGCGAGTGCACTCAAACTGAATTATGGCTCAATGGAAACGAGGCCTAAGTTACCCACAACAAACAAGTCTTTCAGAAATATTTTAACCAGTGAATTCTAATACACAATTGAGAAATACTAAAACACGGACCAAAGTCTCTCTTGACTTGTAATCTAGACTCTGTAATATTTTATTCTGGTTAGTGGTAGAATGTATTTGACTCTAAAGGTCACATTCCAACCCCTGGTCTTTGGTTGGAAAATTTTCTCTAGAATTGCACCATTACAGAAAAAATCCAGCCCCACCCCCTCATTGCAGCAGCGTTCACCGACTGATTATAGAGGTGCGCACTGCTGGGGAATGTGACATTATACTAGTGCCAGGGCTCAGTAACTCTTTATTTACCCATCTGGCCTTTTGAGTATTTTCCTAACTTCTGTCTGTGTCTATGTATGTTCCTAGTAACATTATCCTGGCTCTGTCAGTAAAAGTATGTGACAGAACCATTCCCTGTGTCAGCGCTGAATGAGTTGTGTGTTTCAGGTGCCTATAAAGTGTGATGATGTTGCTGTGTATTTCTCTATGGAGGAGTGGGAGTATATAGAGGGACACAAGGAGCTTTACAAGGACGTCATGATGGAGACTCACCAAGGACTAAGTACTATGGAAATCCCAGGATATGAGAGCTCAGGTAACCCTGTGTAGTAATAAATATCTCATTCAGGAAATGTACATACACTACAGAAGTAACTGAAAAAGTGTAAATCTACAATCCGTCATGTGTGTTAATCTAATGAGCTGTCTGATTATAAACAAGTTTTATACCCAATAAATATCAAAACATTTTTTACAAGGGTGTGAGAGGCAAAAAGTTTGTCAGGGATATTAATGCAATTATATATGAATATTTTTATATGCACAAATTTATTTAAAGTAATGATAAACTCTTCCTTTATAAAAACAGATCTGGAACGTTAGTGATATTTTAGATGGAGTTTGAGGCCTTGCGGAAGACCTTGCTGAATGCGGAGAGCAATACACAAGAGCTGCTGGTGCAACGCTGCCCCCTGCAGACTAGCGGCCAATGGGCCGCCAGCAGGGAGTTGTCAATCAACCCGATCGTACTCGATCGGGTTGCATTGTGGCGATTATGGTTATGGAGCAGCGCTCTTTGGCCCGCTGCTTCATAACTGCTGTTTCTGGCGAGTCTGAAGACTCGCCAGAAACACAGGCCCACAAGCTCCATACGGAGCTTGATAAATGGGCCTCTAAGTCATCAGTTGTAATGAAGATTCACAATAATTTACTTTTTAATATAGATATGAAATTCAAATGCTCCGCTGCCCACTTCAAAAGTCAAATTTTCTGTGAGGTAACGGTTTGAATTGTTGACCAATCAGCACTCTCCCCATATGTCACTGTTGTTGTTAGCGCACAGAAAAATTAAATTTTGAACTAGGTGGCGGAGATATTTGAACTTCATATCTACATAAAAGTAAATATAGAGCATCTTAATTACAACTGATGAATTAAACTCCATTTAAAATATCACTAACATTCTGCATCTGATTTTATAAAGGGGGAGACTTTACCATCACTTTATGCAACAGACTAGCAGGAAATACATTGCACATTCTTAGGTTGTGATGCGCATTGGCTGATAGAAAAATGTAGATTTATCGAGCAACAGATCATCATTTAAAAAATCAAATAGAATACAATGTACATTGTTTCATGATTAGCAAAAATAAACTAATTTTATTCTCTATTAGAACTAACAGGTCACAGTGATGAAAATCTAGACACAGGAACACAAAGAGAACTTGTACAGAATATTCAGCCATCAGATGTCTCTGCAAGTGAGTGATCTAATTCTGTAGTATAAGATTCGCACTTAAAAAAACGCGGATTCTGATATTATTTCACCCTATAAAAATGATGAGCCTCAATACAGCCAGGTTGCAATGATAAAACGTATTTGGTTCACACCCCTACCTTGTCTTTTCTTCTCTCTCACCCTCTACGTTATGTGAAAATTACACACACACGCCCTCTATTCTCTTCACTCTCACCCTCTGATTTATGTAAATGATACACACACATCTTCTTTTCTTCTCTTTTTCACCCTCTAGTTAATCAAATTGTATTCTGAAAAATCCGATTTATTGTGAATTCAGTCATATCGGCTAGATTACGAGTTTTGCAGTACAGCTATACCTCTGAAAAATTGGCCATTGCACGTGGAATGGCCGGGAATGCATATTACGAGTCGAGGCGGTATAACTATACCGCAAGCATTTTAGCCTGTTACGCAACATCCATTCCACACTCAAAAAAATGACGTTTGAGTGTGGGATTTCCATAGCGCCGATGTTACAGGTTGTGCATTCAGGCTAAAAATCTTGCTTTTACAACTTATACCGACACGATCCATTCCACCATTTGAGACCAGTAGTTATGGATTTTGTGTAACAAAACTGTTTCACAAAACTCATAACTAAACTGTTAAAAGTACACTAACACCCATAAACTACCTATTAACCCCTAAACCGCCACCCTCCTGCACCGCAAACACTATATTAAACTTCTTAACCCCTAATCTACCGCCCACCCACATTGCCAACACTATTTAAATATATTAACCCCTAAACCGCCGCTCCCCGACACTAAAAAAACCTATTACCCCTAAACTGTCAGCCCCCCACATCGTAACTACTAAACTAAACCTATTGACCCCTAAACTGCTGACCCCCCACATTGCAAAACACTAAATTAAATCCCCTAAACCTAACACCCCCCTAACTTTAAATTAAAATTGTATAACTAATATTACTATCTTAAAATAAATAAACTTACCTGTGAAATAAAATAAAAAAAATAAGTTTAAACTATAAATGAACCTAACATTACTATTCTAATAAAATAAAAAAAACTACCAATTAAAAAATCTAAATTACAAATTTAAAAAACCTAACACTACGAAAATTAAAAAATCTAAAATTAGAAAAAATAAAAAACACAAAGATTACAAAAATAATAAACAAATTATCCAAAATATAAACAATTACACCTAATCTAATAGCCCTATAAAATTAAAAACCCAAAATAAAAACACCCCCTAACCTAGAAAAAACTACCAGTAGAACTTAAAAGGGCCTTTTGTAGGGCATAATAAAAAATACAAAGTCCCCCAACAGTAAAACCTACCACCCAACAAACTAACAAACCTAACTCTCAAAAAAAACCTAAGCTACCCATTTCCCCTAAAGGGGCATTTGTATGGGCATTGCCCTTAAAAGGGCATTCAGCTCTTTTTCACTGTCCTTAAAAGGGCATTCAGCTCTTTTACACTTTTGCCCAAAGCCCTAATCTGAAAATAAAAAAAACACCCCAAAATATAAAAAAATATACCTAACACTAACCCCAGAGTATCTACTCACAGTTCCTGAAGTCCGGATATCCATCTCCATCCAGGCGGCGAGAAGTCTTTATCCAGGCGGCGACATCTTCATCCATTGCGGGGGCGTCTTCTATTTTCATCCTGGCGGCGCGGAGTGAAGTTATCCTGAAACGGCGATGACATCCTTCACAGAGCATCCTCTTCATATGATCACCGCCATACATGAAGTTGAATGCAAGGTAGACGTTTCAAAATGGCGTACCTTGCATTCCTATTGGCTGATTTGATTCTTTAAATCAGTAAGATGAGAGCTTCTGAAATCCTATTGGATGTTCAAAACGGCCAATAGGATGAGAGCTCTCATCCTATTGGCTGATTTGAATTTAAAGAATCAAATCAGCCTCAGTGAATTGCAGTCATAGGAGGCAGATGAGGCAGTGCCTCACCTGTCCTATGTGTGTAATTACAGTTTTTTTATAATCTTTTAATAAAAAAACTAATACATTTTTAAGTTGTTTTTTTTTTGTATTCCCAAGGGACCCCCCTGCTGCCGCCACACTCATGCAATTAAACTGCTTAACTAGTCTCTAGTGCGGATTCCATACATCCATATTGCATAAGGAAGGAGAGGCTATGAGCAGTTCAGCTCCCCTCCCTTTGCGCAATATAGATGTATTGGAGCTAATGAGCCACTAGAGACTGCCACCCAGTGGCGCTTATGCTTAAGTCTCTAGTTCTTGGCCGTATATCGCTCCCAATGGAGGCTGCTCTATAAACAGCCGCTGCCTCAGGAGCCCAGCCCCAGCCAGCCATCAGCACTCGCGTGACATCATCAAGGAGGTATCGGGAGGCGCGGGGTGAGAGCACGGCACGCACTGCAGTCACGTGTGTTGAGGAGGTAGACTGGTTGAGGAAAGGACACAATAAGCCTGCCCTGGAGTGGATTATTTTTATATTTGAATTTGATTTCTGTCACAGCCTGCCTGAGCCGGTCAGTGTCTCTGTCTGAGCAGTGAGCGCAGTGAGCTGAGCCATATATCAATGACTAGTGACATCTCTACAAGTTGTTAGGTAGGTCAGGTGGCGGACTGGAAGTAGTGTAAGTCCCTGATGATGAAATTATATTAATTTGCAATGCATGCATTATAGAAAAAAAGGCCAAAACTTGATTAAACGCTGACTGAAAGTGCATAGTTGGTGCTATTATAAAATTAATTGTTTATGTATCCAAGGGGTAAAAAAAAAAAAATAGAAGTGCTTGAGTTGAGAGGTGTCAGAAGAATAGGGGTGACTGGCCAGACCTATATTATTGTGGACAATAAACATGTGCCAAAATGTAGCTGCTGTCTGTATTAGACAGCAATTGTTCAGAATATTAATACCTGAAATTTAAAATGTTAAATACTTAATAAGTTTTGTTAAATTTTGATAATCTTATCTAAACAAATAATACCCACATTTTGGAAATCTACTAACATAGCTTGTTCTGTTCATAAATGTCAGGAACAGGTTATAAACTGACTCTCTTCTTACAATATGCTATTATCTCAGACCACATGGACAATTATCAAGGAATGATGTTACTCTTGGAGGGTTATATAATATTTAATACCAAACTATTAATAACTGGTAAAATGAAAAAAAAACCCATAAAAACAACCCAATGAAAATTGATCATGGACTAGTCCTAATGCTATGTACAACACAATATTGGACTTAATGAGATAGCCTGTTAATGTTTGGTTTTCTTGTGTGAGAGTGTCACTGTGTGTGTGTGTGTGTGTATTTTACTGTGTGTGAGTGTATCTGTGTGTGAGAGTGTGTGTGTGTGACTGTGAAAGTGTGTGTATATGTGTGTGTGAGTGTGTGTATCTGTGAGAGAGTGTGTATGTGCGTGTGTATGTATGTGTATGTGTATGAGTGTGTATGTACATGTGTGTGAGTGTGTGTATCTGTGTGTGAGAGTGTGTGTGTGTGTGTGTGACTGTGAGAGTGTGTATCTGTGTGAGAGAGAGTGTGCATGTGAGAGTATATGTATGTGTGTTTGTGAGAGAGAGACTGTGAGAGTGTGTGTGTGTGTGTGTGTATATGTGTGTGCATATATAGATATTGGTGAGAGTGAGACTGGGGAGAGCAGAGAACATATATAATGATTATCTCTTAGAATAATGTAGAATCAATGTTTACTATCAGGCTCATCTCTTTAGTGTCCAATACTATGTTATATTACAGAGTGTTAATGTTTGTGATTGTGAATGGACCAACAGAATACACTGGAAATTGGAAAGACTATAGATTTGAAGAGGCTGTAGAGGACTGATATTGAATCAATGTTGAGTTAACTGTTGCAGAGACTAGAGAGAACTGTTAGGTAATTTCTCTCACTATTTATCAATAAGCTTTTGCTTTGCCTCTGGCCCATTTCTGTAACATTTGTTGGCAAAAAAGGCCTTACAATGCTGCAGGTGTATCACAACAAAATGAAAGATTTTGTTTTCCACTCATCAGAAGCTTAAATGTAATCTAAAGCAATAGTTAACAAATTATAACTATCCCTTTAAGAAGAATTCTCTCCAATTCCTGTGAAAAAAACAAACTGTTACAGAGTTGCAGTCATTTATGTGTTCCTGTTAATAATAATTTGTCCTTTGTTGAAGAGAGTTCAGGTAAAGTGCAATTTGTAATTTTCTTGTTTGTGTCTTGGTTTTATGCTGTCAGTGCTGTAACTGTTGTTATTTTATTCAGTATAGAACAGTTGTCGGGTGAGGGCTACTTGTACCAACCTTTATTCTTCAGGATATTATTTTAAAGAGGTTCCAGTAAATGTTTATTATATGTGCAGGCTTAGTACTCTGACCATACTAGTATTAATTAAACAGAGAAAAAGACAGATGCGCCACATGGCCCAATATTGTTTGATCCACAGAATTCAATTTCAGAACTGTATGCTATCAAACTCACAATTGTAAAAGCACTCCAATTAGTGCAGTGGGAGCAGTCTGGGATCTATAACAGTCACCCAGCAGACCGACCTCTTGGGTGGAGATAGATATTCTGTAGTGAAACACAAAGGGACACAAAGGTGCCTATATGGCCTAGTACAGTCTTATACAAGAAGCAGTAGTATGGGTGGTAAGGTATATACTCACAAAAAGTGAAGCATCTCAGTTGATGCTATTCAGACAGGATGGGGTCAATGTAGTCACCCAACAGACTGTATCAAGGCTTCCACAGGAGGCAGACAGCAGAGGTCCGATGGACAATGTTTGGATCCAAATGAGACACAGTAGCAAGTGTTTGAGTTAAAAAGATATAAAACTTTACTGATATAGATTAAAATACAGCGACGCGTTTCTCAGTCACAGACTGTTTCCTCAGGCTTAATAAAATAGTTTCCAAACACTTGCTACATATACCTAACCAAACCAATTAACATAATTGCTAACACCTGTAGTGGGTGTGACTTATGACATCATAGTAGTTCTAGTTACAAGTTTGTTTTGACAGCAAATCAATTAATATGCAGTATGTTAAATAGAAACAAAAAACACATATAAAAAATAATAAATAATAATAAAGTAATACAAAAATAAGAGATACATATGTCTAACCAAAAAACCAATTTGTATTATTACGCATAATTGCAATTTCCACATCTTTGTAATATCCCTCTTAGCTTGTAGAGGTAGTATGGTAAGGACTAAAGACAGTTTGTATGACACATAATGGCAGGGATACTCAATATTAAACATCTAAGTAGTGTTTATCAGATTTCTTGATTAGCTATTCTTTTTTATATGTTTATATGACATGACCATTATTTCATATATTTAAACCTTTCAATTTGATGATCCAAATTATTCCTACTCTGTTTTCTCTGTTTGTCTATTTAATTTATTCTACAAATCTAATGTTATAAAGCTCATTTCACATGTTTGTACCCTTCAATGTCATGATCCAGTTTGCTCTTAGTGATTATAATATGCATAAAAGGTTATTAGATTAACTAAATTCGATCACTTACTTTGTATTGTATTAATTAAACCCACTCTCTTGTAGTTATACAGCAAACAAGAATGTTTATATTTCACTATTTATTTATTCATTATATATACATACATATAGGTCCCAGCATCTGAATTCTGCTACTGAGAATAAAAAGGCCAGAGCAATGGGTGCACGCCAGCCAATCTGTGCAAAATCAAATATATAATGTTGTACAAAAAGATTGTGGCAGGTGCAAATACAATCAATCAATGACTGATGCCTAGTGCAGTTTGCAATATCAGGGTATGTAGCTGGATGATTCCTACTACCATAACTGAGTTAATAAATAGTTGAATAACCACACATTATATATAAAAAAGCCTGTCTTAAACCTTATTTCTGTGGTAAAATTTAATTGCTCAGTGATGTCTCTGCAAGGCAGGCTTTTTTTATATAATGTGTGGTTATTCAACTATTTAACCCACTTATGGTATTAGTAGGAAATCATCCAGCTACAGAGCCTAATAGTGCAAACTGCACTAGGCATCTGGGGCGCGATCCGATATAGATCGCAGTTTGCGGCGCAAGCGAGGGAACCGGCGTCGCCCGCAGTTTCAGCTCGCAACTCGAGCTATCCCATATAAGTCGCCGTCAGATGCTAACGTGCCGTAAGTCGGATAAACCAGCGATGTCCAGAAATCTGCGTAAGTACAAATTTCTGGCGTCGCCAGTGACTTGCGGCACGTTAGAAACTGCCGGCGCCTATAAAACCTGACTAAAGTCTAAAACACCCGCACTGTCTAACACGCCTCCCTAACATAGCCCGCACTGTCTAACACGCCTCCCTAACATAGCCCAACACATCTAACCCTCTATCCGCTATCCCCCCTCACTATCCTAACAAGAAAAAAGCTATTAACCCCTAAACCGCCGCTCCCGTACCCCGCCGCAACCTAATAAAGTTATTAACCCCTAAACCGCCGCTCCCGTACCCCGCCGCCAGCTATATTATATCTATAACCCCCTAAAGTGAGCCCCTAACACCGCCGCCATCTATATTAAAATTATTAACCCCTAATGTAAGCCCCTTACACCGCCGCCATCTCTATTAAAATGATTAACCCCTAATTTAATCTACCTACCCCGCCGCCAGCTATATTATCTATATTAACCCTAAGTATATTATAGTTAATATAGGTATTACATTATATATATTAACTATATTAACCCTAATTATATTAGGGTTAATATAGTTAATATAGTTACTATAGTATTTATATTAACTATATTAACTCTATCTAACCCTAACACCCCTAACTAAATTTATATTAAATTAATCTAATTCATTTATAAACTAAAATATTCCTATTTAAATCTAAATACTTACCTATAAAATAAACCCTAAGATAGCTACAATATAATTAATAATTACATTGTAGCTATGTTAGGGTTAATATTTATTTTACAGGTAAATTGTTAATTATTTTAACTAGGTATAATAGATATTAAATAGTTATTAACTATTTAATATCTACCTAGTTAAAATAATTACCCAATTACCTGTAAAATAAATCCTAACCTAAGTTACAAATACACCTACACTATCAATAAATTTAATAAACTACAAACATCTATCTAAAAATACAATTAAATAAACTAAATTACAAAAAAAAACAAACACTAAATTACAAAAAATAAAAAAAAGATTACAAGATATTTAAGCTAATTACACCTATTCTAAGCCCCCTAATAAAATAATAAACCCCCAAAATAAAAAAAATTCCCTGCCCTATTCTAAATTAAACAAATTTCAAAGCTCTTTACCTTACCAGCCCTTAAAAGGGCCTTTTGTGGGGCATGCCCCAAAGAATTCAGCTCTTTTGCATACAAATACAATCCCCCCCCATTACAACCCACCACCCACATACCCCTATTCTAAAACCACCCAAACCCCCCTTAAAAAAGCCTAACACTACCCCCCTGAAGATCTCCCTACCTTGTCTTCACCACACCGGGCCGAACTCCTGATCCGATCCGGGCGATGTCTTCCTCCAAGCGGCAAAGAAGAATTCTTCCTCCGGCGATGTCTTCCTCCAAGCGGCAAAGAAGAATTCTTCCTCCGGCGATGTCTTCCTCCAAGCGGCAGCAAAGTCTTCATTCTTCCGGCGGCATCTTCAATCTTCTTTCTTCGCTCCGCCGCCGCGGAGCATCCATCCCGGACGACTACTGAACTTGGAATGAGGTACCTTTAAATGACGTCATCCAAGATGGCGTCCGCTGAATTCCGATTGGCTGATAGGATTCTATCAGCCAATCGGAATTAAGTTAGAAAAATCTGATTGGCTGATTGAATCAGCCAATCAGATTCAAGTTCAATCCGATTGGCTGATCCAATCAGCCAATCAGATTGAGCTCGCATTCTATTGGCTGTTCCGATCAGCCAATAGAATGCGAGCTCAATCTGATTGGCTGTTCGGATCAGCCAATCGGATTGAACTTGAATCTGATTGGCTGATTCAATCAGCCAATCAGATTTTTCTAACTTAATTCCGATTGGCTGATAGAATCCTATCAGCCAATCGGAATTCGGCGGACGCCATCTTGGATGACGTCATTTAAAGGTACCTCATTCCAAGTTCAGTAGTCGTCCGGGATGGATGCTCCGCGGCGGCGGAGCGAAGAAAGAAGATTGAAGATGCCGCCGGAAGAATGAAGACTTTGCTGCCGCTTGGAGGAAGACGTCGCCGGAGGAAGAATTCTTCTTTGCCGCTTGGAGGAAGACATCGCCGGAGGAAGAATTCTTCTTTGCCGCTTGGAGGAAGACATCGCCGGAGGAAGAATTCTTCTTTGCCGCTTGGAGGAAGACATCGCCCGGATCGGATCAGGAGTTCGGCCCGGTGTGGTGAAGACAAGGTAGGGAGATCTTCAGGGGGGTAGTGTTAGGCTTTTTTAAGGGGGGTTTGGGTGGTTTTAGAATAGGGGTATGTGGGTGGTGGGTTGTAATGGGGGGGGGGATTGTATTTGTTGTATGCAAAAGAGCTGAATTCTTTGGGGCATGCCCCACAAAAGGCCCTTTTAAGGGCTGGTAAGGTAAAGAGCTTTGAAATTTGTTTAATTTAGAATAGGGCAGGGAATTTTTTTTATTTTGGGGGTTTATTATTTTATTAGGGGGCTTAGAATAGGTGTAATTAGCTTAAATATCTTGTAATCTTTTTTTTATTTTTTGTAATTTAGTGTTTGTTTTTTTTTTGTAATTTAGTTTAGTTAATTTAATTGTATTTTTAGATAGATGTTTGTAGTTTATTAAATTTATTGATAGTGTAGGTGTATTTGTAACTTAGGTTAGGATTTATTTTACAGGTAATTGGGTAATTATTTAAACTAGGTAGATATTAAATAGTTAATAACTATTTAATATCTATTATACCTAGTTAAAATAATTAACAATTTACCTGTAAAATAAATATTAACCCTAACATAGCTACAATGTAATTATTAATTATATTGTAGCTATCTTAGGGTTTATTTTATAGGTAAGTATTTAGATTTAAATTGGAATATTTTAGTTTATAAATGAATTAGATTAATTTAATATAAATTTAGTTAGGGGTGTTAGGGTTAGATAGAGTTAATATAGTTAATATAAATACTATAGTAACTATATTAACTATATTAACCCTAATATAATTAGGGTTAATATAGTTAATATATATAATGTAATACCTATATTAACTATAATATACTTAGGGTTAATATAGATAATATAGCTGGCGGCGGGGTAGGTAGATTAAATTAGGGGTTAATCATTTTAATAGAGATGGCGGCGGTGTAAGGGGCTTACATTAGGGGTTAATAATATTAATATAGCTGGCGGCGGTATAGGGGGATTAGATTAGGGGTTAATAATTTTTATATAGGTGGCGGCGGTGTAAGGGGTCAGATTAGGGGATAGATAAGGTAGATGGCGGCGGTTTTAGAGGCTCACAGTAGGGGGTTAGTTTATGTAGATGGCGGCGGGGTCCGGGAGCGGCGGTTTAGGGGGTAATAACTTTATTAGGGATTTCGGGGGGGGGGGATCGCGGTTGACAGGGAGATAGACATTGCGCATGCGTTAGGTGTTAGGTTTATTTTAGCAGATCGCGGTTGACAGGGAGATAGACATTGCGCATGCGTTAGGTGTTAGGTTTATTTTAGCAGCCAGTTTAGGAAGTTACGGGGCTCCAATAGTCAGTGTAAGGCTTCTTACGGCTGCTTTTTGTAGCGAGGTAAGTTTTCTCCAGTTTCGCCACGTAAGTCCTTACGCTGCATATTGGATACCAAACTGCGCGGGTTTGGTATACCTGCCTATGGCCCAAAAAACTGCGGGCGACGGCAGAAATATACGGGCGTAACTTCTAGGTTACGCCGTATATGTGATACCAAACCCGCGCAAATATTGGCGTCGCCGGCTTTTGCGGGCGACGATTTATATCGGATCGACCCCCAGTCTTTGATTTTATTTTGCACCTGCCAAAATCGTTTTGTACAACATTATATATTTGATTTTGCACAGGTTGGCAGCCGTGCACACATTACTCTGGCATTTCTTTTCTCAGTAGCAGATGGGTTAATTTAAGCTTTGCAGTTTGCACAGTGCAGTGCAAGATCCTTAATTTAGTAAGTAATATAATGCAGAGGGTCAATATATTGGAGCTGAATTTGAGATATATTTATTACTCTATTTCATGGTTTTATCTGATGGTATTGGATCTTTATTTGAGATATATTTATTACTTTACAACATGCTTTTATCTGCTGGTATTGGGTTAGGCACCTTTTAAACTTTATATAGCAATCCCTTGTTAGGCTAAAAGTTAGGCAAGGACAGTTTGTATGTGCTCAATTGAGCAGGGCTGCATGCAATGTCTTTTTTAGATTCTTGCACTCATAATAGGAAACTAGGAGTGGATTTGTGGCATCTCTTACTATGGTAAATTATTTTTCTTTTTACAACACAGTAGTGAGTAGAGAAGTGATTGTGCATCATTGTATTTGCTTAGTAACTGGCACTGTAACACAGAATTGTGTGAATGGGTATGTGAGCAGAGTGTGTTTGTGTGTGTGTGCGTCAGTGAGCAGAGTATGTGTGCTTTATTCTCCAGGTAATCAACACATTTCAAAATAGCTGGTGCTTTAGTGCAGTTTTTCTCAACCAAGGTCCTTGAGTACCCCCAACAGGACAGGTTTTCATTATAGCTGAATCGTTGCACAGGTGAACTAATCAGCTAATCAGTAACAGTGGTTACTAACTTGCTCTCACCTATTAGCTGATTATTTCACCTGTGCACTAGTTCAGCTATAAATAAAACCTGCCCTGTTGGGGGTACTTGCGGCGTATAATATCTAGTGCCTCACTAGCGTCTGACCTCACCGCACGTCACTGGTCAGCCTATAGGAATGCAAGTTACGCCATTTTGAAACGACTACCTTGCATTCAACGTCAGTGTACGGCGGTGGCCGTATGAAGAGGATGCTCCGTGCAGGATGTCTTCCAGGATAGCTCTGCTCTGCGCCGCCGGGATGAAGATAGAAGACGTCCCCAAGATGGATGAAGGTGTCGCCATATGGATGAAGACTTTTTGCCATTTGGATGAAGATGGATGTCTGGACTTCAGGAACCGTAAGTAGATATGCTGGGGTTAGTGTTAGGTGTTTTTTTTTCAGATTAGGGCTTTGGGCAAAGTGTAAAAGAGCTGAATGTCCTTGTAAGGGCAATGCCCATACAAATGCCCCTTTAGTGGCAATGGGTAGCTTAGGTTTCTTTTAGAGGTAGGCTTTTTATTTTGGGGGGTTGGTTGGGTGGTGGGTTTTACTGTTGGGGGGACTTTGTATTTTTTTACAGGTAAAAGAGCTGTTTAACTTAGTGCAATGCCCTACAAAAGGCCCTTTAAAGGGCTTTTTTATTTTTATAGGGCTATTAGATTAGGTGTAATTGTTTTTATTCTTGATAATTTTGTTTATTATTTTTTGTAATCTTAGTGTTTTTAATTTTTCATAATTTAGTGTTTATTATTTTTGGTAATTTTAGATTTTTTACATTTTTTAGTAGTGTTAGGTTTTTTTAAATTTGTAATTTAGATTTTTTTAATTGGTAGTTTTTTTTTTCATTTTGTTAGAATAGTAATGTTAGGTTAATTTATAGTTTAAACTTAGTTTTTTTTTATGTCACATATAAGTTTTTATTTATTTTAAAATAGTTATATTGTAATTTTAATTTAAAGTTAGGGGGTGTTAGGTTTAGGGGTTAAGAGTTTAATTTAGTCTTATGTTTTTCAATGTGGGTGGACGGTGGTTTAGGGGTTAATAGGTTTATTTAGGTATCGGGGAGCAGCGGATTGGAGGTTAATAACTTTATTTCGTGGCAGCGATGTCAGGTAACGGCGGATTAGGGGTTTATAGCTTTTTATTAGTGGCAGCGATGTCGAGGGGCGCCGGATTAGGGGTGTTTAGACTATAGGTTTATGTTAGGGCGTTATGTTTAAATGTTACTTTCTTTTCCCCATAGACATCAATGGTATTGCGTTATGGCGATCTCCATTCTTCACATGCATAACGCACCATACCGCATAGCACAAGGAGGCTTTTCAGTAACTCGTAATGGCAGCGCTACGGAGAGTGATATAACGCAAGTTTTTTGGCGTTATTTTCGCACCCTGTTTAGCGCAAAACTCGTAATCTAGGTGTATATGAATTAATATAGGAATACATTAGAAACTGGTACTTTGCAATATAATGATACATTTGAATTGATGACTGTAGGGGAACATTATCTAATCTATGTGCATTTTAAGTTCTGAAATATGTTTTGAGGTGTATATGTTTCATACTAATACTTTCAAACTTTGCTGTATTTTAACGTAACATCTGAATTTTCAAATCTTTTTTTAAAAATAAAAAATGTTATGTTATCGATGGCTTTCAATATGCTCTGTATTAGGTGTATGGAAATTATAGTACCCATTACTATGTTAAAGATGAATTGCTTTTAGGGTAATATAAAATCCTAAACCATGAAATATTGTCTGCATTAAGGGCTAGATCAGAAATGGAGCACTAATATTTGCGGGCGCCCAATAAATAATCAGACATTACAAATGGTTGGTTATTGCTACCGCAAGCTTGTGGTAGCAATTCGTGCTTATAAAATTAACCAGAGATCAGATCTCTGGTTAATTTTATAAATGTCCACCAATTGCCCCCAAAATACAAAAAAGACATATAAATGTACAATTTGCTGCCATCGCTACACAACTTACCCCCTTTGCTACACTAGGTTCTCAAGCTGTATCTCACGCCATGAGAACGGGGCTCCCACAGGAGCCTATGGAAGTGCGATCTCGTGAACTCCATTGTGCTCAGCTTGTAATACCAGCGCACATTAGTGTGCACTGGTATCACTCAGTGGAGTGCAAATATCGCTTTTGCAAAAACGATATTTAGCTCTCTACTTGTAATCTGGCCCTAAATGTTCTGATATGACATTTATTACTGACGTAGATGTTATAACCGAAGATCTGAATGTAATGTGTCACCTGGAAGTTCCAAGGCAGGAAATGTGTTACAGCGGCAGTGCAGGTAAGTGCGCATGCGTGATGTGTCTTCTTTTTATGAAGTATTGTCTGGCTTTTGTAGTTTGTTGTCTGTAAGTACTGTACATTATATCACTAGTCAGGGTGTCACCTCAATCACACACTGAGTGTCACAGTACAATATAGCCTGGTACTCACCTGCTGTCACATTTCTAGTGTTTGGTTATATCAGCCCTGATCATATAATGACACCAAGCAGGAAGACCCTATACAGCTGCTGTCATTTATATCTGCCAGAGTATAATCATTGTGACATAATCAGTTGCGGATACACTGGTTGCATAAATTAATCCCACACCTCTATGTTATTTTTTAAGCTACTCATCTGTATGTTCTGTCTGTATATTGTGAGTTAAAGGATTTGAAAGACCATAAGGGAAGCATGCTCATATTATTTATTTTTAAATAGAACATTTTAAAAGGGACATTGTACTCTGCCAGGAAGCCACAGTATTAAACACAGAACCAACCAGACAGATGTAGAGAGCACAATACACATTTGCAAAAATGCAATATTAGTGATAATTACCCAGGTGAGAAGGGGCAACAATGATGACCATAGAAATTGTATGCGTTTGCAATAGTGTACACAGTCTACTTGCGTGTTGTAATTAGCTGTTCACATGGACACACACGTGCTGATACAGGGATGCGGCCCATTGGTGGCACATTTATTTTAGATACATTTAATAAGGAAGTCCATGAACCTTTCTGTAATATTGTATGTTTGTATAAAGTAATTAGGATTTGACTCTGTGGGTGTTTGTGTAGGAGCTTGTGTAGTGTTTCTGTGAATGTTTCCAGAGGCTGTTGGAATACTAGTGCTGTATTGTCCCCATGTCAGGTATAGAGGCAGTTATAAAACTAGTGCTGTATTGTCCTCATGTCAGGCATAGGGACTGTTGGAATACTAGTGCTGTAATAATCAGGTATAGGTGCTTTTGGAATACTATGCTGTATTGTCCCCTGACATGGGACTGTGGTACTACTAGTGCTGGATTGTCCCCATGTCAGATATAGGGTCTGTTTGAATTCTAGTGATTAGGGCGATTAAAAAAAATCCTCAGATGTAGCTGTACTGCATTGCTTTGTATGCGATTTTTTTGAAAACCAGCTCCATCTAGGGGTTGTTTTT
Organism: Bombina bombina; assembly: GCF_027579735.1. Taxonomy (NCBI): domain Eukaryota; kingdom Metazoa; phylum Chordata; class Amphibia; order Anura; family Bombinatoridae; genus Bombina; species Bombina bombina. The sequence continues at coordinate 854,179,026 of NC_069502.1, forward strand.
AGCACACATTTGTGAAATGGCGGGTTTTACTTTCACTTTCTGCAAACAAGTTCTGTTTGTGATACCAGTAGCAGCCGATCAATCTATATCTAAAAGCAAAGCCCACGCAAGAGAGTGAAGAGGAGGTTAAGCCACTTACTTTTATTTCCCCCTATGGTCGTCTGCAGTCTGAAACTTAGGGTATGTAATCATTATGGAACCTCCCACACAACCTCCTGCTCTCTGAGAAAGGCTCAAATACATGGCAGATGCAGTTAACCCCACGGCTGCCAAAAAGGCTAAAACTGCAGTCCCCCTCTGCAAGCTAGCTGCTGGGTTAACTTCATCTACAATGTATTTGATATCAGCAAGGCACAGCATTTCTGAAAGGAGCAGCCCCCCACCCCTACTGCTATATTCCTGGACAGGAGCAGGGCTCTTTATCCATCAAGATAAAATGTTTAGAAAAAGAAGGGAAGAAAATCATAATATATATATATATATATATATATATTATTGTATGTTGTAACATATGAAACGCGTTTGACCTTAGCTGCCTGTCTTTTTTTAATATATGCCGTTACTTGTGTCACAGCTGTGATTGTTTTTGCTGTGAAGCAATAAATTCTGCATTTATCCACCTGCCTGTTTGGGGGCTCTTTATTGGCCGCTGCCTGCTGTCTGGGTGCATGGATCGTTGGCTGTCTCCAAATTAAACTTGCATGATTCAGATAGAGCATACCATTTTAAAACCCTTTTTAATTCACTTCTATTTTCAAATGTGCTTTGTTCTTTTGGTATCCCTTGTTGAAAATGAATATGCACATATCCTACACTAGTGGGAGCTAGCTGCTGATTGGTGTCTGCACACATTTGTCTGTTGTGATTGGCTAACTAGATGTGTTCATCTAGCTGCCAGTAGTGCAGTGCTGTTCCTTCAGCAAAGGATTAAAAGACAATGAAGCAAATTTGCTAATAGAAGTAAATTGGAAAGTTTGTTTAAATGGTATGTTCTATCCAAATCATGAAAGAAAATAATTAAGATAATTGAATGGTCTATAGTGAGATTTTAATAAGCAATGGAGAATGGGTTTTATTTTCACAAAACTCTATAATACTGTTTACTGTTGTGCTGATGTCATTACATGGAATGTTTCTTACTGATGTGACTGCTACTGGTGTAGGCTCAGGCGTATTTACCTTCAATTATACAAATTTTCACATTTTGTTTTCAACTATTTTTTAAAAAGATACTACAGAAATTGTAAAGAGTGATTTATTTATTTATTTTTATTTTTTTCTTCAGGTGAAAATTATGCTAAGATTTCATGTAACACGGAACAAATAGAAGATCAGTGGCAAAGAAATATAACAGAAGCTGCAGAGCAGGAAATATGTGACAATATAAGTACAGGTAGGTGTATGTGTGTGACGTGTCTGAGGGAAGGAGAGAATAGGTGAGTGTACATGTTTGACATATCTAAGGAAAGCAGGAAGCAGGGCACATGTGAGTGTACGTGTGTGACATGTCTGAGGAAAGCAGGGCACAGGCGAGTGTATATGTGTGACACAATAAAGGGATACAGGGCACAGGTGAGTGTATATGTGTGACACAATAGAGGGATGCAGGGCACAGGTGAGTGTATATGTGTGACACAATGGAGGGATGCAGGGCACAGGTGAATGTATATGTGTGACACTAGAGGGATGCAGGGCACAGGTGAGTGTATATGTGTGACACAATAGAGGGATGCAGGGCACAGGTGAGTGTATATGTGTGACACAATAGAGGGATGCAGGGCACAGGTGAGTGTATATGTGTGACACAATAGAGGGATGCAGGGCACAGGTGAGTGTATATGTGTGACACAGTAGAGGGATGCAGGGCACAGGTGAGTGTATATGTGTGACACAGTAGAGGGATGCAGGGCACAGGTGAGTGTATATGTGTGACACAATAGAGGGATGCATTGCACAGGTGAGTGTATATGTGTGACACAATAGAGGGATGCAGGGCACAGGTGAGTGTATATGTGTGACACAATAGAGGGATGCAGGGCACAGGTGAGTGTATATGTGTGACACAATAGAGGGATACAGGGCACAGGTGAGTCTATATGTGTGACACATTAGAGGGATGCAGGGCACAGGTGAATGTATATGTGTGACACAATAAAGGGATGCAGGGCACATGTGAGTGTATATGTGTGACACAATAGAGGGATGCAGGGCACAGGTGAGTGTATATGTGTGACACAATAGAGGGATGCAGGGCACAGGTGAATGTATATGTGTGACACAATACAGGGATGCAGGGCACAGGTGAGTGTATATGTGTGACACAATAGAGGGATGCAGGGCACAGGTGAGTGTATATGTGTGACACAGTAGAGGGATGCAGGGCACAGGTGAGTGTATATGTGTGACACAATAGAGGGATGCAGGGCACAGGTGAATGTATATGTGTGACACAATACAGGGATGCAGGGCACAGGTGAGTGTATATGTGTGACACAATAGAGGGATGCAGGGCACAGGTGAGTGTATATGTGTGACACAATAGAGGGATGCAGGGCACAGGTGAGTGTATATGTGTGACACAATAGATGGATGCAGGGCACTGGTGAGTGTATATGTGTGACACAATAGAGGGATGCAGGGCACAGGTGAGTGTATATGTGTGACACAATAGAGGGATGCAGGGCACAGGTGAGTGTATATGTGTGACACAATAGAGGGATGCAGGGCACAGGTGAGTGTATATGTGTGACACAATAGAGGGATGCAGGGCACAGGTGAGTGTATATTTGTAGAAAAATATATTGTTGGGATTGTCTTAGGTGAATTATGGATATCCACAAAGCTCCTCAAAGAAAACAGCTAATACTCCCAATAACTGTAATGTGTTTATAACATGGGTGCAATGATTGAGAAGCGCTAAAAGCTAATGTGGTTCTGTTCTTTCTTTATATTATGTTGTATATGGAATAATTCCCATTGGTTGAAATTAACACTTGATATATGTCTCCTATATTATTAATTAACTATTGTTATATATCATTGATTGCTAAAAGTTAATATATCTGTATACCTGTATACTTTTCTTCTGACGTGATTGATTATATACGTATACTAAGACTAAAAAAATAGGAATAGATACATGAATATCATTAGTAAATATTTCCTCATATATTCCTTCTATATATTTATGTCTCTGTTGTTATCAATTTTTAGCATATATAAAGAACGATACTATACAGTTGCATAAAATCTAACACTTTATCATATATAAAGAACGATACTATACAGTTGCATAAAATCTAACACTTTACTAAGTATATATTTGTGTTGGTTACATATAATAACATACAAATTATATAAAATCCATACAATAAAATTGAGTTGTGGCCACAACTCTGCCTTCAATTTGGAGGTCCGTTATGTTGATTTAAAAAATTTGTGTTGATTAAAAGTTTGTTGCTTTTGAAAACGCTATTATCCCATTGATATATCTTTCCATACAATTGTATTGCAGTGGTATTAATCAATTTGTCTTTGGATGTTAATAAATTACTCAGTTGATGTGTTGTTATAAATCCGTAATATTACACACAATTGATTTGACTTTCTTTTATAAGAATTTATGATACCCTCTTACCGGACCTCCGATGGCTTTACCTCCTTTTTTTCAATGCCTCCAAATTGAAGGTAGAGTTGTGGCCACAACACAATTTTATTGTATGGATTTTATATAATTTGTATGTTATTATATGTAACCAACACAAATATATACTTGCTAAAAATTGATAACAACAGAGACATAAATATATAGAAGACATATATAAGGAGATATATACTAATGATATTCATGTATCTATTCCTATTTTTTTAGTCTTAGTATACATATATAATCAATCACATCAGAAGAAAAGTATACAGGTATACAGATATATTAACTTTTAGCAATCAATGATATATAACAATAGTTAACTAATAATATAGGAGACATATATCAAGTGTTAATTTCAACCAATGGAAATGATTCAATATACAACATAATATAAAGAAAGAACAGAACCACATTAGCTTTTAGCGCTTCTCAATTATTGCACCCATGAGTGTATATGTGTGACACGTTAGAGGGATGCAGGGCAAAGGTGAGTGTATATGTGTGACACGTGAGAGGGATGCAGGGCACAGGTGAGTGTATATGTGTGACACAATAGAGGGATGCAGGGCACAGGTGAGTGTATATGTGTGACACGTGAGAGGGATGCAGGGCACAGGTGAGTGTATATGTGTGACACGTGAGAGGGATGCAGGGCACAGGTGAGTGTAAGTGTGTGACATGTCTGTGGGAAGGAGGGGATAGGTACATTTATGACATATCTAAGGAAAGCAGGGCACATGTGAGTGTACGTGTGTGACATGTCTGAGGAAAGCAGGGCATGTGTGAGTATAGGTGTGTTAATTATTTAAGAGAAGCCGGGCACAGATGACTGTATATGTGTGACACGTGAGAGGGATGCATGGCACAGGTGAGTGTAACTGTGACAAGTCTGTGGGAAAAGGAACAGGTGAGTATTTGTGTGTGACATGTCTTTGGGAAGTAGGGCACAGGTGAGTGTACGTGTGTGACATGTCTTTGGGAAGTAGGGCAGGCACATGTGAGTGTACGTGTGTGACATGTCTGAGGAAATCAGGGCAAATGTGAGTGTATGTGTGTGACACTTGAGATGGATGTAGGGCACATGTGTGTGACATGTCTGTTGGAAACAGGGCACAGATAGTGAATGTGTGGAAAATGTGAGGGTTGCATGGCACAGTTGAGTGTACGTGTGAGATGTGCCTGTGGGAAATGTCACAGGTGCGTGTGTGTGGCGGGTCTGTGGGAAACCCGGGCACAGGTGTGTGTACATATTAGTGAACATACACATCACACACGCACACAGAGCACAGGTTAGTGTACGTGTGTGATGTGTATGTTCACTAATATAGTTTATTTTACATATTACAGTATATATTACCTTTTATATAAAGTGATAATCTGGGCTTCATTACAAGTAAATAATATATGGCATAAATGCAACATTCTTAAACAATAAAACTGAATATTTTGCGCACATATACAATAAGCACTCATGTTTCATATTAAAGCACTTTTAAACTTAACCCTCTTTCCAGTGAGGTAAATGCTCTTAATAATCTTTAAGTAAACTCATTAACTGTGTGGTTTGATGTTATTTTGGAGATTTGTCACAAGTTGATATGCTTTTGGTTTAGCTATATTGGGGTCTGTAAGCCTTTTCAGCTAAATAATCCTCATAATCTATATGGTATAACAGAATTCCATGAGTAACACAGTTGGCTGGGGAGCTGCTGATTATTCCAGAAGGTGTAGTTAATACATGAATTAAATTATTCTCTCTGTTAAAGCATTTATATATTGCTTAGATATACTACACCACCTGGGGCCATTTTCTTTGTTTTTGTTGTTCTAGAGTCATCTTTCCTTTAACTACAAGCACACAAGCTGTAGTTATAAAGATTAGTTTATGGGCTGAAATAATTGTATTACTAAAAGTTTCTGTGAACACAATTTTTAAAGGACTAGATACATTAGGTAGAAAAACAACATTAATTTCTATTTAGTTTGGTCTTTGACTAAATGTGAATTCTTAGAAATAGTCCCTAATGTACAGTAAACTGCCCTTAAGCCTTAGCATAGAAGCTGTGAAAAGGTCTAGTGGTCACAGTGTCTTCTACAAGTGTAGGGGACTGACTAAATCAGAACCGTTTATATGATCTCATTATTAAATAATTATATAATTAATAACAATACTCCCATTGTGTTTCTTATTGACAGGTGAATTCACAAACTGCAATAATCCAAATCATAATCAGAGTGCAGATGCTTCTTTACATCTTCTTCAAAATCAAAGAAGCCACTTGGGAAATTTATGTTCTGAATGGGGGAAAAGTTTTCTTAAGAAATCACATCTTCTTAGACATCTAAAAATTCATACAGGAGAAAAGCTATTGTCCTGTTCTATATGTGGGGAATGTTTTAACCATAAAACAAATCTTGATGTTCATCAGAAAATTCATACAGGAGAAAAAGGATTTTTATGTTCTTACTGTGGGAAATATTTTACTCAGAAGTCACATCTAATTGATCATCAAAGAATTCACACAGGAGAGAAAGCATTTTCTTGTTCTGACTGTGGGAAATGTTTTACTCAGAAATCAAATTTTATTAAGCATCAGAAAATTCATACAGGAGAAAAAGAATTTTCATGCTCTTACTGTGGGAAATGTTTTACTCAGAAATCAAATCTTATTAAGCATCAAAAATTTCACACAGGTGAAAAGGGATTTTTATGTTCTGACTGTGGGAAATGTTTTACTCAGAAATCAGATCTTATTAGGCATCAGAAAATTCACACAGGAGAGAGAGAATTTTCATGTTCTGACTGTGGGAAATATTTTACTCAGAAATCACATCTTATTAAGCATCACAAAATTCATTTTACTAATGATCATCAGAGAATTCACACAGGAGAGAAAGCATTTTCTTGTTCTGACTGTGGGAAATGTTTTACTCAGAAATCAAATCTTATTAAGCATCAGAAAATTCATACACGAGGAAAAGAATTTTCATGCTCTTACTGTGGGAAATGTTTTACTCAGAAATCAAATCTTATTAGGCATCAGAAAATTCACAAAGGAGAGAAAGAATTTTCATGTTCTGACTGTGGGAAATATTTTACTCGGAAATCAACTCTTATTAGCCATCACAAAACTCATTTTACTCAGAAATCAGCATTTAACCTCCTAAGTGCAGAGGGTGATACGTAGTTGTCAGCCACACAATACCAAGACCCCCTGGGGCGTGCAGTTTTGGAGAAGTTTGAGGCCCTTTCTGCACCTCAAGCGTTTATGAGGTGACCCCGTGGTGGATTTGAATTAAATCACTAGTCATTAATTGCAAATTAAATAATGTTTTTCATTTTTAGAATGTATGTATGTATGTATTGAGTACTTGTAAAGCGCGGCTAATAACCTGTAAGGGTCTCAAGGCGCTGCTAATTTTATCGACCTCGGAAGGATGAAAGGTTGAGTGTACCTCACCGGGGATCGAACCTGCAACCCTTGGGATGCCACAGATCTCAGCCACAGTGCCTTAGCATGCTGAGCTATCTGTCCGGCTAGAATTTTTCCAGTTATATCAGACCATTACAGATTTGATTATATATCATTAGATATGCATAGATAGATCATTGAAATCAAAGGGACATTCATCACCAGAATTTTTGTTGTTTTAAAAGATAGATAATCCCTTAATTACCCATTCCCCAGTTTTGCATAACTAACACAGTTTGATACTTTTGCTTCAGCAGAGGCTTCTTTTGGGAGAAAGGTTCTTCAAGCAGTGGTGCCTTCTGTTTAGGTTAATTGTCTTGTCCCTCCCTTATCATCCATGTCCTCTAGCTTGGGTATTGGTTCCCAACAGTAATTAAGATGATCCGTGAACTCACCGTGCATTAGAAAGAAAACATAATTTATTCTTACCTGATAAATTTATTTATTTCTTGACACGGTGAGTCCACAGCCCGCCCTGTTTTTCAGACAGTTTCCTCTTCTATAAACTTCAGGCACCTCTGCACCTTAGACTAATTTATTTTCTCCTTTCCCTTTGGTCAAATGACTGGGGATTGTGGGTAGGGGGACTGGTATTTAACAGCTTTTGCTGTGGTGCTCTTTGCCTCCTCCTGCTGCTCAGGAGTGATATTCCCAACAGTAATTAAGATGATCCATGGACTCACTGTGTCAAGAAATAAATAAATTTATCAGGTAAGAATAAATTATGTTTTTTGACACACTCCTTATGGTGCATAAACAGCTAAATAACCCAATGGTCGGCCAATTGTGGCAGGTTAAACTCTGTATGCACTAAAATAGCCACAGACAAAATCATTCTATTTAGCCTGGATGTTTATAGTCTGCACACCGTAAAAAAAGCAAGAGAGCCGTATTGCTGCAGTAAAGAGAGCTTTGGATTAGTGTATTAGATAGACTGCAACTCAGAAGGGCGTTTTTGAAGAATTCCTACTGATTTCATTGTACCACAATTATTTATTGTTCTAAGATACCTTTTATTTACAAAAACAAGGTACTGACATGGAATCTAATGCTGCTCAAACATACACTAATATCTATATGAACACAATTGAAAAGAAGTATGTGTATGAGAACAAAATTTTCTTGAAGTATTCAGCCACATGGTGGCGCTATATAGATAAATTGTTTGGTGTGTAGTATGGTGACATTGGATCTCTTGAAATGTTTATTCAGGATTTAAACTGTAGTACTAACTCTATAACATTTACATTAACATGCAGTGAAGAATATGTTAACTTCTTAGATACAGCTGTCTACAGAGAAGGGGCATTTTAAAGATGGATTTGTTTACCAAGCCCACAGATAGGAATAGTATTCTACAGTTTGATAGTTTTCATCCTAAATGTATAATTAGTTCCCTTCCACTCAGTCAATTTGTAAGGGTTAGAAGAATAGTGACCAAACAGAACAGACTACAGAATAGACTTAACGGTATTGATGAGGCCTAATTTCAAGACCCTTTAAACACCTGTAGCTTTCCCCTTCTCCTTTCGACTCTGATATTGCACTGCAAATTAAATGACAAGCGCTTGGAGAACCGTCTTACACAACACACATAGAGATATGGTTTGCAAAACAGCTCTGATTTATTGTGTCAGGATGACCACTTTATATACTCTTCAAACATACATTGAAACACATAATCATTAGCTCATTTCTAAGACACAAAAGTACAGATGAGTCCTGTAAGTCGTATGTATCCTTGTCTTATATTCTTATGTCAATAGGTAAATTTATCACTGACATGACAAAGGAATAATGTAAAAATCTCAAAATACACTAATTAGATATATAGCTACATTTGACCTAAAGAAATTGTCTACATATCAGTATTTCTGCATGTAGCTCAAGAGTTCAAAAGTATATTAACAAGAAAACTGTGTGAAAGGTTATAATGTTTCTTGCTACATTTTGATATAATAAAGATACAATAAAAGATACAAAAGATACATTTGTAATTCAAGGTAATGAGATATACATAATGATACAATGTGTGTATATGATACCTAGATAACATAATATTCTTACAATGCCTCCTTTTATTCTGAAAGAATAACATATAATAAGGAGAAAAAGCTTATAGACTGATGTATGCCTCAGAAATCATCATGAGAATAGAAAAAGATAGGAGTTTACCTGAGAGTGAGGGTGTGATAGAGAGGGTAGACAGGATGAGAGGGTGGGAGGTCTTTGAGAGATTCAAGGGAAGGAGGGCGTTTGGGGGAACGGGATGGAATAATGGTCAGGTATTGGGTAATGGAAAGAAATGAAGTAGTAGCAGGTAACATAGCCATGTAAGATTGATCAGAGTGATCATTGTACGGTGCGAATTTAGTAGTGGGTGATGTAAATCTGTTAATAGCACACACACTTAGCTTAAACAATAGATATATTAGCAAAATAATAATAGCAATAATAATACCCATAATAATACGCATACCAAGGGAACCTATCCATGAGCCAAAACTATCAAAAGCACCATATGCTTGTTTACGTATTTTACTTTGGACCTCATGTAATTTATTTATGTCTTGATAATAAATATACAAGTCGTGCCTATTCTCGCACAACCCCCCCCCCTCTCTGCTGCTAGAAGATAGTCTAGTGCCATTCTGTTTTGGAGAGTGGTTTGTGCAATTTGTTCTTGTTTCATGCTAAGTGGTTCTATAGCATCAGTAGTGTAATTAAAAGCCTCATCTGTGAGTGTTGCAAAAAGATTTAGCTTATAATAAAGTCTAATAGATGCTGAAGGGACCCAGGATGCAGACCATATTTCATCATAATTGGCTTTAATAGTAAGGCCTGATGCAGATGAGTTTTTAAACGCTGCGCTTCCATGCTAGCAAATTTTATCATTGGGCAGTGTGGTGTGAGTGTGAATTGCAGGGATGATATATCCTAAATAGCATGGAGAGAAATGTGTACATGGTATCATCTTTACAGCCCATATTTCACATAACCAATAATAACCATAGTGTAAATTGGGTGTAGATGGACATAATGGATTTTTATGTAAGGGATAATGATGTTTGGTGGCAGCACCTGTATAAGTGACCATATTAGGTGCAGTTAGTTTAAACCAATCATAAATAATTTTGTGTATTGGATTTAATGTTATAGATGTATTATGGTAGAGAGAAAGATAAGTATTATCCCAAAGGTCAATACTGTTATATGTTCTATCTCTTATACCACCATTGTATGAAAATAACACAGTTGGGGGCCATTTGTCAATGATATCTGGGTTAAAAATAGAACCATTATGATTCCATGACATTATGGAGCCATTCTTAGCATAATTTATAAGATGTACTTTTAGTTTTTCTGATAAGTCCTTGGATGAATTACTGAACGTGAAATTGCACATAGTATGGGAGGTGATTAAATTATGTAAATCGTCAGTGTTGAGAGGGTGACCAAATATGGATATCCCCACTTCTCTCCATGAGGGGCATAGCCACAAACCCAGCATGGTTTTGTTTTATTAGTCACCTTATATAAGTTCACAGTGGTTTTAACAAAAGTATTGTCTTTTTCCATGATGTGAGATGTAGATCTCTTGACCTGCGGGAGTGAAGCACATTGGCTTTTGGAGTGTCATTATTATCATTGTGCAGGGACATACCAGGACTAGGGATTGAACTTGAACTGTAGGTTGGGACTCCAATGACTAACATAGCCACTAGGCTAGTGGCAGCACCAACAAGGACTGTTATGATTAACAAATAGATGACAGCTCGTCGGGTTGAACAGCGGGCACTGAAGGACCAGCATGTCAGGGTTTTTTCCCTGTTTTGTTTGCCATGTGCTGCTGGCAGCCATTTTACTCACCTCTCTTGCTGACTATGGTGCATTATGGGGATGCTGCTCATTTCCTGCACTTCCTTTTATGGCCAGACTGGTGTGCATCATCTGTGTGAGACAGGATGTAGTCTCAGAATTGTGATGTCATCACTTATTATTTAAAGGGCCTCTGTTCAGTATGCTTTGCCTTTGTGTTGTCTCAGACCTGTTTGTGAGAGTTCCTGTGTATTACCTCACTGTCTGACGTCCTTCCTGGTTCCTGATCCCTGACTTGTTCCTGACTCTGCTGTTTTCCTTATTCCTGATTCCAGCTCGTCTGACTATTCGCTTTGGCTCCTGACTCGGCTCGTCTGACTACCAGCTCTGGTTTTGACTCCTGGCTTGTTATTTGACTTGTGGACTTTTTATTTTTTTTTTGTTATTAATAAATTTGTGATTATTTTTGCACTTCTCGTCTCAGTCTGATTCCTGGCACCCTGACAAAGCGTCTGTCTTTCCATTCTGTGGGACTAGCATGATCCTGCTGGCATGGATCCATGTTGGGCTCTCGTCTGTAAGGATTGAGGTGCGTGTTACTGTGATGACCTCTGTGGGTGGTCCAAAAGGAGGATCCAGACTTTTATTCTTGTGCAATCGCTTTACCAGGACCTTGTCTCCAGGCTTGAAAGGGTGTGTCGGTGTACCTGAAGGGGATGGCAGCGTAAAAGATACATCACCATAGATACTGTTCAGTTTCTCCACAAGTTTTAAAACATATTCTCCCCTTACCACCTTTATGTTTGCACCAAGGAGTAGGAAATTGTCTACCCATTAAAATTTCAAATGGTGAATAACCAGTAGTGGCACTAGGGGTCATTCTGACTTCTGCCAATGCTGCAGGTAAATGTTAAGGCCAATTAGTAAAAGTGCCATCAGTTCCCTTCCTCAACGTTTCTTTTATAGTTCTTTTCATCTTCTCTACCTGACCTGAGGATTCAGGATGATATGGTATATGAAATTTCCATTCAATGGAAAGCAAAGTACAAACCTGTTGAGTTACTTGAGAGACAAATGGAGTACCTCTATCACTATTTATCTGTAGAGGGCAGCCAAACCTAGGTATAATTTCTTTACACAAAATTGTAGCTATGGTTTTAGCATTTTCTTTTGCTGTGGTGAAAGCCTCTACCCATTTACTGAATTGGTCTACAATAACCAATAAGTATTTTATGCCTCCATTTGCAGTAGGCATATGTGTGAAATCAATCTGTAATGTTTGCATAGGGCCATCAGGTAGCTGTAGATCTAATTTACCATGTATGGTACCTCCAGGATTATTTTGTGCACATGTTAGGCATCTACTTAATTGTGCATCTATTAGTGAGTGTAAATCATGTATTACATACCGTTGTAACATGTTGTGTTCTGTAAGACGGTTCTCCAATCGCTTGTCATTTAATTTGCAGTGCAATATCAGAGTCCAAAGGAGAAGGGAGAAGTGGAAAGCTACAGGTGTTTAAAGGGTCCTGGGTCCTGAAATTAGGCCTCATCAGGTATGAAAAACACATTTTTACAATAAGATTATCCATTGACTCTAATATAAAAGGAATTGAATAGACCAGGTAGCAATACATGTTAGAGGAAAAACAAAAAACCATAAAGAGAAGCGCCTAGTCTTTTTATGGATCACACGGAACATAATAAACATATTATGAGTATTCTTAAAGGGACAGTTTACTCAAAAAATGTATATCCTTAAATTTGTTCCCAATGATCCACTTTACCAGCTGGATTGTATTAAATTGTTTACAATATTTACTTTACCCTTATATTGGCATTTGAAATAGTTGAATTAGCCTGTGGTATCCCCACCTATTCTGAAAGTTTTTGGCTTTAGAGCCAAGCTATAAATAAGCTGTGTAAACACATCCAGCAGAATAAATTACACTCCCAGTGGGGTATAGCAGAGATAAGGTAATAAAATGTTAATTTTCCATTGCTCTCTCCAAGTATTGGTATTTGGTTTATGTACAGATAAATGAAAAAGGAGCAGGTATATGTACACAATCTGATAAAGTAATGAGATCTGATTATACCTACAAGCTCAACCGATTTTATTAGGTTGTGGCTTCAAAACACAAAATCAGCTAATTCATATACACAGATAAACCTTAAAAAGCAAATTCTCATACATTTTATATTCTGCAACTGGTAAAAAAAAAGTAATTGGCAACACATTAAGGGAAAAACAATTTTACATTATACTGTCCCTTTAAGCAATATTGGCCGATATTACAGAAATTGAATCCTAATGTTTCTGATGTCCATGTGGGAGGATTTATATTGGGTAGACCACCCGTATCTTATCTTGATAAGCGTAGGGTGAAACGCGTCGAAAGCTGTGGTTTTTATTCACTTTGGAAATCTGTATACTACTTTCTTTTAAGAGACGCTTTAACCCGGGTTATTTGCTCTTGTAATATTCCACCAAGTCTGTGGCCTGCGTGGCACTAAGTGCAGGTGAAGATTGCGAACCATTCTCATAGAGAAGTTTGTTTCACTTTGCTTCCTCCTTATTGCAATATTGGTATATCGTAAAAAATCAGAACGGACAGATTGTTGGGCAAAGACAAGCCTCCCGAGTTTCACCCGTGACGTCAGACGCCAGAGTCACGTGGGGTGAACTCGCGGTTGTAAGTATACTTCCAGCCGAACGATACAGATCAATTCCCCAGGGACATGGGAGCTAAGGTATGAACTAAGTAACAGGAACTGTTTACCGGATTATACAGACACAGGTAATCTTATTCCAAATACTGGAACCGATAAGATCACTATACTCTCCAAGTTGGGATTGTGAAAAGAAAACTTTTTGGATCTAAATATACAGTATGTGGTATTGTCAGAAAGACTTTTATTAGCTATTCACAAATATATGTGGCTTTGTCAGAAAGACTTTTATTAGCGGTACACTAATAACCATTGTTGTGCATAATTTGTACTTAACCACACCAGGTCAACAGTATAAGCTGAATTTTGTAACTTAGTAACGACACTATTACTTGTATAGTCAATTTTACTTTTTGTTGCCAATTTTAAATCTCTTTGATGCATATTGAATTTCTGTGTACACACATACTTAAGGGAGACGTCCCTGTTTTTATTGTTCTAAGTGAATTCTTATTTTTCACACATAACCTGCTCTATATCAAAGATATTTTTTACTACATTAAAACATACATTTTTTATCCTTTTCCTACTTTGTGTTCATTTGGTCTTAAATAATAGGAAACTTCTTTTATAAATCCTAGAAGGGCTGAATATATACTCACCGCTTTGAGCCGATAAAACTGTCTCTATCACTGCTGCAAATTTTGGCCGATATATGGCTTTCCCATTATTTGCTATCCCAGGAGAGTAGAAATAATGTTTGACCAAAGAGAGTCTTATAAATATATTTGCTAATTTTGGCTGAAATATATCATTTCGAAATCTTAAGCAATTAGCTCCCTTACTACCCTTTATTTATATAAATACAGCCTCAAATAGAATAAAGGAGCTGTTCAATCCTCTGTAAGGTGTTTGATATCTAGACCCTAGCGCTTTACTGAATCCCCTCTATCTAGATCACCCGTAAGTTCAGGGCACGTGTTACTGAACAGAAAAGTAACATAAGATGTAAAAATATGGAAGCACCGGTTTCTTTGCATTATTTTAGAACATGGTCATAATGTGAGGCAGATGCAGTTCCAAATTATATTTTAACACTCACAGTAGCACAGCACTTCTGTCAGGTGCACACCAATATAAAGGTGCTGTATACCTTTGCAATCAATTTTTCACAGACGGCATCACCTTCCAACAGATAAAGTCTTTATTCTATCATACCAGGATTACAAAAATGTGACGTTTCGGGTACAAAACCCTTAATCATACATAGCTACAAACTTACAAGTGCACCCTTATATAGGCCCACCTACACTCAGGTGTTTAATTTACACCTCTGTACAACACCACCTAGTGGTAACATAGTATAAAAATGTAAATCCATCGGGGGCGGAGCTACGCCGTGCTGGGACATGGACGTTCTGTAAAAAGCTCCGGAGCTGCCGGGAACATGAAGGCACTTTAATTGGCATACCTGGGGGCCAGTCGGATCATCTTTTATCTAAATGAGGGGAGAATTACTTCTGGCGCTACTTACCACCTAACAGATACTACCGGAGCCGGACTCCCCATTCTACACGGAGTGCTCTGCTGCAGCGGAGGTGACGGCCGCCATCTTGCCGAGAACCTTACCCATATATTCCGGTCTCACTACATCACCGCGACCGGTCTGGAGTGGGGCCACAGAGTAACCCCTCTTAAGTGAGGGGATCGTCCGGAGCGCTGTCGCGGTACACTCTGCCGCGGAAAGGAGAAGAACGGGCTGTCTCTCTGCCCGCCACGTGGGATACACAGGTACAGTCCTAATCTTACAGCAATCAAGCTAAGGAGTGAAGGGGGGCTCATAGGGACAAACCTGCCTGCCACCTTTTATTAATCTGCACTAAACAGGTCACTCGATCCACCCCGGGGCCTGTCCCGTGTACCGGCCTTTTACTCCGCCTGCTAGCAAATCTGTACAACGGATCTGGCACATAAAGACACACTCTCTCTGTAACAGTGTTCCCCGGGAGAGGGGGTGGGCTGCTGTCTTTGGGCTACATATAAATTAACACAGAGCCCCATCTTCACCCGTAACTCCTTTATTCTTGCTCCGGTGTGGTCTGGGGCCAGGGTCTGTGATCTGCCTGAAATAACGAGTGGTGCCATTCTCCTTAACCATATTATAGCAGCAGTTCTTCCTTGCAGCTTAGACTGCGTACTGGACTTTGAAATTACTTTTGTGCATTAAATTAAAAGGACTTCAGTGTTTTTAGGTTCTTTCCCTCCACCTAGCTCATTTGCCTCAATATGGCGAGCAAGAAGGGCCATAAATCAGACAAACAGAACAAGCCCTCACTGACTGTACCTTCAGTTTCTGCATTTTTTCAATTACAAGAACCTAGTAATCCAGACTCTGACCTATCTCAGGAAGCTACTGCCACTACAGTCACAACCCCTGTCATGCAGGACCCACTCCAATCAATACAGTCTCAGATTGCCGGTCTCCCATCCAAATCTGATATTGAGTCGCTTAAAAAATTCATAAAAGATGAAATCAAGGACTTGAAGAAAGACCTAAATGAACTAGGTTCCAGAATGGAATTTCTTGAAGAGGGTCAGGATCACCTCAATAACGTAGTCAGCACTAACACCCGCCAACTCAACATACACGATTCCATGATTCAGAATCTGACCGATAAAATTGAAGACCTTGAGAATAGAGGGAGAAGGAATAATTTGCGCCTGAGGGGTATCCCAGAAGAAATCTCTCAAGACCAACTTAAAGCCTACGCAACTGAATTGTTCCACTTTCTCTTACCCCAGGCCTCGACCCTGCAAAATTAGGACATTGAACAAATTCACAGGGCTCTACGACCACCTGCTAGACCCCCAGCCCCCCCTCGGGACGTTATCCTTAGATTTTTTAAATATACCACCAAGGAAGACATCTGGCAGGCCGCAAGAGTGAGGCGGTCTATTCAATTCAGAAGCCACAACATACAGATTTTCCAGGACCTATGCCCTCAGACTATACAGCGCAGGAGAGAAGTCCGCTTTATAACCAAAACCTTACAAGAGCATAATATACGATACAGGTGGGGCTTCCCCTTCAGCCTTATTATCTCCCACAATGGGGCCCAAATTATCTACAAAAGTTTCTCTGACTTAGAGGACATTTCCAGGAAGCTCAATCTGTCATTTGACCCACCCGCGGATAAGGTGCTAGACATCCCACCTCGGTCAGAAAGAATGGAAGAAGGCTCTCCAAAAGAACAGAGACCCCTCTGGTCAAAAGTTGCCTCCAAGCGGCGCAAGACCGGCCCGCCTTCTGCGGCCACAGACTCTTGAATCATATCTCACTCCTGATCCGGATATGAAAATTACATGGGGCACCAGGCTCCTTCGGATCCACTCCACACTACACGGCCTAAAACCTACTACTTCTCCACCTATCTGGCAGGTTTAGAGCATGATGTATGTTCCGCTGATCCAGTGGTATGTTAATGACTCATATCTGTTGTTTATTTTTCAAGTTTCCCCCTACCGCCCAGCTATTTGAACTAAACCCGATTTGGCTACCCAGTTTATGCCAAATATTTACTTTTCATCTAGAAGCATGCCTCACCAGCACCCTGCATCATTCTTCCCCCCAGTTGATGCATTTCATGATTCTCTCATGCATCCCTTGTTTGTACAGAGGATCTTGTTTTGGTTTCTGTTTTTGTTTTATGCTTTTTATTATGTTCATGTTCAAATGTATTGCCTCACATATTGTTGTTTGTATTATTACTGTATATTCCAATTCCACCACTTGCTTCACTGCCTGTACCAATGGTATTCTTTTGTTTAGAGACAGTCATCCTTACAATATGGCCTCCCACCAGATTGTCACGCCTCCACGGTCCTTACCTGTCTTATTTAGACCCCCTCCCTTTCAACCTGAGCTTAAATATTTACTTTATGTCTATAGCCAGGCTACCCAGGCTTTCTCAGGGGTTTGGGAGTGCCTTCTGACAGTCCAACCTTTGTCCCCACTACTGTATACGTCTCACCAGATCCTAACTTTCCACTCCCCCCTTTGCCATGGTTGATAATTCTGGATCTTTAAAAATTCTATCTCATAATGTCAAAGGGCTAAATATTCCCCAAAAGAGAAGTAGGGCTTTAAGAGACTATCAGAAACTTAAATGCGACATTGTCCTACTTCAAGAGACTCACTTTAGGAAAGGTAGGGAGCCCCTTCAGTCACTGAGAAGATTCGGCCAGGTTTTTCTATCCTCACATTCCTCAAAACACAATGGTGTAGGCATTCTTATTCGGAAACAAACCCCCTTCCACCTTACCAACATTTTTAGAGATAGGGAAGGCAGACTTGTAGTAATTACCGGCAGACTTTTTAATAAAACTATTACCATAGCTAATATTTATGCCCCCAACTCAAATCATGCCCAATTTTATGCCCAGTCCTGCAGTACTGTTTCTGAAATGGCCAGGGGGGCCCTGATCATGGGGGGAGACTTCAATTTAGCACTTGACCCCACCTTAGATTGCTCCTCAGGGAGATCCGCGATACCACAGAAGACTCTAAACTTAGTAAAGTCAAACATATCCAAATTAAACCTGCACGACACTTGGAGGATTTTCCACCCACTTGTTAAAGACTACACATTTTACTCTTACCCACACCAACTTTACTCTCGTATTGACTATCTCATGATAGATGTAACCAGCTTAGCTCTAGTCCAATCTACTGAAATTATGCCCATAACTTGGTCTGACCACGCCATGATTAGCTGCATGGTCAATTGGCCTACTTCTCCTAGACGTGAACATACTTGGAGACTTGATGAATCACTACTATCCGACCCCCTGATCAAAATCCAGATTCAGGGAAACCTCGAATCTTACTTCTCCACAAACTCCACCCCTAACATGTCCCCACTCTCGATATGGGAGGCCCACAAATGTGTAGTGAGAGGAGACTTCATAGCGATAAAAGCAGCTAGGGACAGACAAAACTCAATAATCCTCAAAAATCTAGAAGAATTAGATAAGTTACAGGATATCCACAAGAGATACCCCAAGGCCCACTCACTGCTCGAACAGATACAACATAAACAAAGCCAATTGTCCCTTATTTTGGGTCTCGAGGCCAAACGTAGAGCCCTCTTAAGAGACGATTCTATGAAGGGGGTAATAAACAGGGGAGACTGCTAGCTAGACTCCTACGTAGTAAAGCCTCTAAAAACTACATTGCATCAATTAAAGACACTGGGGGCAAGACCCGGTTCACTTCTCAAGACATAGCCAATAGCTTTAGGACTTATTATGAGGATCTATACAATCTAGATAGAACCTCTACCCCTCCCTCGCCCTCTGGCATCTCACGATACTTAGCTTCACTCCAACTCCCATCCTTAACTGACGAACAGAGATCTAACTTGGATTCACCCTTCTCACTAAAAGAGCTCCGTACAGCCATCCTATCTTTCCCCTCAGGCAAAGCCCCGGGGCCAGATGGTTTCGGCCACGCCTATTATTCTAAATTTATTGACATCCTAGCTCCCCCCATGCTAGCCCACTTCTCTGACATCGATAATAATAAATACTTTCCCCCGCAATCCTTACAAGCCCATATCACCGTAATCCCGAAACCAAACAAGTCCCCTGACCTTATCCCCAATTATAGACCAATCTCCCTCCTAAACGTTGACATTAAAATATTTGCCAAAATGATTTCCATCAGACTCAACCAAATTCTTCCCCTTCTAATCCATCAGGACCAAGTTGGGTTTATCCCCCACAGAGAGGCGAGGGACAATACGGTTCGCAATCTCCACCTTATGTGCCATGCTAAAGAGCAGGGCCTTCCCGCAGTCTGGCTTTCCACCGACGCGGAGAAGGCCTTTGATCGGGTTAGGTGGTCTTTCCTCAGAGCTACCCTTCAAACTATGGGCCTAGGAGATTCTATGCTACATAGGATCTTTGCCCTCTATAATAGCCCCAATGCCCGCATTTCCCTAAATGGCATTCTCTCCCCGCCCTTCCAGATTACAAACGGTACAAGACAGGGGTGTCCCCTATCCCCTTTATTGTTTGTATGTCTCCTGGAGACTTTCGCCACGAGAATTAGGCAAAACCCAGAGGTTGAGGGAATCCAGATAGAGGATCAGACCTATAAATTGTCTCTGTTTGCAGATGACATTTTGTTCTCCCTTACCAATCCAGCCAGATAAATCCCTCCCCTCCTGGAAGAGCTAGCCCTGTTTAACAAATTGTCGAACTTCCTTATTAATCATTCAAAGTCAGAATACCTTGGAGTCTCCATGACACCCAACATATCCCGACAGATCGAACTCTCCTGCCCCTTCCGCCAATGTAAATATTCCCTTAAGTATCTAGGCACTCACTTATCAGACGACTTTGATTTATTGTACAAGCTAAATTATATTCCTGCCAAAATCTCCTTGGAGAGGGAGCTCTCCTCATGGCACTCAAGGCATCTCTCTTGGATTGGTAGAATAAATTCAATAAAAATAACGGCTTTTCCCAGACTCTTATACCTCCTGCAAGCCCTCCCTATACCCCTTCCCCCCCGATTCCTCTCCAATATTCAAAGACTATTCCATTCTTACATTTGGAAGGGCGGCCCTGCCAGAATCAATACCAAGACTATGTTGACCCCCCGTATCCATGGGGTTTGGGGGTTCCAAACTTGGATCTTTATAGACATTCTATCTTTATCCAAAGAATTATGGACTGGAGGATCCATAAGAATCAGAAGAGGTGGGTCTACCTTGAGGAACAACTCAATAGAGATGTAAACCTCCATTCCATTAGCTGGTCTTTCCACGGGGAGGGGCTCACTAAAGATATTAAAAACCCGATCACTCAGGAGACCCTGACTCAATGGGGCATAATTAATAGAAGCAACCCCTACATTTCCTCAACCCCATCCCCGCTCACCTCTCTAATTTATAATACTGAATTTTCCTTGAAAGACCTGGGAGTGTATCACTCTGGCCCAACCCCCCCCCCCCCCGATGTCTCTTTACACCACATGGTTGACAATGAAAATATACATACACGTGAAAAATTGATCGAGTTAGGGTATATTTGGGCTCAGAACTGGTATAACTATAGAAGAGTCCACCATTACATTTCATCCCATAAACAACACCTTAACATGGTGATACCAATGACAAATCTAGAGAAACTACTGGCCTCTGCCACCCCTCTTGGCCACACCTTATCTAAAATCTACTCAATCCTAACCCAGCCCCCCCCCCGGGTTTCCTTCCCCGCTCTCTTGAGTCCTGGGAGAGTGAACTTGGAATCACCATCCTTCCCCAGACAGCCATATCTATTTTCACTAATACTAAATCTTCATCTGTTTCGGCGGGATTACTAGAATTGAACTATAAAATTCTCCACAACTGGTACCTTACCCCTCGACGCTTACATAAATTTTATCCCTCATCAGGGAACCGCTGCTGGCGTTGTGGCCATGTAGGAAGTGGCATGGGCCACATGTGGTGGTGGTGCAATGGTGTGAACCAATTCTGGAGATCCATAATCGCAGAGATAGAGACAATCTTTCAGAGGCTACTTCCTCTTGACCCGCTGGTATTCCTCCTTAACAAATACATTAAACTCCCATCCAAATCCCATAATATCCTTTTCCGTATTTTCTTAAACAGCGCTAAATCTTTGATCGCCAAAAACTGGAAATCACAAGATTCCCCAGACCTAGTCATGTGGAGAAATAAGGTGACTGACTTTCTAGAATTAGAGGAATATAGGTTTTTTTAGACTGGACTCCAGGGACGTGTTCATTACTGCCAAAGAAATATGGGACCAATATATTAACCCAGTTTGAGCTCAATGCCATCTCCTTCTACCCAAGTTTCACCTTTACCTAACTCTCACTGGACATGGAGGCGCTGACACTTCATTAAAATTTATATTTGTATGACATATCTTGGTACTCCTGTGATAATGACATAGCTGAATACCCCGGCCTGATAGGCCCTCTTTTGTTGTTGTTGTTTTTTATTTTTCTCTCTACTTTTATTATTTTCTTTTCCTTTACCCAATCAGTACGTTCCAGGTACTGCAAATATGTTCTTTGTAAACATCATTGCCTAACTTGTCTCGTTACTTCTTTTATTTTTGCAAATTTGTTATCTATTCTGGAAATATTTCAATAAAAAATTTTGGATTAAAAATGTAAATCCATCACCTTTGTTACATTTAAAGTACATAGTGCAAATCGGACATTATTTTTAAAAACAATTGGCTAGATTATGAGTCTTGCGTTATGAGTAAAAAAGCAGCGTTAAGCCTCATAACGCTGCTTTTTTACTACCGCTGCTATTACGAGTCTTGCAGATTTAGGGGCACCGCACCCTTTTTTGGCCTTACCGCAAATCAACTTACGCAAATTGTGTATAGTCTTTTTTTTCTATGGGACTTCCATAGCGCCGCTATTACAAGCTTGTCCTGGGAGACCAAAAAGTGAGCGGTATACCTTATCCCGTCAAGATTCGTAACGCATTCTAAAGTCAGAGTTTTACATTACAACGCTGTAGCATAAAACTCATAACTAAAGTGCTAAATAGTAAACTAACACCCATTAACTACCTATTAACCCCTAAACCGAGGCCCTCCCGCATCATAAACACTATAATAAAATTATTAACCCCTAATTTGCCGCTCCCGACATCGCCGCCACTATAATAAACATTAACCCCTAAACCGCCGTACTCCCGCCTCGCAAACATTAGTTAAATATTATTAACCCCTAATCTGCTGTCCCTAACATCGCCGCCACCTATCTTCATTTATTAACCCCTAATCTGCCACCCCAACATTGCCGCCACTATGCTAAATTTATTAACCCTAACACCCCCTAACTTAAATATAATTAAAGTAAATCTAAATAAAAACCTACTATTAATAACTAAATAATTCCTATTTAAAACTAAATACCTATAAAATAAACCCGAAGCTAGCTACAATATAACTAATAGTTACATTATAGCTATCTTAGATTTTATTTTTATTTTACAGGCAAGTTTGTAATTATTTTAACTAGGTAGAATAGTTACTAAATAGTTATTAACTATTTACTAACTACCTAGCTAAAATAAATACAAATTTACCTGTAAAATAAAACCTAACCTAAGTTACACTAACACCTAACACTACACTACAATTAAATAAATTACCTAAATTAAATACAATTAAATAAATTAAATACAATTACCTAAATTACACACAAAAACACTAAATTACACAAAATTTAAAAAAAATTACAAGATATTTAAACTAATTACACCTAATCTAATAGCCCTATCAAAATTTAAAAAAAGCTAGCCTAAACTAAACTACCAATAGCCCTTAAAAGGGCCTTTTGCGGGGCATTGCCCCAAAGAAATCAGCTCTTTTACCTGAAAAGAAAATACAAACAACCCCCCAACAGTAAAACCCACCACCCACACAACCAACCCCCCAAATAAAACCCTAACTAAAAAAACCTAAGCTCCTCATTGCCCTGATAAGGGCATTTGGATGGTCATTGCCCTTAAAAGGGCATTTAGCTCTATTGCGGCCCAAAGCCCTAGCCTAAAAATAAAACCCAACCCAATAAACCCTTAAAAAAACTAACTCTAACCCCTGAAGATCCACTTACAGTTTTGAAGATCCGTCATCCATCCTCAACGAACCAAGAGAAGTCCTCATTGAAGCGGCAAGAAGTCCTCAACGAAGCCAGGAGAAGTCTTCATCCAAGCCGGGAGAAGTGGATCTTCAGGGGTTAGTGTTAGGTTTTTTTAAGGGTTTATTAGGTGGGTTTTAATTTTAGGTTAGGGCTTTGGGCCGCAATAGAGCTAAATGCCCTTTTAAGGGCAATGTCCATCCAAATGCCCTTTTCAGGGCAATGGGGAGCTTAGGTTTTTTTAGTTAGGGTTTTATTTGAGGGGTTGGTTGTGTGGGTGGTGGGTTTTACTGTTGGGGGTGTTGTTTGTATTTTTTTTTTTCAGGTAAAAGAGCTGATTTCTTTGGGGCAATGCCCCGCAAAAGGCCCTTTTAAGGGCTATTGGTAGTTTAGTTTAGGCTAGGGTTTTTTTTTATTTTAGGTGGGCTTTTTTAATTTTGATAGGGCTATTAGATTAGGTGTAATTAGTTTAAATATCTTGTAATTTTGTTTTTTATTTTGTGTAATTTAGTGTATGTTTGTTTTTGTAATTTAGGTAATTGTATTTAATTTAGTTAATTGTATTTCCTTTAGGTAATTTATTTAATTGTAGTGTAGTGATAGGTGTTAGTGTAACTTAGGTTAGGTTTTATTTTACAGGTAAATTTGTATTTATTTTAGCTAGGTAGTTATTAAATAGTTAATAACTATTTAGTAACTATTCTACCTAGTTAAAATAAATACAAACTTGCCTGTAAAATAAAAATAAACCCTAAGCTAGCTACAATGTAACTATTAGTTATATTGTAGCTAGCTTAGGGTTTATTTTATAGCTAAGTATTTAGTTTTAAATAGGAATTATTTAGTTATTAATAGTAGGTTTTATTTAGATTTCTTTTAATTATATTTAAGTTAGGGGTGTTAGGGTTATGGTTAGACTTAGGTTTAGGGGTTAATAAATTTAGTATAGTGGTGGCAACGTTGGGGGCGGCAGATTAGGGGTTATAAAATGTAGATAGGTGGCGACGATGTTAGGGACAGCAGATTAGGGGTTAATCATTTTTAATTATTTGTGTTTGCGAGGTGGGAGTATGGCGGTTTAGGGGTTAATATGTTTATTATAGTGGCGGCGATGTCCGGAGTGTCAGATTAGAGGTTAATTAATATTATGTAGGTGTCGGCGATGTCGGGCAGCAGATTAGGGGTTAATAAGTGTAAGATTAGGGGTGTTTAGACTCGGGGTTCATGTTAGGGTGTTAGGTGTAAACATAAAATGTGTTTCCCCATAGGAATCAATGGGGCTGCGTTAATGAGCTTTACACTGCTTTATTGCAGGTGTTAGACTTTTTCTCAGCCGGCTCTCCCCATTGATGACTATGGGTAAATCGTGCACGAGCACGTACAACCAGCTCACCGCTGACTTAAGCAGCACTGGTATTGAAGTGCGGTATGGAGCTCAATTTTGCTCTACGCTCACGTCTTGATATTTTGCGCCGGGTTTAGGAAAACATGTAATACCAGCGCTGTAGGAAAGTGAGCAGTGAGAATAACGTGTAAGTTAGTACCGCATCCCTCATAACGCAAAACTCGTAATCTAGCCGTATATGAACAATATCATAGCAGATGAATATACAAATATAGAAATATACGCTATACTTTTTAAAACCACTCAGTCATTAAATATTCATAGGGGGGAAAAAAGGGCTATAAAAATAGAAAAAAATCTAATTCTTTATTTAACCCTTGAGGTTGCATAGCACGTAACTTATGTATCCAAATGCCTCTTTCTTTTTAAGAAGAAACTCCCTGTCCCCTCCCCGCCTAGGAAGTGGTACTGCATCGATTACCTGGAAACGTATCTGACTAATATTGTGACCACACTGTAAAAAATGGCTAGAAACAGGGTCCTCCCAGTTTTTGCACCTAATGTTACTTTTATGTTGGACAATTCTTTTACGGACCCTACGGGTGGTCTCCCCAATGTAAATCCTCCCACACAGACATTTAATATGGTACACTGCAAACTTAGTATTGCATGTGTAATATCCCCTTATAGAATTTTTTTTCCCCGTGAGTGGATGTACAAAAATTGGACCTTTTATCATAGAGTTACAATTACCACATCCTAAACATGGATAACAACCCTGTCTCTTTTCCCCTTTCAAAAGTCCTTGTCTTAGCGTTTTTTTCACTGCCCAAATCAGTGTGGACTAATTTGTCTTTAAGGTTTTACCTCCTTCTAAAGGCTGACATTGGGGGTAAATTAAATTCAGCCACTCCTGGGTGGCAATTCTGGGGGATTGACCAATGTTTTCTAACAGTCTTCATTATTTCATCATTATGGTTATTATAATCCATCACCATTAACAAACGTTTGTTCTCTTTTTTTAATGATGAACATAATGGAGCCTGTACTCGTGCAAGTTCTCCCTGTACAAGGTTGGTGGGGTATCCCCTAGCTTCAAACTTTTTAGTCATATCGCTGTCTTTACTCATCTGATACAATACATTGGAACCTTAAAAATTGACTTCTAGGGTGTGATTTTATTGTGTTCCTGGGATGATAACTTTGATAGTGTAGCATACTATTCCTGTCTGTGGGTTTGATGTAGAGGTCAGTACATATTCTAGCATCTTTAAAATATACAGTAATGTCCAAAAAATGTACCTCTACCTCGCTAGCAGTTAAACAAAATTTGATTGAATTTGTACTCCTGTTCAATTCTTCTAGGAATGCCTCCAGGGTTCCAATGTAGCCATACCACACACCGAATATATTGTCTATGTACCGCCACCAGGCTGCTCCATACTTGAGGAACAAATTGTTCTCGTATACAAATTTCTCTTCATAGACATTCATGTATATATTCGCATATGTGGGGGCGATATTGGAACCCATGGCCGTACCTTGCAAATGGAGAAATAATGTGTCTTGGAACAGAAAGTAGTTTTGATTCAGTACAATCCTTAATAAATTTTCAAAAAACATTTTTTGAGCTTTGGAGTATTCATTACTAGCCAAAAGTACGGATTTTCTCCAAAAAATCCCCAGTGTCATTAATATATGAATTGCCCAGGTGCACAAGCGGCTGCAATACTTTATCCAAAAATATTGCTATTTTGGAAAACACTGAATCTATACCGGCCACAATAGGCCTACCTGGTGGATTATCCAGCCTCTTGTGCACCTTGGGCAAAGTGTAAAAAACTGGGATACTTGAATATTCCACAATCAAAAAATCAAAGACATCTTTGGATATTAAGCCCATATGCAAAGCCATGCTAATGACATGTGTGTTTATTTTTTTATTAAAGATGTAGGGTTACAAGATAATTCCTTATATACCTCTTTTTGGTATATATATATTTAATTTCAGAGATATACATACATTTATTCATAATTGTTATGGCTCTGCCCTTGTCGGCAGTTTTAATTATCAAGTCCTTATTGTCCTTTAAGAACGTCAGTGTCTCTTTTTCTTTCTTTGTAATGTTACAGGAATAATGTTCTCCTGTAAGCTTTTTATGAATTTTATCTAAATCCTTTTTGACCAATTCTATATAGGTATACACCCTATGGTTCACATTACTTGGTATGAACTTACTTTTATTTCTAAGGCCAAATTTCTTTAGATTAAGTTCAGTGTCAACTCTAACATTTAAATCTTGAACACCTTTATTAGCAAAAAAGCTTTTCAATTTAATAGACCTGAAGAATCTGAACAAATCTTATTCAAACCTAAACAAATCAAAATTTTGTGCGGGGCTGTAAGACAAACCCCTATTAAAGGTCCCTCTCGGAAGGGTAAAGTGAATGTGGTGTTAGATTTGTAGTTTTTGTTCTACAAGCAAAAGTTTGTTATTTTACCGGTGTGTACTATTTACTCTCTAGCAGAAAAGAGATGAAGATTTCTGCAGGGAGGAAGATGATTTTAGCATGTTGTAACTAAAATCCACTGCTGTTCCCACAAAGGACTGAGGAGTACAAGAAAACTTCAGTTGGGGGGAACGGTTTGCAGGTTAGGCTGCAATAAGGTATGTTCAGTCATTTATTTCTAGACAAGACTGTGATAATGCTAGAAAAGGACTGATAAGATCCCCATGAGGGAAGGGTAAGCTTTATTACAATCTTACATAACAGGGCTAATTTATGCTGGTTGACACTATTTTATGGCAAACGGTTTTTACTAATAAATATCGTTTTTTGAGACACTTTGAAGGTTCCTTTGGGTTTCTTTCAGGGGTTGTTACCCACATGGCTATTATTTTTTTTGTTTGTTTGTTTGTTTTTAAATGTCGACTTTATTATCAAAATAAGGAATACAAAATTGGAAGTCGCAGCTTCCTAAAACAGAAATCGACAAAGTTTTACGGGTTAAACTGTAATTAACAATGAAGAGAAATACTAGTATACAAGCGGTGTTTATATGACCTATAGTGCAATTACATCATATTTGCTTGTAAAGGTTGAAGGTAAGAGAGAAGTGGAAGGAGAAAGGGGGGGGGAGAGAGATGGAAAGGTAAGAATGATTACACTGTCTAATAATGAGAGAAAAATAATAATAATAAAAAGAGAAGAGTTGGGTTTACTGGAGCCGACAAATTTATAAAAGTTATTGAAAACTTAGTTAACTAAGTAATTAAGCCTAAGGGCTATGTCCCACCTGCTAAGGCTGTAATATGTCAGGGATCTTTTCTTCGTGTTTCATCTAGCTAAAAATAAAAACTAGGAATCGTTATTTCTTAAGGTACTGTTCCCACAAGATAGACATTTCTGCATATACTTCCATTTTGAGATTTTTAAGATAATATTTCTTAAGGTACTGTTCCCACAAGATAGACATTTCTGCATATACTTCCATTTTGAGATTTTTAAGATAATAGAATTCTTCTATATTAAGTAATTCCGTAACTCTGTTTTGCCACATGAGCAGGGTAGGGGCCTCTTTAGACCTCCAATTTCTAGCAAGGAGATATCTCCCGCTGTTGGACATTATGTAGAATAATTTAAGGCAGTGCTTGGATTTCATTTTAGGGGGCTTGTTCAAGAGCCACACTATAGGGTCCAACGAGAGTTGAACCCCAAGTATGGACTCCATTTCTCCAATTATAGATCTCCAGAAATTTTGGATTGAATTGCACCACCACCACATGTGCGCTAGGTTACCAAAGCTATGGCCGCATCTCCAGCAACATTGGGATTTGCTACTGTATAGGCGGCTTAATTTGACTGGGGAAAGATACCATCTATGGAGGATTTTTAGGTTTATTTCCTGCATGGAGAGGGAAATCGAGGATTTAATTACATTTTGAAATATTATGGTGCTAGTTTGTGGTAGTATTACTCTACCTAGTTCTTCTTCCCATCTTTCAATAAAGGGGGGCAAATGACCTGGGAGGGTTTGTGTTAGAATTTTGTAGATTGTTGAGAGGGTATGGGTTATTGGTGGGGTACTTACGCATAAAAGTTCAAAATTTGTCAGGGGTCTCACCATGTTTCCGACTTGTTTGTGGTGTGTTATAAAATGATGGATGCGAGTGTAGTGGAACCAGTTTCGAAAAATGGTGTAACCCTTGTCTATTACCGCAGATTGGGGGAGGATTTTTTTGTTTGAAGAGATAAAGTGTATAGGAATATCTCTATAGAAGGAGTGTGGGGTTGTTTCTAAGCAAAAGGGACCTAGTGTAAATTGGTCGTTATCAATGATAGATGTTAGGGGGGATGGTCTTGAGGAAACGTACGGGTGGGTTGCTAGAGTCAAATTCCAGATTTTGTATGTTTCTGCTATAAGTTGAGATTTGAGTCTAACATTGGGCGTCGATTGGGACAGGTTCCAGCAAAGTCTACCTAGATGAGGGGCACCGGACATAGAGTGTTCTAATTGGACCCATCTTTTATGGTTGAAATGAACAGACCAGTCAACCACTCTCTGCAGGAATATAGCTTGCCGATATTTAGTTATGTTGGGGATTCCTAAACCACCTTGGTTTTTGGGAGTCTGCATAAAGTGTTTATTAATCCTGGGAGGGCGTCTACGCCAGACATAATCACTGAAAGCTTTTTGGATGGTGGGAATATAGTTTCTTTCATGTAATTAGCAAGAGTCCATGAGCTAGTGACGTATGGGATATACATTCCTACCAGGAGGGGCAAAGTTTCCCAAACCTCAAAATGCCTATAAATACACCCCTCACCACACCCACAAATCAGTTTTACAAACTTTGCCTCCTATGGAGGTGGTGAAGTAAGTTTGTGCTAGATTCTACGTTGATATGCGCTCCGCAGCAGGTTGGAGCCCGGTTTTCCTCTCAGCGTGCAGTGAATGTCAGAGGGATGTGAGGAGAGTATTGCCTATTTGAATTCAATGATCTCCTTCTACGGGGTCTATTTCATAGGTTCTCTGTTATCGGTCGTAGAGATTCATCTCTTACCTCCCTTTTCAGATCGACGATATACTCTTATATATATACCATTACCTCTGCTGATTTTCGTTTCAGTACTGGTTTGGCTTTCTACAACATGTAGATGAGTGTCCTGGGGTAAGTAAGTCTTATTTTCTGTGACACTCTAAGCTATGGTTGGGCACTTTTTTTATAAAGTTCTAAATATATGTATTCAAACATTTATTTGCCTTGACTCAGGATGTTCAACATTCCTTATTTCAGACAGTCAGTTTCATATTTGGGATAATGCATATGAATCAATCAATTTTTTCTTACCTTAAAATTTGACTTTTTCCCTGTGGGCTGTTAGGCTCGCGGGGGCTGAAAATGCTTCATTTTATTGCGTCATTCTTGGCGCGGACTTTTTTGGCGCAAATTTTTTTTTCTGTTTCCGGCGTCATACGTGTCGCCGGAAGTTGCGTCATTTTTGACGTTCTTTTGTGCCAAAAGTGTCGGCGTTCCGGATGTGGCGTCATTTTTGGCGCCAAAAGCATTTAGGCGCCAAATAATGTGGGCGTCATTTTTGGCGCTAAAAAAATATGGGCGTCACTATTGTCTCCACATTATTTAAGTCTCATTATTTATTGCTTCTGGTTGCTAGAAGCTTGTTCACTGGCATTTTTTCCCATTCCTGAAACTGTCATTTAAGGAATTTGATCAATTTTGCTTTATATGTTGTTTTTTCTATTACATATTGCAAGATGTCCCACGTTGAAACTGAGTCAGAAGATACTTCTGGAAAATCGCTGACTGGTGCTGGAGCTACCAAAGCTAAGTGTATCTGCTGTAAACTTATGGTATCTGTTCCTCCAGCTGTTGTTTGTACTGTTTGTCATGACAAACTTGTTAATGCAGATAATATTTCCTTTAGTACTGTTACATTACCTGTTGCTGTTCCGTCAACATCTAATACTCAGAGTGTTCCTGATAACATAAGAGATTTTGTTTCTAAATCCATTAAGAAGGCTATGTCTGTTATTCCTCCTTCTAGTAAACGTAAAAAGTCTTTTAAAACTTCTCATTTTTCAGATGAATTTTTAAATGAACATCATCATTCTGATAATGGTTCTTCTGGTTCAGAGGATTCTGTCTCAGAGGTTGATGCTGATAAATCTTCATATTTATTTAAAATGGAATTTATTCGTTCTTTACTTAAAGAAGTGCTAATTGCATTAGAAATTGAGGATTCTGGTCCTCTTGATACTAAATCTAAACGTTTAGATAAGGTTTTTAAATCTCCTGTAGTTATTCCAGAAGTTTTTCCTGTCCCTGGTGCTATTTCTGAAGTAATTTCCAGGGAATGGAATAATTTGGGTAATTCATTTACTCCTTCTAAACGTTTTAAGCAATTATATCCTGTGCCATCTGACAGATTAGAGTTTTGGGACAAAATCCCTAAGGTTGATGGGGCTGTCTCTACTCTTGCTATTCCTACGACAGATGGTACTTCCTTTAAGGATCCTTTAGATAGGAAAATTGAATCCTTTCTAAGAAAAGCTTACTTGTGTTCAGGTAATCTTCTTAGACCTGCTATATCTTTAGCGGATGTTGCTGCAGCTTCAACTTTTTGGTTAGAAGCTTTAGCGCAACAAGTAACAGATCATAATTCTCATAGCATTATTATTCTTCTTCAACATGCTAATAATTTTATTTGTGATGCCATCTTTGATATCATTAGAGTTGATGTCAGGTATATGTCTCTAGCTATTTTACCTAGAAGAGCTTTATGGCTTAAAACTTGGAATGCTGATATGTCTTCTAAGTCTACTCTGCTTTCCCTTTCTTTCCATGGTAATAAATTGTTTGGTTCTCAGTTGGATTCTATTATCTCAACTGTTACTGGAGGGAAAGGAACTTTTTTACCACAGGATAAAAAATCTAAAGGTAAATTTAGGTCTAATAATCGTTTTCGTTCCTTTCGTCACAACAAGGAACAAAAGCCTGATCCTTCATCCTCAGGAGCGGTTTCAGTTTGGAAACCATCTCCAGTCTGGAATAAATCCAAGTCCACATGAAGGTGCGGCCCTCATTCCAGCTCAGCTGGTAGGGGGCAGATTACGTTTTTTCAAAGAAATTTGGATCAATTCCGTTCACAATCTTTGGATTCAGAACATTGTTTCAGAAGGGTACAGAATTGGCTTCAAGATAAGGCCTCCTGCAAAGAGATTTTTTCTTTCCCGTGTCCCAGTAAACCCAGCGAAGGCTCAAGCATTTCTGAAATGTGTTTCAGATCTAGAGTTGGCTGGAGTAATTATGCCAGTTCCAGTTCTGGAACAGGGGCTGGGGTTTTATTCAAATCTCTTCATTGTACCAAAGAAGGAGAATTCCTTCAGACCAGTTCTGGATCTAAAAATATTGAATCGTTATGTAAAAATACTAACATTCAAAATGGTAACTGTAAGGACTATCCTGCCTTTTGTTCAGCAAGGGCATTATATGTCTACAATAGATTTACAGGATGCATATCTGCATATTCCGATTCATCCAGATCACTATCAGTTTCTGAGATTCTCTTTCCTAGACAAGCATTACCAGTTTGTGGCTCTGCCGTTTGGCCTAGCAACAGCTCCAAGAATTTTTGCAAAGGTTCTCGGTGCCCTTCTGTCTGTAATCAGAGAACAGGGTATTGTGGTATTTCCTTATTTGGACGATATCTTGGTACTTGCTCAGTCTTCACATTTAGCAGAATCTCATACGAATCGACTTGTGTTGTTTCTTCTAGATCATGGTTGGAGGATCAATTTACCAAAAAGTTAATTGATTCCTCAGACACGGGTAACCTTTTTAGGTTTCCAGATAGATTCAGTGTCCATGACTCTATCTTTGACAGACAAGAGACGTCTAAAATTGATATCAGCTTGTCGAAACCTTCAGTCACAATCATTCCCTTCGGTAGCCTTATGCATGGAAATTCTAGGTCTTATGACTGCTGCATCGGACGCGATCCCCTTTGCTCGTTTTCACATGCGACCTCTTCAGCTCTGTATGCTGAATCAGTGGTGCAGGGATTACACAAAGATATCTCAATTAATATCTTTAAAACCGATTGTACGACACTCTCTGACGTGGTGGACAGATCACCATCGTTTAGTTCAGGGGGCTTCTTTTGTGCTTCCGACCTGGACTGTAATTTCAACAGATGCAAGTCTTACAGGTTGGGGAGCTGTGTGGGGGTCTCTGACAGGACAAGGGGTTTGGGAATCTCAGGAGGTGAGATTACCGATCAATATTTTGGAACTCCGTGCAATTTTCAGAGCTCTTCAGTCTTGGCCTCTTCTAAAGAGAGAATCGTTCATTTGTTTTCAGACAGACAATGTCACAAATGTGGCATACATCAATCATCAAGGAGGGACTCACAGTCCTCTGGCTATGAAAGAAGTATCTCGAATTCTGGTATGGGCGGAATCCAGCTCCTGTCTAGTTTCTGCGGTTCATATCCCAGGTATAGACAATTGGGAAGCGGATTATCTCAGTCGCCAAACGTTACATCCGGGCGAATGGTCTCTTCACCCAGAGGTATTTCTTCAGATTGTTCAAATGTGGGGACTTCCAGAAATAGATCTGATGGCCTCTCATCTAAACAAGAAACTTCCCAGGTATCTGTCCAGATCCAGGGATCCTCAAGCGGAAGCAGTGGATACATTGTCACTTCCTTGGAAGTATCATACTGCCTATATCTTTCTGCCTCTAGTTCTTCTTCCAAGAGTAATCTCCAAGATTCTGAAGGAATGCTCGTTTGTTCTGCTGGTAGCTCCAGCATGGCCTCACAGGTTTTGGTATGCGGATCTTGTCCGGATGGCCTCTTGCCAACCGTGGACTCTTCTGTTAAGGCCAGACCTTCTGTCGCAAGGTCCTTTTTTCCATCAGGATCTCAAATCCTTAAATTTAAAGGTATGGAGATTGAACGCTTGATTCTTAGTCAAAGAGGTTTCTCTGACTCTGTGATTAATACTATGTTACAGGCTCGTAAATTTGTATCTAGGGAGATATATTATGGAAGTCTGGAAGACTTATATTTCTTGGTGTCTTTCTCATCATTTTTCCTGGCATTCTTTTAGAATTCCGAGAATTTTACAGTTTCTTCAGGATGGTTTGGATAAAGGTTTGTCTGCAAGTTCCTTGAAAGGACAAATCTCTGCTCTTTCTGTTCTTTTTCACAGAAAGATTGCTAATCTTCCTGATATTCATTGTTTTGTACAAGCTTTGGTTCGTATAAAACCTGTCATTAAGTCAATTTCTCCTCCTTGGAGTTTGAATTTGGTTCTGGGGGCTCTTCAAGCTCCTCCGTTTGAACCTATGCATTCATTGGACATTAAATTACTTTCTTGGAAAGTTTTGTTCCTTTTGGCCATCTCTTCTGCCAGAAGAGTTTCTGAATTATCTGCTCTTTCTTGTGAGTCTCTTTTTCTGATTTTTCACCAGGATAAGGCGGTGTTGCGAACTTCTTTTAAATTTTTACCTAAGGTTGTGAATTCCAACAACATTAGTAGAGAAATTGTGGTTCCTTCATTATGTCCTAATCCTAAGAATTCTAAGGAGAAATCATTGCATTCTTTGGATGTAGTTAGAGCTTTGAAATATTATGTTGAAGCTACTAAGAATTTCCGAAAGACTTCTAGTCTATTTGTTATCTTTTCCGGTTCTAGGAAAGGTCAGAAGGCCTCTGCCATTTCTTTGGCATCTTGGTTGAAATCTTTAATTCATCATGCTTATGTCGAGTCGGGTAAAACTCCGCCTCAAAGGATTACAGCTCATTCTACTAGGTCAGTTTCTACTTCCTGGGCGTTTAGGAATGAAGCTTCGGTTGATCAGATTTGCAAAGCAGCAACTTGGTCTTCTTTGCATACTTTTACTAAATTCTACCATTTTGATGTGTTTTCTTCTTCTGAAGCTGTCTTTGGTAGAAAAGTACTTCAGGCAGCTGTTTCAGTTTGAATCTTCTGCTTATATTTTCAGTTTTTTCTTTATAAGATTTAAACTTTATTTTTGGGTGTGGATTTTTTTCAGCGGAATTGGCTGTCTTTATTTTATCCCTCCCTCTCTAGTGACTCTTGCGTGGAAGATCCACATCTTGGGTAGTCATTATCCCATACGTCACTAGCTCATGGACTCTTGCTAATTACATGAAAGAAAACATAATTTATGTAAGAACTTACCTGATAAATTCATTTCTTTCATATTAGCAAGAGTCCATGAGGCCCACCGTTTTTTTGTGGTGGTTATGATTTTTTTGTATAAAGCACAATTATTCCAATTCCTTATATTTATGCTTCGCACTTTTTTCTTATCACCCCACTTCTTGGCTATTCGTTAAACTGATTTGTGGGTGTGGTGAGTGGTGTATTTATAGGCATTTTGAGGTTTGGGAAACTTTGCCCCTCCTGGTAGGAATGACTATCCCATACGTCACTAGCTCATGGACTCTTGCTAATATGAAAGAAATGAATTTATCAGGTAAGTTCTTACATAAATTATGTTTTTTAGGGAGTGGGATCGGCAAGGCCTGCATGATATATAGAAGCCTGGGGAAAATATTCATTTTCAGAACATTAATTCTACCGAGCCACAACATTTTTTTGGAGAGCCAAGAAGATAGGTCTCTTATAATAGTCTTTTGGATGGGGAGGTAGTTTAATTTGAAGGTATTTTCTATTGAAGGGGTTAGGTCTATACCTAAGTAGTGTAAAGAGTGAGGATACCAGTTAAAAGGGATTAGAGTTTTGATTCTAGCTAGGGTCTGGGGGTTCAGGTTCATATTTAAAGCTTCCGATTTCGATGTGTTGATGGCGAAATTTGATAATGTTTGGAATATTTTAAATTCTTGTAGTAGGGCGGGGATAGATGTATCTGGTTTGGTAATAGTAAATAAGATATCATCTGCAAACAGCGAGATGGTGTAAGTATTTGTGCCAATTTGAATACCCTTGATTGATGGATTCTGTCTAATTTTAGTGGCCAGGGATTCTATGAAACATGCAAAAAGGAGGGGGGAGAGGGGGCATCCTTGTCGTGTGCCGTTTCGTATGACAAAAGGGCCTGATAATGTGCCATTTATCAGTAATTTAGCATTGGGGTGTGTGTATAAAGCGAAAATTCTGTTTAGTAATTTAGGGCCGAATCCAAAGGATAGTAAGATTGCTTTTAGGAAGTCCCAGCCAACACGGTCAAAGGCCTTTTCAGCATCAATAGATAACAGTAAACCAGGTATATTTTCATCTTGTATGTATTGAATAAGGTTAAGGGCCCTGACCGTGTTGTCTTTTGCCTCTCGATTTGGGACAAAACCCACTTGATCTTGGTGAATGATGTCTGGGAGGACAGTGTTCAATCTATTGGCAAGAACCTTCGCATAAATTTTCAAATCAGTATTTATTAAGGAAATCGGGCGGTAGTGAGAAGGGTGATTTAGGGATTTTTTAGGCTTGGGGATAAGGATGATATGGGCTTCTAGGGAGTTAGGAGAAAATTGTTGAACCTCATCTATATGGTTGAAAAACTTAGTGATGTGTGGGAGCAGTTCTTCCTGTAAAGTCTTATAGTATTGGTTACTAAAGCCATCTGGGCCAGGAGATTTACCTGTGGGTAGGTCCTTGATCACTGATTGTATTTCTGTAACTGATATGGGAACTTCTAGTTGTGTTCTTTGGTCTATTGTTAGGAGCGGCATATTAAGAGATTTTAGGTAGTTATCTATATCTTTTGACCTATCTTCTGAGGAGGGTGGGTCCTTATGGGGGGCTGACTGTAAGTTGTATAAATTTTGGAAATAATTCAAGAAGGTATTAGAGATGGATTTTGTGGAACAATGTGTTTTATTATGGTTGTCAGTGATATTTAGTATAAAAGTTTTATGCTTCTTGATTCTTAGATATCTCGCCAGGGATCTACCGGGTTTGTTTTGACCTTCGTAGTTCATTTGTTGAAGTCTAAGTGCCTGTCTTTTATGTTCTTTGTTTAGGTGTGATGCTAGTTTAGCCTTTTCAGATTGAACGTGTCGTAAAAGGTTGTGGTCAGTTGGATTCTGTTTGTGTTGTTTTTCTAGGGAATCTATGGAGGAAATTAGATCCGCTACAAATTTGCGTCTCTGTTTGTTAATGGAGGCTTTAATAGCCATAAGTTCGCCACGTATAACGCATTTATGGGCCTCCCCTACTGATGTAGGAGAGGACCCCTCTGTGTTATTGATGGTAAAAAATTCTGATAGGGATTTGGTTATTTGTTGTAAAATAATGGGGTCTGTTAAGAGTTGATCATCCAATTTCCATATGTAATCATGTATTGGTTTGGAGGGCCACCGGAAGGTGCCTATGACTGAAGCGTGATCTGACCATGTTATGGGAGTGATGTGTGAGGATGAAAATAGTGAAAGACCTGTGACGTCAGTGAAAATGTAATCAATTCTGGAATATTGTTTGTGTGGGTAGGAGTAAAAAGTGTAGTCCTCCTTTGTGGTATAGAATGTTCTCCATAGATCTACTGCAGTGAGTTTTTTCAGTGAGTTTAATGTTCTAGAGATTTGCGTCTGGGGAACCGAGGATCGGGTGGCGGAGCAGTCCATGGAGGGGTTTAAGGGAATATTTAGATCGCCACACATAATCAATATACCTTTTTGATATTCTAGGATGAGATTTGATAGTTTTTTAATGAAAACTGATTGCTTAGAATTGGGTGTGTAAAAGGATACCAGCGTGACTGGTCTACCATATAGTAAGCCCACTACAATAAGGTATCTGCCTAATTTATCCCGTACAATATTTATTTCTTGAAAGGGTATGTTTTTCCTGATCAAGATACCTACTCCATTTTTCTTAGAATTTGTATGTGATGCAAAGAAACATAGGCCAAATTTAGGATTGAACGTTGTTGGCTCTCTGCCTTTACGGAAGTGAGACTCTTGGATAAATACAAGATCTGATTTGTGGCCGTTAAAGTCCCTTAATGCTTGAGATCTTTTTGCTGGTATGTTGAGACCCTGAGCATTGATAGATTGAATGTTTAGTGAGTTAGAAGGTGTTTTTAGGTGGGGTTTTTCAGACATTGTAAGTAGATTTACTTATAATAAGGCTTTTATGTTCTATGAAATCGAGGTTATGGGGTAGAAAGTTACTTGTCTTGTCAGCTACCTGTAGTGACAGTGTGGAGGTATAGAAAAGAAAAGGGGAAGAAAAAATAAGGAAAAGCACAAACAGTATAAACATTACCATTTTTGTGGGGTCTTGTCGGTGAGGGAGCGAATCCCCCTCAGCGGCCCAACATTGATATATTTAACTATGATTATCTAACATTAGTAGTTTAAACTCCAGACTGTGTATAAAACATTGTACATAGGGGAATGATATATACTTTGGTTTGATTACCTTGAGAGCAAATCATTGCATTTAAACATTCTGCATTCCTGGTGAAGTAAAGAGTGTGGCAACACTTATAACAACAGTATTTGTCTTACACTTACAAGGATAAACATTTTCAACTAAACAGTACAAACAAGTAGAGCGCTTTTGAACACTTTATAGTCCTGGCAATAATGTGTACTGGATTCGTCTCGAATCGTTAACTTAGTGGGAGTTTCCCGACTAGGTCGGAGAGTCTTAGTAAGCTAAATTACTGGGATTATTCAATCAACGGTATAACAATTAAATATGTAAACAGTAAAATACGACCTGGAAATGATCTCTGTGACATAGGCAAGAATTAACGTCTTCTTTCAGTTCGGATACAAATGTTTATTTGGAAGGATTCGCTCTAGGGCGTCTTCTAGATACTTTGATCCATGACGAGTTTCGCTGTAAGGAGGAATGGGATTGAGCGTTATCTGTTTCTGTTGTTTCTTTAGCTTCTGGGTTGTCGAAAGTGAGGTTAAGACTTTTGGATAAAGAGTCCAGATCATCTAAATCTTTATAGGTGATAATTTTTCCATCTTTATGTACCATCAGGCTGAATGGAAAGCCCCATCGGTATTTGATATTGTGTTCTTGTAAAGTGGATGTAATAAAACGAAGGGATCTTCTTCTTTCGATTGTTGCAGGGCATAGGTCCTGGAATATTTGGATGTTATGGCCCTGGTGTGTTATTGATCTTTGACTTCTTGCCTGCTTCCAAATGATTTCTTTCTGTTGGTAGCTAACAAATTTCATAATGACATCTCTAGGTGGGTTGGGAGGAGAGGTTTTAGGCCTGAGTGCTCGATGGGCTCGTTCAAATGAAGTATCAGTTAAGTTTAGAGAAGGTTCCAGTTGCTTAAACAGCTGCAGCAGGTAGTCCATAAGGTTGTCTTGGGTGACTTCTTCTGGAATTCCACGGATCCGTAGATTGCTACGGCGGCCGCGGTTGTCAAGGTCTTCGACTTTTAATTGTAGGGCCTGAACAATGGCGTCTTGGCAATTTAGATATTGCGTGTTTTCGCTTACTACGGATTCTAAGTGTTCCTGGCCTTCTTCGATGTATTCGATTTTTGTGTTCATGTCATTCATATCTTTTCTTAAAGAGGAAATTTCGTTCTTGATGAAAGATTTCAAATCAGCTATGTCACTTTTTGATGGAAGACATGCTATTGTCTGTTGGATCTGTGAAAGTTTGTCGTGCTGAAGCGAGGGAAAATCCTCGGGATTATTAGGTTCCATCTCAGGAATTTGTGAGGATAAGTCTATTTTACCAGGAGTGACTCTTGTTCTAGGTTTGAAAAAGGAGTTAACCTGTTTTTTGTTGCTGTTTGATGAAGCTTTGTTAGATCTAGCAGAGCTCCTTGTTGCCATGTGATAAAATATAGACAGTAAGGGTAATAATGCCAGATATTCTGTTGTGAGGGGATTACAGTCTTGTAAGCCGATTTCTAAAGCATGGGAGTATAATGATGTTGTTCTCTGATGGTCTTTTAGTGCAAGAGACTTGTTTGCAAATTCCCTTTAAGTCAAGCTTGTGTGATGAGCGTAGGTCCCCAAAGGAGTAAGTTATGGGAGTTCGATTTCCAAGTGTCTGCGGCACATTTTTATTTATATTAATATGCAGTGTTTAAAATCTTCTTTTGCATATGGCCGGTGTTGCTTAAGTCCCCAGAGGAATTAACTGTGGAAGTTAGCTTTCCATGAGTCTGCGATGTCTTCGTTTATCTGTATTGATGTTTATTATTTTATTATCAACTTTTATGTATGTACCACGTTGTTAAGGCACATCTTTGCAGTGTCTGGGAGGTTTTATTATATGTCCAGAATCGTCTTGTCCCATGTGAGTTTTGTTAACATATAACCCAGGGATTGGTGCGGTGTAGTGTGAGGAGCAGGTTAGGTATGCTTACCCTCAGGTAGTTATCGGGTCTCAGCTTGGCTGCGTCTGTTTCTAGAGGAGATCGCAATAGTCAGCGAACGGAGTAGTGCTGCGTAGTTAGGGCCTGAGTTGCTGTCAATATGGCGATCTCCGGGCATAGAGTATCTTTGCGGCCAAAAGCTGGTATTCTTTGCGCTCTTTTTTACATTTCTAAGAGCCGAGGGGGGTTAGGAGGACACCCGGAAGGTTTTCATTCAGATTAGGTCGATAATCCTATATTTAAAGAGCCGCTGAGCAGGGAAAGGCTACGGAGCTAAGTCACAGTGCGACCATGAGCCTGCACGGTCACGCCCCGCCTCCCCACATGGCTATTATTATAATACTTAGGAGTGTTTCTTTAGGCCTCACAGCACCGGAGTAAGGTGGGAGGGGCCTAATTTCACGCCTCAGATGCACAGTTAGATTGACTAGATCTTCAGGCTGTTTCACATGGAGGGTCCTGCTGCAGTTTGAGGGCCTATAAGAAGCTTTTTCCCCACAAATCTGGTTCCTAAGGGCAGGTAGGGCCACAGCAGAGCTGTGGCAAGGTGCTGAAGTCGTTTTAACCGGTTGTTAGCTTGCTATTGATCCGGTTTGGGCATTAAGGGGTTAATCATTTTTCTTGCTAGTTGTGCAATCTTATCAATGCTTTAGGTACATACTGTGAAAATTTCGAAAAGTTTGCTGCATTTTTCACTGTTTTGGAAAATTGTAACGTTTTTTGCAAAGTGTGTTTTTACTTGATTAAAGTGATTTCTATGCCTGTTTGCCTTACTACTTATCTGTTAAACATGTCTGACACCAAGGAAAATCCTTGTTCAATGTGTTTAGAAGCCATGGTGGAACCCCCTCTCAGAATGTGTCCCACTTGTACTGATATGTCTATACACTTTAAAGAACATATTGTTGCACTTAAAAATGTGGCCCAAGATGATTCTCAGGCAGAAGGTAATGAGGTTAGCCCGTTAACCTCTCCCCAAGTGTCACAACCAGTTACGCCCGCTCAAGCGACGCCTAGCACCTCTAGTGCATCTAACTCTTTTACCTTACAAGACTTGACGGCAGTTATGGATAATACCCTCTCAGTGTTTTTATCTAAACTGCCCGTGTTACCTGCAAAGCGTGATAGCTCTGTTTTAAGAACAGATTCTGAGCATTCTGACGCTTTAGTAGCCGTATCAGATATACCCTCACAACGCTCTGAAATGGGGGCGAGGGATGTGCTGTCTGAGGGAGAAATTTCTGATTCGGGAAAGGTTGCTCCTCAGACAGACTCAGATACGTTGGCTTTTAAATTTTAACTAGAACACCTCCGCTTATTGCTCAGGGAGGTATTAGTTACTCTGGATGACTGCGACCCTTTGGTAGTTCCAGAGAAATTGTGTAAAATGGACAAGTACCTAGAAGTTCCTGTTTACACTGATGTGTTCCCGGTCCCTAAGAGGATTGCGGATATAGTAACTAGGGAGTGGGATAGACCAGGTATTCCGTTTGTTCCCCCTCCTGTTTTTAAAAAAATGTTCCCCATATCTGACACCACGCGGGACTCGTGGCAGACGGTCCCTAAGGTGGAGGGGGCTGTTTCTTCACTTGCTAAACGCACAACCATACCAATTGACGACAGTTGTGCTTTTAAAGACCCTATGGATAAAAAATTAGAGGGTTTACTTAAGAAAATTTTTGTTCAACAAGGTTTTCTTCTCCAACCTATAGTGTGCATTGTTCCTGTAACTACTGCAGCTGCTTTCTGGTTCGAGGCGCTGGAAGATGCGCTCCAGATGGAGACCTCATATGAGGACATTATGGACAGAATTAAGGCTCTTAAGCTGGCTAATTCTTTTATCACAGATGCCGCTTTACAACTAGCTAAGTTAGCGGCAAACTCGCCATTCTGGTGCGCAGGGCGCTATGGCTAAAGTCCTGGTCAGCCGATGTTTCGTCAAAATCCAAACTACTGAACATCTCTTTCAAAGGAAAGACCCTTTTCGGGCCTGAATTGAAAGAGATTATCTCAGAAATCACTGGGGGAAAAGGCCATGCTCTCCCTCAGGACAAGTCCTTTAAGACAAAGAACAAACAAAATAATTTTCCCTCTTTTCGAAATTTCAGGAGCGGTCTAGCTTCATCCTCCCCTGCTGCAAAGCAAGAGGGTAACACTTCACAACCCAGGGCAGCCTGGAAACCTTACCAGGGCTGGAACAAGGGTAAACAGGCCAAGAAGCCTGCAGCTGCCTCCAAGACAGCATGAAGGGGTAGCCCCCGAGTCGGGACCGGATCTAGTGGGGGGCAGACTCTCTTTTCGCTCAGGCCTGGGCAAGAGACGTACACGATCCTTGGGCCTTAGAGATTGTATCCCAGGGATATCTTCTAGAATTCAAGGACTCCCCTCCAAGGGGAAGGTTCCACATTTCTCGTCTGTCTACAGACCAGACAAAGAAAGAAAGAGGCGTTCTTACGCTGTGTAGAAGACCTACATACAATGGGAGTGATCCACCCAGTTCCAATTGTGGAACAAGGGCTGGGGTTTTACTCAAACCTGTTTGTGGTTCCCAAAAAAGAAGGAACTTTCAGACCAATCCTGGATCTCAAAATTCTAAACAAATTCCTCAGAGTCCCATCATTCAAGATGGAGACCATTCGGACAATCTTGACTACCGTGGATCTAAAGGATGCGTATCTGCACATTCCTATCCACAAAGCTCATCACCAGTTTCTCAGGTTCGCCTTTCTGGACAAACATTATCAGTTTGTGGCTCTTCCTTTCGGGTTGGCCACTGCTCCCAGAATTTTCACAAAGGTGCTAGGGTCCCTCCTGGCGGTTCTAAGACCGCGGGGCATAGCAGTGGCGCCTTACCTAGACGACATCTTAATTCAAGCGTCGACTTTCCAAAGAGCCAAGTCTCACACGGAAATTGTATTGGCCTTTCTGAGGTCTCACGGGTGGAAGGTGAACATCAAAAAGAGTTCTCTCTCCCCCCTCAAAGGAGTTCCATTCCTAGGAACCCTAATAGACTCGGTAGAAATGAAAATATTTCTGACGGAGGTCAGAAAGTTAAAACTCTTAACTACTTGCCGAGCTCTTCATTCCATTCCTCGGCCGTCTGTAGCTCAGTGCATGGAGATAATCGGACTAATGGTAGCGGCAATGGACATAGTCCCTTTTGCACGGATACACCTCAGACCACTGCAACTATGCATGCTCAAACAGTGGAATGGGGATTATGCAGATTTGTCTCCTCAAATACAGTTGGACCAGGGGACCAGAGATTCTCTTCTCTGGTGGTTGTCTCAGGATCACCTGTCTCAGGGAATGTGTTTCCGCAGACCAGAGTGGATCATCATAACGACCGACGCCAGTCTGTTGGGCTGGGGTGCAGTCTGGGACTCCCTGAAAGCTCAGGGCTTATGGTCTCGGGAAGAAGCTCTTCTCCCGATAAACATTCTGGAACTGAGGGTGATATTCAACGCTCTTCAGGCATGGCCTCAGCTAGCTGTGGCCAAATTCATCAGATTTCAGTCGGACAACATCACGACTGTAACTTACATCAACCATCAAGGGGGAACAAGGAGTCCCCTAGCAATGATGGAAGTAACCAAAATAATCAGGTGGGCGGAGGATCACTCTTGCCACCTCTCAGCAATTCACATCCCAGGAGTAGACAACTGGGAGGCAGATTTTCTAAGTCGGCAGACTTTTCATCCGGGGGAGTGGGAACTCCACCCGGAGGTATTTGCCCAGCTGACTCAGCTATGGGGCACTCCAGAATTGGATCTGATGGCGTCCCGTCAGAATGCCAAACTTCCTCTTTATGGGTCCAGGTCCCGGGATCCCCAGGCGGTGTTGATAGATGCTCTAGCAGCGCCTTGGTCCTTCAATCTGGCCTATGTGTTTCCACCGTTTCCTCTCCTTCCTCGTCTGGTTGCCAGAATCAAGCTGGAGAGGGCGTTGGTGATTCTAATAGCGCCTGCGTGGCCACGCAGGACCTGGTATGCAGACCTAGTGGACATGTCATCCGTTCCACCATGGACTCTGCCAATGAGGCAGGACCTTCTACTTCAAGGTCCTTTCAAACATCCAAATCTAATTTCTCTGCGTCTGACTGCTTGGAGATTGAACGCCTAATTCTATCTAAGCGTGGTTTCTCTGAGTCGGTTATCGATACCCTGATTCAGGCTAGAAAGCCTGTCACCAGGAAAATCCACCATAAGATTTGGCGGAAATATCTTTGTTGGTGCGAATCCAAGGGTTACTCATGGAGTAAGATTAGGATTCCCAGGATATTGTCTTTTCTCCAAGATGGATTGGAGAAAGGATTGTCAGCTAGTTCCTTAAAAGGACAGATATCTGCTTTGTCTATTCTTTTACACAAACGTCTGGCGGAGGTATCAGACGTTCAAGCGTTTACTCAGGCTTTAGTCAGAATCAAGCCTGTTTATAGACCTGTGGCTCCGCCATGGAGTCTGAATTTAGTTCTTTCAGTTCTGCAAGGGGTTCCGTTTGAACCTTTACATTCCATAGATATTAAGCTTTTATCTTGTAAAGTTTTGTTTTTGGTAGCTATCTCTTCTGCTCAAAGAGTTTCAGAGTTATCTGCTTTACAGTGTGACTCACCTTACTTGGTGTTCCATGCAGATAAGGTAGTTTTGCGTTCCAAACCCGGTTTTCTTCCTAAGGTTGTGTCTAATAAGAATATTAACCAGGAAATTGTTGTTCCTTCTCTGTGTCCTAATCCTTCTTCGAAGAAGGAACGTCTGTTACACAATCTT
Source organism: Bombina bombina (assembly GCF_027579735.1). NCBI lineage: Eukaryota > Metazoa > Chordata > Amphibia > Anura > Bombinatoridae > Bombina > Bombina bombina. The sequence continues at coordinate 854,223,826 of NC_069502.1, forward strand.
GATGTGGTTCGTGCTTTAAAGTTCTATTTACAAGCAACTAAGGATTTCAGACAAACAACTTCATTGTTTGTTATCTATTCTGGTAAGAGGAGAGGTCAGAAGGCGACTGCTACCTCTCTTTCCTTTTGGCTGAAAAGCATCATCCGTCTGGCCTATGAGACTGCTGGCCAGCAGCCTCCTGAAGCAATTACTGCTCATTCTACCAGAGCAGTAGCTTCCACATGGGCTTTTAAAAATGAGGCTTCTGTTGAACAGATTTGTAAGGCAGCGACTTGGTATACTGCATACTTTTTCCAAATTTTCCAAATTCGATACTTTTGCTTCTTCGGAGGCTATTTTTGGGAGAAAGGTTTTACAAGCAGTGGTGCCTTCCGTTTAAGGTACCTGTCTTGTTCCCTCCCTTCATCCGTGTCCTAAAGCTTTGGTATTGGTATCCTACAAGTAAAGGATGAACCCGTGGACTGGATACACCTTACAAGAGAAAACAGAATTTATGCTTACCTGATAAATTACTTTCTCTTGTGGTGTATCCAGTCCACGGCCCGCCCTGGCTACTAGTGAGGTAGATTTTTAGTTTAAACTACAGTCACCACTGCACCCTATGGTTTCTCCTTTTTCTTCCTAACCTTCGATCGAATGACTGGGGGGTGGAGCTAGAGGGGGAGCTATATGGACAGCTCTGCTGTGTGCTCTCTTTGCCACTTCCTGTTAGGAAGGAGAATATCCCACAAGTAAAGGATGAACCCGTGGACTGGATACATCACAAGAGAAAGTAATTTATCAGGTAAGCATAAATTCTGTTATCTATCGCTGAGATTATACTACAGTGATGAATTGCAGCCTTTATATTGGCATCGGTATCTGTGATGCCCTCCCAATATTAGCTAAAATAAACAACAATTACTGATATTTATTAATCACTTTTAGCATCCGACTAAGTTGTGGAGGATCAAGTTGTGTTATGGAGGATCTGACACGTGCAAAGATCCGCAGCGTGTAGTCTTATAAGTTATGTATAAAGGATCGCTAGTAGTAAAGCATAGTCAGCCGTATCATTTAAGAGATAAAATTATGAATTATATAACACAGTACGTTTACAGCTGAAACATAATTATATCTGTCACTATAAATACTGTATATTGCATTTGCTGGATTACAACCTTTCGATTATCATCGGTATCTATACTAAACCTCCCAATATCAGCTTTGAGAGAACTGTTCAGTTTATGTGCTTGTGGTCAAATAAACAGTGATTGCTGGCATTTACTGATCAGTTATAACATCAGATTAAGTTATAAAGGATCTGACACACGCAACCATCCGCAGTGTGTAATCATTTAAATTATGTACCAGGAGTCGCTAGTAATAATAACAATCATACTTTCCCTGCAGGTTAAAAAATGCTTATAGCATAAAAGTTAACTAGTCCCTGACATGTTTCGCCACAATTGGAAAAATCCAAGGTTACAATTCTAGTAGCATCCATAGCTGTATATCCAAACATAGGTAATCCGGTATTATCCGTCTTTTCATTATCAGACATCTCTGGACAGAGTGCAAGTAACCAGTTACAGCATACAGAAGGAGGAGAAACCTTAAAGACGAATTAGTTCACACTTATTTCAGCAGTGAAAAAACGCTAAGACAAGGACTTTTGAAAGGGGAAAGGGTTGTTATCCATGTTTAGGATGTGGTAATTGTAACTGTATGATAAAAGGTCCAATTTTTGTACATCCACTCACGGGGAAAAAAAATTCTATAACTGAATTTTGCACATGCAATACTAAGTTTGCAGTGTACCTTATTAAATGTCTGTGTGGGAGGATTTACATTGAGGAGACCACCCGTAGGGTCCGTGAAAGAATTGTCCAACATAAAAGTAACATTAGGTGCAAAAACTGGGAGGCCCCTGTTTCTAGCCATTTTTTACAGTGTGGTCACAATATTAGTCAGATACGTTTCCAGGTAATTGATGCAGTACCACTTCCTAGGTGTGGAGGGGACAGGGAGTTGCTTCTTAAAAAGAAAGAGGCATTTTGGATACATAAGTTAAGTGCTATGCAACCTCAAGGGTTACATAAAGAATGAGATTTTTCTCTATTTTTATAGCCCTTTTTCCCCTATGAATATTTAATGACTGAGTGTTTGGTTTTAAAAAGTATAGCGTCTATTTCCATATTTGTATATTCATCTGCTATGATATTGTTCATATTGTTTTTAAAAATAATGTCTGATTTGCACTATGTACTTTAAATGTAACAAAGTTGTTGGATTTACATTTTCTCTTGTAAGGTGTATCCAGTCCACGGATTCATCCATTACTTGTGGGATATTCTCCTTCCCAACAGGAAGCTGCAAGAGGATCACCCACAGCAGAGCTGTCTATATAGCTCCTCCCCTAACTGCCACCTCCCAGTCATTCTCTTGCAGCTCTCGACAAGGGAAGCAGCTAGAGAGATGTGGTGCATTAATGTAGTTTATCTTCAATCACTCCTTCCGATAAACATTCTGGAACTAAGAGCGATATTCAATGCTCTTCAGGCTTGGCCTCAGCTAGCTGCGGTCAGGTTCATCAGATTTCAGTCGGACAACATCACGACTGTAGCTTACATCAACTATCAAGGGGGATCAAGGAGTTCCCTAGCAATGTTGGAGGTTTCAAAAATAATTATATGGGCAGAGGTTCACTCTTGCCATCTATCAGCGATCCATATCCCAGGAGTAGAGAACTGGGAGGCCGGATTTTCTAAGTCGACAGACTTTTCATCCGGGGGAGTGGGAACTCCATCCGGAGGTGTTTGCACAGTTGATTCAACTTTGGGGCAAACCAGAACTGGATCTCATGGCGTCTCGTTAGAACGCCAAGCTTCCTTGTTACGGGTTCAGGTCCAGGGATCCCAAGGCAGCGCTGATAGATGCTCTAGCAGCGCCTTGGTCTTTCAACCTGGCTTATGTGTTTCCACCATTTCCTCTGCTCCCTCGTCTGATTGCCAAGATCAAGCAGGAGAGAGCTTCGGTGATTTTGATAGCTCCTGCGTGGCCACGCAGGACTTGGTACGCAGATCTGGTGGACATGTCATTCTTTCCACCTTGGAATCTGCCGCTGAGGCAGAACCTTCTACTTCAAGGTCCCTTCAAACATCCAAATCTAATTTCTCTGCGTCTGACTGCTTGGAGATTGAACGTTTGATTTTGTCAAAACTTGGTTTTTCCGAGTCGGTCATTGATACCTTAATTCAGGCTCGAAAGCCTGTCAACAGGAAAATCTATCATAAGATATGGTGTAAATATCTTCATTGGTGTGAATCCAAGGGTTACTCATGGAGTAAAGTCAGGATTCCCAGGATATTGTTTTTTCTCCAAGAAGGATTGGAGAAGGGATTGTCAGCTAGTTCCTTAAAGGGACAGATTTCTGCTCTGTCTATTCTTTTGCACAAGTGTCTGGCGGATGTTCCAGACGTTCAGGCGTTTTGTCAGGCTTTATTTAGAATCAAGCCTGTGCTTAAACCTGTTGCTCCGCCATGGAGTTTAAATTTAGTTCTTAAAGTTCTTCAAGGGGTTCCGTTTGAACCTCTGCATTCCATAGATATCAAGCTTTTATCTTGGAAAGTTCTGTTCTTGGTAGCTATCTCTTCGGCTCGAAGAGCTTCAGAGTTATCTGCCTTGCAGTGTGATTCCCCTTATCTGATCTTCCATTCAGATAAGGTAGTTTTGCATACCAAACCTGGGTTTCTTCCTAAGGTGGTATCCAATAAGAATATCAATCAAGAGATTGTTGTTCCGTCACTGTGTCCTAATACTTCTCCAAAGAAGGAAAGTCTATTACACAATCTTGACGTGATTCGTGCTTTTAAGTTTTATTTACAAGCTACTAAAGATTTTCGTCAAACATCTGCATTGTTTGTTGTCTACTCTGGACAGAGGAAAGGCCAAAAGGCTTCAGCAACTTCTCTTTCTTTTTGGTTAAGAAGTATAATCCGCTTAGCTTATGAGACTGCTGGCCAGCAGCCTCCTGAAAGAATTACAGCTCATTCCACTAGAGCGGTGGCTTCCACATGGGCCTTTAAAAATTAGGCTTCTGTTGAACAGATTTGCAAGGCGGCGACTTGGTCTTCGCTTCATACTTTTTCTAAATTCTACAAATTTTATACTTTTGCTTCTTCGGAGGCTATTTTTGGGAGAAAGGTCTTACAGGCAGTGGTGCCTTCCGTTTAAGCGCCTGCCTTGTCCCTCCCTTCATCCGTGTCCTATAGCTTTGGTATTGGTATCCCACAAGTAATGGATGAATCCGTGGACTGGATACACCTTACAAGATAAAACAAAATTTATGCTTACCTGATAAATTTATTTCTCTTGTGGTGTATCCAGTCCACGGCCCGCCCTGTCATTTTAAGGCAGGTGTTTTTTAATTTTTAAACTACAGTCACCATTGCACCCTATAGTTTCTCCTTTCTCTTGCTTGTCTTCGGTCGAATGACTGGGAGGTGGCAGTTAGGGGAGGAGCTATATAGACAGCTCTGCTGTGGGTGATCCTCTTGCAGCTTCCTGTTGGGAAGGAAAATATCCCACAAGCAATGGATGAATCCGTGGACTGGATACACCACAAGAGAAATAAATTTATCAGGTAAGCGTAAATTTTTTTTTTACACTGTTACCACTAGGTGGTGTTGTACAGAGGTGTTAATTGGGCCTATATAAGGGTGCACTTGTAAGTTTGTAGCTATGTATGATTAAGGGTGTTGTACCCGAAATGTCACATTTTTGTAATCCTGGTATGACAGAATTAAGACTTTTTATCTGTTGGAAGGTGCTGCCGTCTGTGAAACCAGTTCCAAATTATAGATCACGTGAAGAGACACAGATAGGGAATTAGTGTTGAAAATGAAAGAAGCATTCTGGATATACACACTTAAAGTGAAAGTCAAACCTAGCGTTTTTGAAACTCTAGGGTTGACTATTTAAACAAATAAAGGGGACTTTAATTCATGAACTATAAGATACATCATGCAGAAAGCTCCTTAACTTGTAGTGATCGCAATTCTGGGCTGCTAAGGAAGCCCATGGCAGATCGCTGTTTTGCTTTAGAGGTGACGTTTTCACCTCTTAGCCAATAGCCGTAAATCCGGCTTGGCACCCTTGGGAGCCGGATTTCCTGCACGCTATTTTCTAAGAGGTGAAAACGTCAAATAAAGGAGCTTTCTGCAAGAAGTTTGTTATACTTCATGAATGAAATTCCCCTTTATTTGTTTCAATAGTCAATCCTACCATTTCGCAAATGCTAGGGTTGACTTTCACTTTAACTCTATGAAGCCTGTAGATATGAATAAAGTATTGGATTATGTAGCTTTCTTGTAATGTATACCTATGCATCAACCATTGTCTGCTATTTTTTATTTATTTATTTATTTTGTATTGTACAGTGTTAACAATACTCTATAATTGCTTTTTATATAAATGTTTTTTTTATTTTTGTATAGAGGATTTTAATATGGCATATATAGGGTTAAAGAATTGTATACATACCTGATTATATTCATGACCACTAGAGGGCGTTTTGAGATAAATAACCTTGATGTATACAAACATATGTGATTAAGGGTATCATAACCAAAATGTTGTGTGATCTTGTGACCCAGGGATGATATAATAAAGTTTGTTTAAAAAGATACAGTTCTGTTGTATTCTGCTTGAATCTGGAATTCACTAAGGTCTTGGCAGTAGCCCAGGACCAGGGTGGATTTGGGAGTGCACGCTGTACTTTGTTTGGATTGATTCTTCTACCCACATCACACCCATGACCCTGCAACTTCTCTGTCATCCCCAAACCCACATCATACCTCTAACCCTGCAACTGCTCTGTTATTCTTGCACCCACATCAGACCCATGGCCCTGCATCTGCTCTGTCATCCCTATACCCACATCACACCCATGACCCTGCAACTTCTCTGTCATCCCCAATCCCACATCATACCTCTAACCCTGCAACTGCTCTGTTATTCTTGCACCCACAGCAGACCCATGGCCCTGCATCTGCTCTGTCATCCCTATACCCACGTCACACCCATGAACTTGCAACTGCTCTGTCATCCAGGTACCTACATCATATCCTTACCTCCAACTGCTATCATCCCTATACCCACATCATAGCCCTGACCTTGTACTTGCTCTGTCATCCCTGTAACCACATCATACATACCCTTACTCTGCAACTGTTATTATCCATATACCCACATCATAACCCTGACCTTGTACTTGCTCTGTCATCCCTGTAACCACATCATACATACCCTTACCCTGACTCTGCAACTGCACTGTCATCTTGTTAATCACTTCATACTCCTGACACTGGGGCCCATTTATCAAGCACCGAATGGAGCTTGTGAGCCTGTGTTTCTGGCGAGTCTTCAGACAGGATTCCGGACAGGAATCGCCGGAATTCAACCCGATCGGGTTGATTGACACCTCCCTGCTGGCGTCGGATTGGCTGCAAGTGAGCTGCTGTTGCAATGTTAAATGTGGTAAGCGTATTTCTCTCCGCAGTCAGCGAGGTCTTGCGGACCTGATCCGCACTGTCGGATCAGGTCCGCAAGACCTTTGATAAATATGCTCCACTGAAACTGATCTTTCAGCCCTGTAAGCACTTCATACTTCTGACCCTGCAAGTGCTCTGTCATCTCTGTATCCACATCACACCCTGACCCTGCAACTGCTATTTCATCCCTGTAAGCAATTCATACCCCTTACTCTGCAGTTGATCTGTCATCCCTGTAAGCACTTCATACCTCTGACCCTGCAACTGCTATTATCCCTATATCCACATCGTACCCCTGACTCTGCAACTGCACTGTCATCCCTGTAAGCACTTCATGAACCTGACCCTGCAACTGCTCTGTCATCCCTGTACCCACATCACACACTGACCCTGAAACTGCTCTTTCATCCCAAAACACATATCACACTCTTGACCCTGCGACTGTGGTTTAGGTGTAAAGAGAAACATATGTAGCATTCTGCAGAGGTTGGCCTATAGCTCAGACTCTTCATTTTGCTACAGATGAGTTGAGCCTCAATGGGAAGGAGGATCTGCAATCAGGAAAAGTTGCAATGGGGGAACCAATGCTGCAGTGGGGTAGCCGGATCTTCAGTGGAAGACCTGATCCTTATTGGGGAAGATGGTGGTAGCAGGTAAGTAAGTATTTAAAGGGACAATATACTATAACATTGTTTTTCCCTTAATGTGTTTCCAATAACTTTTTTTTTTTACCTGCTGCAGAGTATAAAATGTATGAGATTTGCTTTTTTAAAGGGACGGTTCACCCAAAAATTTTCTCCCCTTTAAATTGTGCCCTATGATTAATTTTACCTGCTGGAGTGTTTTAAAATGTTTACAAGTAGCTCCTTTACCCCTATTTTGGCATTTGAAATAGCTGATTTAGCTTCTGGTATCCCAACCTATACTGAAAGTTTCTATACTGGAGTATATTCTATTGAATTGCCTAAGTAAACACAGCCAGCAGAAGAGATTACACTCTCAGTGGGGGGCATGATAGTTAAGTAATAAAATTATAATTTTGCATTGTTCTCTCTAAGTATTGAGCTTTGGTTTTCTAGACAAATATAAGATAAGGAAGCAAGTCTGTGTACATGAAAGTGATAACATAATGAGATCTGATTGTAATAGGCTGTGGTTTAAAAGCACAAAACTAGCTACTTCATATACACAAATAAACCGAAAAATGCAATTTCTCATAAATTTTATACTCATTGAAAATACATTCATATAAAAACAATTTTACAGTGTACTGTCCCTTTAAGGCTTATTTGTGTATATGCATTAGCTGATTTTGTGTTTTGAAGCCACAACCTAATAAAATGGGTTGAGCTTGTAGGTATAATCAGATCTCATTATCACATTGTGTACATATACATGATTCTTTATCTTATATCTGTCCATAAACCAATCACCAATACTTGGAGAGAACAATGGAAAACTTACATTGTATAACCTTATATCTTCTATAACCCACTGTGAGGGTAATTTCTGTACTGTCCAATTCCAATTTCCAAATAAAATCCATGCCTGGCTGTGCAGTGCTGACTCTATCTGCGAGCGTGCGTGACGTCACGTGACTGACTGTGGGCGTGGCTGATGCTAACCAGCTGCTGCTTTTGCGCCATACAACAAGAAGACTTGCGCTGGTAAGGAGGATATACTCTTAACTGTGACTGATACAGTAGGTCTGCTGTCTGTATTATTGTGCAGCCGCAGCCGATGTGTTAGGGTACTGTAGTGGATAACGGAGATTTATTTAGAGGAAAAAACTACAATGCTAACTTGAACACTGTATGAACTGTTAAAGCTTTAAAAACCAGACCCTCCCTTACTAGTGCAGTCTCTCACAAAAAACTCCTAAGATATGTAAACAAATATTGCACATAATTGCACCTTTAACATCTTCCAATTATACATTTGCAGTAGCAATATTTGTATTGGGAACCACATAGCATAATCTATTTAATTTGATGTCACTAGTCAAACTACTAAAAATCACTGTATACCAGACTGCCGTAGGCGCCCCTTCTACTTTTTTACAATATTTGTTTACAATGTTAACTTGCTTTGTGACAGTGACATTCAAACTAAAGCTCTGTAATCTCTACAGGTTATCAGCCATGACTGACCTACATATGGTCTGCCTCACTTCATATTGTGTCACAATCTGCAATAGTAAAATGACTGTTAAAGGATTACTTTCTGTTATAATTTTTAAGCTAAACAACTAACATATTAAAGTTAATCAACATTAATTAAAACCTACTGACCTATATTTTCTCCAAAACAAAGTTTCATTACGTTCTAAAAGTTATATCTTTTATTCGCCGATGATGTCACGTTATCCTGCCCACTATTTTCAGCACTGAGTGTTCAAAATACTTAAACCAATAACTTTGTGTTTAAAGCGCCATTTTGAAACCTAGGTATTGTAAACGGATTGGTACAGAGCAAAGGATACCCACAGAGTGGGTTTGGAAAACAATTCAATTTGCAGACAAGATTTCTGATATACGGTAGAGATATGTTAATGAAATGCTATTGATAAAAAGCGTATTTGGGGTAGTTAGTTAGTAACAGGTATAGAAAATATTTACTTACAGTGGCCCTTTAACCATTTATTTGAATATAAGAAAGAATATGGTCTGTCAGTGGTTACATGCAGGACTGTATTAAGGGTCATGCAAACTGGGCAGCTACCTGGGTGCCAGTACTAGCTGACTGCATGATCCAACATTGAGTGAATCTGCCTCATTTTGGCCCGTCCTTTTGTGGCCCCGCCATTTGTGTCTCCGCCCTCCCCCATGGCCGGTATTATTTAAAGGAAATGGTGGCAACCCTAGACAGCGCTAGTTCATGTGTGCCATATGGATAACATAGTGCTCACTCTGTCAAAAGAACTGAGATAAGGGGGCATTCTGCAGATGCTTAGACACAAGGTAATCACAGAGTTAAAAAGTTTATTAATATAACCGTGTTGCTTTTGCAAAACTGGGGAATAAGTAATAAAGGGATTATCTATCTTTTTAAACAATAAAAATTCTGGCCCTTTAAATATTAATTTTATTCCACATGCAGCCATAATTTTCAGATTAGTTTACATGGAGCTCTATACAAAATGGTCCGGATTACAAAATGGCGCACAAATGATAGCAGTATACAAAAAAATAAGCAGTATCGCTGGACCACACTAACATTAGAGTGCAACTTGATATTTCAAGTCCATGGTAAATCCTAGGCATGTGCATGGACAAAAAAAATGGTTGTTCCAAATTTAAAAATTTAATATTTGAGGAATTTAGTTTCTCCAAATATTCGTTGACCTTCCCATTCGGTATTCGTTTCTTATTAAACAAAATGGATACCAAAGATTCGTCAAACATTTACTCTCCTTTTCATTAAAACAATGTAAATGTTTCACAGCTGCCCCTGCAAAAAACTCATATACTTACCTAAACAAGCTGGAGAAAACACTAACCTGGTCCTTTTCTTGCCTAAGCCTGGCCCGCACTAACTGGAGGCTCAGCGCAGGCCGGGCTCAGACAACAAGAAGACTGGGTTAGCACACTCTCCAGCATGTTAAGGTAAGTATTTGAGGATTTTTTAAGAAAACTAAGGAATACCGACTGTCACGGAAACCAGGCTGCCAAGGCTACTGTGGATTGTTGTGTTTTTCCCCCAGCTCCCCTTTTCATTGTTACTAGGGTTACACATTGCCCAGAAAGAGCTGATTGCTCCTCGCTAGGGTCTTACTGACTCGCCGAGACTCAACCGAGATCTTATGGGACTACTCGCTGGCTGGGCTCGCTAGGGATCCCCGCTGAACTTTGCCCCAGAGATCTGCTCTTTTGGGGATTATTACTACCTTTGCGGGGCAAGGGTTGGGGTGATTGCCAGGAGGAAGCTCACTCCGGAACCCAGGGTTTCAAACCCCTCTCCACCTCTGGCTGACCCGGAATACTCTTTGACTAACTGCCGCTCCAGTGACGGATCATGTTGCTTTTTGGACTGGGACATCTCGGGGCCTTCAGCTCTCCAATGGTCCACGGGAATAGCCGCCGCTCCCTTGGTATCACCCCAAAACCGCGACCTAGCTATCGTGGGATCCTTATGTGACTATTGTTCCATTGGAGGCTCCAGCGTGTCTGGAGGGGCGGGAATCTCTGAATCAGATAAGTCTTTTATCAAGATGGAAAGTGTGTATATAAGCTGTGTGTTTGTTTCAATAAAGTCTGTTCCTGTTTCACCTTAATACTGGTCTTGTCTGTTTATTAGGATGGGCTCTTACTAAAATCACTTTTCCTGCTCTACAGCTACAGGTCCCAGGTATAGGAAGGATCCTTTGGCAGAGATACCTAGTTGAGGTTTCCGGAGTACGTCACACCTTGCGAATTTGGCATTATTCGTTTATTTTCTTTAAAATTACATGTTCATTCTTTCGGGTATTAGTTTTGTGAAAACAAAACTAATTTTCCTGTTTTGTTTATGAATATGCATTTGTTACAAAACGAATGCACATGTCTATTAAATCCCATTTACCAGAGCATGGTTAGCAGGCCGACGTCACTCTAGCATACTGGTTTTCAAGCCTGTCCTCAGGCCTCCCTAACAGGCCAGGTTTTAAGGATATCTGAACTGGAGCACAGGTGAAATAATCAGCTGATCAGTAACCATGGTAAAATCTGGCCTGTTGGGGAGGCCTGAGCACAGGTTTGAAAACCAGTGATATAGTGCAAACTATATTTCAAAGGATATCATGATAGCGTGCATATTACAATTTGAAAATTATAGTTTGCACTTGAGTGAAAGCCAAAGCTGTGCTAGAATATATAATGCAACTTGAGACCTGAAGTAAAGTATAAGGGTTAAAAAAAACATTAGGGGCGTGTCTCTGGGCAGCACCTTGAATGGTCACAATATCGGCTGCTCTAATGGGATTATAGATAATCTGCCTTTTTTCCGTGACTAACAGGACCATCTAACTGGTTCACCCAGATAATAAAAGTATACAAATCAAGCTGAATCGAACAATACAATATTTTTGGGAGTACAACCTTTGAAAACCGACCCAGAGCGTTGAGGCCTAAGACAGTTTTCACAGTGAGAGGCTTTCAACCCCCCCCCCCCAGGTATCTTGTAAGCCGGGTATTCAGTGCCTAGACACTAATGACTTTTGTAAATAAGGAGAAAAACCCTTAACATATTTTCCTATAACAGCTTTCCTATTACCCTCTGTGACAAGGGACATATCACATATGTTTAAAAATCATGCATCATACCCTCAAAATGGGGCTAGATTCTACGCTGATCCTAAGTGGAAGCCATGCTAGGTGCCCATTTTAATAAGCTTTGCGCAGTACTTGAGGAGGAATATATCTCCCTAAAAGATGTATGTGCCAATGTAAAAGGAGAATTGCAGCTTTCACTACAACTCCCCACCAAACCTACCGATATGAAACAAGGAGGCACACAGCCTACTATCACAAACATGAGCGCCTTTACTCCAGAAAACAAAAAGAAATCTACAGAGCCTCAAACTGGGACAAATAAAAATACAACAGAAGAAGCCGCAGATTCACCTGCTGATACTGATGAATCACCACCCTCAACTAGTAAAAAGGATGGCTCTGATAACCGGTTCATGCAGATCCAAGACCAGATAACCCACGTGGTGAACAGCAACTTCTTGATACACAAAGGAGGTAGCTTCTTCCTGAAGACGCCATACCACATGCGTACCTTGTGAAAGTTTTAGGGCCAGATGGATGCAGCGCTTGTCACTGATGGCTGTGGGGTAGTCCACCCTACACAGCCGAGAACGAACGAAGGAAGTACGTTGTCTCAATGAGAAAATTCTCCCCCCGGTCTTATACCACAATCCTAATCTGAAGGAGGTGATAGCTGCAACATCAGTTTTAGGGAAGTTTGAAGGCAATGCTTACAGGCTTTTCGACCATGATGTCTTTTCATGAGGACTAAGCAATGGAACTAGGGCTTACAAATACTCCACGGGTATACTGCGGTTCCTCTGCGGAAGTATAGTCACTAGACTGATAATTGAATGCAACTAATAAAAGGACACGAACACTTTGGTCAGCAGCTGATTATTGTTCAGGGGTAATATATATATATATATATATATATATATATATATATATATATATATATATACAACAAACGCTTAACATTTATTTATTTTTTCTCTCTAACTGTGTGAAACTAAGTATATGTACTAGCAATTTTTGTGTTTATATGTTATTGGTTACCCCGTTTATTAAGACATCTGCTCACACTATTTATAATGATTATAGACAGCGGTCACCATAGGAATGGTTTTCCCACTACATATAGGGGCCTATTTAAGATGGTGCGAGCAGACATGATCCGATATTGCGGATCATGTCCGCTGCACATCAATAAATGCCGACAGCATATGCTCTCGGCATTTATTATTGCACCAACATTTCTTGTGAAGTGCTGGTGCAATACTGCCCCCTGCAGATTCACAGGGGGTGTCAATCTACCCGATCGTATTCAATTGGGTTGATTTCTGGCGATGTCTGTCCGCCGCCTCAGAGCAGACGGACAGGTTATGGAGCAGCAGTCTTTAGACCGCTGCTTCATAACTTGTGTTTCCGGCGAGCCTGAAGGCTCGCCAGAAACACGGGGCATCAAGCTCCGTTTAGAGCTTGATAATTTATTGCTATTAGTACATTTGCTTCATTTTCTTGTTATCCTTTGCTGAAGGATATGCAGCAATGCACAACTGGGTGCTAACAACAAGAGGCATATCTGTGCAACCACCAATCATCAGCGGCTCCCAGTAGTGCATTGATGCTCCTTAGCCTACCAAGGTATGCTTTTCAAAGGATACTAAAAGAAAAATGTAAATGAGATAACAGTAGTAACACTCTCATACAGATGCACACACACACTCTCACTCTCATACATATGCACACACACTCATACAGATACACACACACTCCCACTCTCATAGAGATGCACACACACTCATACAGATGCACACTCACTCTCATACAGACACACACTCTTACAGATACACACACACACTCTCACTCAGATGCACACACTCATACACTCTCACTCTCATACAGATGCACACACACACACTCTCATACAGATGCACACACACTCATACAGATACACACACACTCACTCTCATACAGACACACACACACTCATACAGATGCACACACACACTCATACAGATGCACACACACTCTAACTCTCATACAGACACACACACTCATACAGATACACACACACACACTCTCACTCTCATACAGATGCACACACACTAATACAGATGCACACACACTCTCATACAGACACACACACTCATACAGATGCACAACACAGATACACTTATTTTCTCCCCTCCCATACATCTCAATATGTCACTTTATATAAAAAAAAAACACAAGTACTGTGGAAAAACATACATGTCACGGATATCAGACGGCTAAGGCTACCCCCCACCCCCCTACAACCTCACCCCTGTTGTTTCTCAGTAGTTTTGGGCTCCTCAGAGCAACCACCATCTCTGGAAGCTGTTTGTTTGCTTTGTGTTGGCTTGTTTTTGTGTTCAGAGAAAAGTTGGTGTATGACCAGGAAAATCCTCCTAGGCTGGCCGGGCTCCTGGAACTCCCGGTCGGCCGCCTTATAACGGACACCCGCCTAACCCCTCTCAGGCTGACCAGGCTCCTGGAACTCCCGGTCAGCCACAGGACAGCAGAACACCCGCAAACTTTAACCCAGGTCGCTCCAGCAACCATGTGCCTCAGAGCTCCGCTCTTTTGGGGATTAGTAGCACCTGGGGAGTACAAGGGGTGGGGGAATTGCCAGAGGGGAGCTCCTTTGGGAACCAGGGGTTTTGGACACCCCTAACCCCATAACTTCATCGGACTGTAACTCTGGTCCCCAGTAACGAATCATGCTGATTTTTGGACTGTGAAATCTGGGAACCGAGAGCTTTAAAAAGACACCCTGGAAGTTTCGCCGCTCCCCCGGGATCACCCCGAAACTGCCACCCATATCTATTGGGATTATGTGGGACTGTGGCTCCTATGGAGGTGCCGGGCTGTCTGGAGGGGCGGGAATGGCGGTAAAATAGTGGGATTGTCCAGGGTTTTATCAAGATGAGCTGACTGTATAAAAGGAGTGTGTGTTTTCAATAAAATCAGTTCCTGTTAAACCTGAATGCTAGGCTGTCTAGTTATTTGGGTTTGCTCCAGCTAAAATCACTTTTCCTGGGCTACATAGCAGCCTGTTCCAGGCAGAGGAAGGACACTCTGACAGAGCTACCTAGTCTGGTAGCTGGAGTCTGCTACAGGATGGGACCCTGAGTACTGGTGCTGTCAGGCATCAGGGGTGGCTACAGGCTGTGGTCACTTGCCAGCTACATAGCTGCAATTGGCAGGGAGGAAGCAGGACCCGTTTGACGGAGCTACCCAGTCGGGGTAGCCGGGGGTATCCGTCACATTGGCTGGCAGCGGTGGGATCTGCATCTTTTACAAGGTTCCTGCTGACAGAGGAGACGTACCACAGTAGCCGGTAAATATGGAGGCAGAGTTCCTAGGGAGAGTACAAAAGATGCTGACTGGAACAAAGGATCCTTGTTCGGAACAGGATGTTCTGACATGGAGGAACCTTGCCCTCCGAGACCTTTGGTGGGAGGCTCTGCAACAGGAGCAGGAAAATGGAAAGGTCCTCCCCACGAATAATACGATATTCCGGGTACGGTGGACCGTGAGACTGCCTTTCCTGGGAGAACAGCATAAGAAGGAATGGCTAGCTGTTCTACATAGACTGATCCAGCAAGAGATGTGGGTGGAGGACGGCTATCGAGCCCTCCAATGGCTCGCTATGCAAGCGCAGCCATGGCTGGAGGAAGGATCCCCCACAGAGGGCTTTGGCGGCCCTGGATTGTTGTTTACAAAAAGGACAGAGGACCCACAGTTTGGGAGCGAGACAGACCAGGGTCTAGAGGATATCTCTTGGCTCCAAGAGGAACTGCTGGATCTCTTGGAGGAGACCTGGTGGCTGGACGATCTGGATTTTATAATTAACCAGGAAGAAGCACTGGTCAAGGAATACAAGAGGCTGCTGGATGTCGCTAAGCAGCGTGCCAGGGCCATACAGATCTGGGGTGCAGCCCTCTGGGATTCATGGAGCTTGACTGTGGAGGAGTGGCAGCAAAGAGAAAGGGAACCAGGGCTCCTGGATCCTGATCAGCAGTCTGGCTCTGAGATTATAGACTTGGAGAAGGGAGAGATGGATGTCGATAACTCTCCCCAGCAGCAGAATCCCTTCCTGGGAGAGGAGACAGTCGGTTTCTCTCCCCAGCGGCAGAGCCAGGAGCCGGGAGAGGAGACAGTCGGTCTCTCTCCCCAGCGGCAGAGCCATCCCCTGGGAGCGGAGGTAGTCGTCCTCCCTCCCCATAAACAGAACCCCTTCCTGGGAGAGGAGACAGTCGGTCTCTCTCCCCAGTGGCAGAGCCAGGAGCTGGGAGAGGAGACAGTCGGTCTCTCTCCCCAGCGGCAGAGCCATCCCCAGGGGTAGCGGAGATAGTCGTCCTCCCTCCTCGTAAGCCGAACCCCTGCCTGGGAGAGGAAACAGTCGATCTCTCTCCCCAGCGGTAGAGCCAGGAGCCGGGAGAGGAGACAGTCAGTCTCTCTCCCCAGCGGCAGAGCCATCCCCTGGGAGCGGAGGTAGTCATCCCCCCTCCCCTTACAGAGAAGCCTTTGCAGGGAGAGACGGGTATCGATATCTCTCCCCAGCGGCCAAACCCCTTCCTGGGAGAGGAGACAGTCGGTCTCCCTCCCCAGCGGCAGAGCCAGGAGCCGGGAGAGAAGACAGTCGGTCTCTCTCCCCAGCGGCAGAGCCATCCCCTGGGAGCGGAGGTAGTCTTCCTCCCTCCCCGTAAACAGAACCCCTTCCCGGGAGAGGAGACAGTCGGTCTCTCTCCCCAGCGGCAGAGCCAGGAGCTGGGAGAGGAGACGGTCGGTCTCTTTTACCAGCGGCAGAGCCAGGAGCCGGGAGAGGAGACAGTCAGTCTCTCTCCCCAGCGGCAGAGCCATCCCCTGGGAGCGGAGGTAGTCGTCCTCCCTCCCCTTACAGAGAAGCCCTTGCAGGGAGAGACGGGTATCAATATCTCTCCCCAGTGGCCGAATCCCTTTCTGGGAGAGGAGACAGTCGGTCTCTCTCCCCAGCGGCAGCACAGTTTCCCATGGAGCAGAGGTAGCAGACCTCCCTTCCCAGCAGTAGATCTCCTTCTCGGGAGAGGAGACAGACAGTCTCTCCCCTCAGTAGCTTGGCAGGGTCTATACCCTTTTCTTGCCCTGGAGTATATCTCACAGGGGGTAGGCCAGGGGGGTACCCGCTCATGCAGTTGGTCCCACAAGTTTGGGCACCCGAGTTTTGCCTGCCCCACCAAGGAGCAACTTCCACCAACAGTCTGGGGTGGGTATACAGCCGGGAAACTGGTACTGGCTTTGTTTGTGGGTGGGTCAGCCGGTACTCAACAGAGTGTCACAGAGGGAAACAGTTTGGCCATGGAACTTAAGGACACTGGAACTTGTGGAACAGCAATTGTTTGGGAGCCGGCCTTAGCAAACTTGTTTGGGACTTTGCATTTTGTGACTATCCCTGCACCCAGGGCGCAGGGTATAAACGCCAGCAGAAACCCCCCAGGATGCCCCAAGCTCAGGAGACATGGGATAACCTTTCTCAGCAACCGAGAAGTGGAGGGCCACTGTCGGACAGCCCCAGGCCGACCCGTTAAGGGTCTAGTCGGGTCTGTCGAACTGGAGGGGGGAGATGTCACGGATATCAGACGGCTAAGGCTACCCCCCACCCCCCCTACAACCTCACCCCTGTTGTTTCTCAGTGGTTTGGGGCTCCTCGGAGCAACCACCATCTCTGGAAGCTGTTTGTTTGCTTTGTGTTGGCTTGTTTTTGTGTTCAGAGAAAAGTTGGTGTATGACCATGAAAATCCTCCTAGGCTGGCCGGGCTCCTGGAACTCCCGGTCGGCCGCCTTACAACGGACACCCGCCTAACCCCTCTCAGGCTGGCCAGGCTCCTGGAACTCCCGGTCGGCCACAGGACAGCAGAACACCCGCAAACTTTAACCCAGGTCGTTCCAGCAACCATGTGCCCCAGAGCTCCGCTCTTTTGGGGAGTAGTAGCCCCTGGAGAGTACAAGGGGTGGAGGAATTGCCGGAGGGGAGCTCCTTTGGGAACCAGGGGTTTGGACACCCCTAACTCCATAACTTCATCGGACTGTAACTCCGGTCCCCAGTAACGAATCATGCTGATTTCTGGACTGTGAAATCTGGGGACCAAGAGCTTTAAAAAGACACCCTGGAAGTTTCGCAGCTCCCCCGAGATCACCCCGAAACCGCCACCCATATGTATTGGGATTATGTGAGACTGTGGCTCCTATGGAGCTGCCGGGCTGTCTGGAGGGGGGGAATGGCGGGAAAATAGTGGGATTGTCCATGGTCTTATCAAGATGAGCTGAATTTATAAAAGGAGTGTGTGTTTTCAATAAAATCAGTTCCTGGTAAACCTGAATGCTAGGCTGTCTAGTTATTTGGGTTTGCTCCAGCTAAAATCACTTTTCCTGGGCTACATAGCAGCCTGTTCCAGGCAGAGGAAGGACACTCTGACAGAGCTACCTAGTCTGGTAGCTGGAGTCTGCTACAGGGTGGGACCCTGAGTACTGGTGCTGTCAGGCATCAGGGGTGGCTACAGGCTGTGGTCACTTGCCAGCTACATAGCTGCAATCGGCAGGGAGGAAGCAGGACCCGTTTGGCAGAGCTACCCAGTCGGGGTAGCCGGGGGTATCCGTCACAATACACATGCAGGCAACCTCATATTTTTAGACATAAGCATTGGAGTTATGTTTTAAAGGGATAACTATAATACAAGCAGCTGCTGAATCAGTAAAGTCTGATGAAGGAGTTAACATCTATTTTCAAATAGGAATCCTCAATCCCCTACCCTCAGCAACCCTTTTCCCATGTGATTTATTTTCTGATGACCCCTGAAATCTCTTGAGGGATGAGATACAAACTACACCTCATGTCAGTTTTAACATTTAAAAAGCATGTTTCCCTTCAGTAAACATGCTCTATACAAAGCAGAGGTATCTACCAGGAGGAAGAGATATACCACACAGCCCTGAGACAAGAGGGAATGGAGGAAATGAGAGCAGGGAGGAGGGGAGACTACAAAGAAGAACAGACCAGCTAGCTACTGTTTGAGTGTGGACAGCTTTAGATCGCTAAAGCACTGACAGCAATATATCAGACAGTTACAGCAAACTCCAGCATTACCTCGTCCAAGCTCCACCCAATGAATTCCTGCAGCATCACCAGTGTAAAAAGATTCTGTACAGGCTGTACATTCCAACACACTACTGAGTAGCATTTGCTATAATGCAGTCAGTGTTAATAAAGAACAACTACAGAAGTGTTTGAACCTGCACAATTGCACATAGTGACGATCACTGCATTAAAAAATGTAATCAGTCTTTATTAACACTGACTGCATTACAGCAAATGCTACTCAGTAGTGTAACCGTATTGAGTAGCATTTGCTATAACGCAGTCAGTGTTAATAAAGACTGATTACATTTTTTAATGCCCTGCAGTCTTAAATAGAGGAGGTCAGGACTAGTGGATGACAAAGGAGGGTTTACAGCAATCTATTCTGAGCCCAGTGTTGGATGTCTGGAGCAAAACACGCTGTCAGTTGGTGAGAGTACTATCTTTTACCACCAGTTAATATGAACAGTTCAAATTCAACACTGAGCTGTGACACAGGCTTAGCAGCGGCAGCCCTGCATAAAATTTCAAAATACTAATCTATGCTTGCTATCGCTATGTAAAGTCACCACTGGCACTCCTCCTCGCTCTAGTACCTGGTACCGTGACTGCACTGACTTTCTTAGTGACTAAAAGTAACTACTACTGACTTAAACTTAATACCGTAATTAATAATCACTATCACTGACTAATTAGCTGTAGTACTCACTCAAAAAATGCAGACAAGTGGACGTTGCCGGATACTCCTCCTCGCGACTCGCTCTGAGAGATCACAGAAGTGTGACAGTGACAGCCAGGAGGGACTGGGACAGTGTGACAGAGTGAGATCTCCCACATGGCTGGCTCCTTGCTCTTCTCTACAGCGCACGCAGCAGAAGCTCTCTCCTTACAGTCTGGCTCTGCTCTTCCTGTCAAGGCGCCAAATGTGACATCACTCCCTCAGCCCGTTGAGTCAGCCCAAGACCAGCAGGCAGTCACGCCTCCCCTGCAGCGCTGATGCTGCTGATTGGATGTAAATGAAGCTCCATCATGGGGGGGGGGGGGGGGGGCCTGGCCAAAAAAATAAAGTGGAAAAAATATATATTTTTTTAATAATTTTTTTTTATTATTATTAATCAGAAATAAAAACTTATTTTCTCTGATTTGACAGGGGAGGCGCTGCCTCCCCTGCCTCCTATCACTGCACGTCACTGAAGTACATCCTCTTCCACCTTAAGTACACAGCCACATACGCCTCTGAAGTAAACACAGTTGTAATATTGGTGGGAATTTTTATGTGCATAACTCCTTTACCATGCGCCATCAGCATTTATAGGATTTTATGTAGCGCCATCCATCTATTCACCCTATACATGCTCTCTGGGTCCCTATTGTCCAAAGTTTGGAACTTATAGAATCCTATTCTCTCATAAATAACCACTATATGTTTACATTCACATGAAACACCTGAGATCCAAGAGTGATCTCTTCTATTCAGTTCACCTTCTGCTGGTTTACACATAAGATTCAAAAGGTCCAAAAGTGACCTATAGTTAGATTCAGAAGGTTCCCTTTGTCAAAATAGATATCTTTATTCCCAAAAAGAGGTTTCTCAATTGAGACCCAAGAGTGGTCTCCTTGGTTTGAAATGACCTCCTTTTATTTAAATTTTATTTTGCTCTAAGAG
Source organism: Bombina bombina (assembly GCF_027579735.1). Classification (NCBI taxonomy): domain Eukaryota; kingdom Metazoa; phylum Chordata; class Amphibia; order Anura; family Bombinatoridae; genus Bombina; species Bombina bombina. Next base: position 854,244,397 of record NC_069502.1, read on the forward strand.
GTCCAAGAGTGGCCTTTTGTGTCAAATATCAGGTCTCTAGACAGATTGGCAAACTACCTATATACTGTATCCCTGCTACAAGTATTTATTCTCTTATTTCATTTTGTGATATGTTCTTAATGTTAACTTGGTATTTTTGCATAATGTGATACAAGAATTATAGTTTTACTGCTGTATGCCTTGTAATGAACCTAAAATAAAAAAATAATAATAATAATAATAAAAATTTTTTTTTTTTTACAAAACACATCAAAACATGTTAAAATAAACTATTACACTCATATATACACAGTATATACAATATATATATATATATATGTAGATATGTACTGTATATGTTACAAAAAAAATGCTAAAAACATACGGCTAGATTACGAGTTTTGCGTTATGAGTAAAAAAGCAGCGTTAAGGCTCATAACGCTGCTTTTTCACTACCGCTGCTATTACGAGTCTTGTAGGTACAGCTGTCCCGCACACTTTTTTGGCCGTACCGCAAATAAACTTACGCAATTTGCGTAAAGTCTTTTTTCAATGGGACTTCCATTGCGCCGGTATTACAAGCTTTTTTTTTTAGGCCAAAAAGTGAGCGGTACAGCCTATCCCACAAGATTCGTAACGCAATCTAAAGTCAGTAGTTATGAGTTTTACACTACAAAGCCGTAGCATAAAACTCATAACTAAAGTGCTAAAAAGTACACTAACACCCATAAACTACCTATTAACCCCTAAACCGAGGCCCTCCCGCATCGCAAACACTATATTAAAATTATTAACCCCTAATCTGCCGCTCCCGACATCGCCGCCACTATAATAAACATATTAACCCCTAAACCGCCGCACTCCCGCATCTCAAACACTAGTTAAATATTATTAACCCCTAATCTGCTGCCCCTAACATCGCCGCCTCCTACCTACATTTATTAACCCCTAATCTGCCGCCCCCAACGTCGCCGCCACTATATTAAATTTATTAACCCCTAAGTCTAACCCTAACACCCACTAACTTAAATATAATTAAAATAAATCTAAATAAAACCTACTATTAATAACTAAATAATTCCTATTTAAAACTAAATACTTACCTGTAAAATAAACCCTTAGCTAGCTACAATATAACTAATAGTTACATTGTATATAGCTTAGGGCTTATTTTAATTTACAGGCAAGTTTGTATTTATTTTAACTAGGTAGAATAGTTACTAAATAGTTATTAACTATTTACTAACTACCTAGCTAAAATAAATACAAATTTACCTGTAAAATAAAACCTAACCTGTCTTACACTAACACGTAACCTTACACTACAATTAAATAAATTACCTAAATTAAATACAATTAACTAAATTAAATACAAATACCTAATTACAAAAACAAACACTAAATTACACAAAATAAAAACAAATTACAAGATATTTAAACTAATTACACCTAATGTAATAGCCTTATCCAAATAAAAAAAGCCCCCCCAAAATAAAAAAAAACCCTAGCCTAAACTAAACTACCAATTAAAAGGGCCTTTTGCGGGGCATTGCCCCAAAGAAATCAGCTCTTTTACCTGTAAAAAAAATACAAACAACCCCCCAACAGTAAAACCCACCACCCACATAACCAACCCCCCAAATAAAACCCTAACTAAAAAAACCTAAGCTCCCCATTGCCCTGAAAAGGGCATTTGGATGGGCATTGCCCTTTAAAGGGCATTTAGCTTTATTGCTGCCCAAACCCTAACCTAAAAATAAAACCCACCCAATAAACCCTTAAAAAAACATGACACTAACCCCCTGAAGATCCACTTACAGTTTTGCAGAGCTGACATCCATCCTCAACGAAGCTGCAAGAAGTCCTCAACGAAGCCAGGAGAAGTCTTCATCCAAGCCGGGAGAAGTGGTCCTCCAGACGGGCAGAAGTCTTCATCCAGATGGCATCTTCTATCTTCATCCATCCGGCGCGGAGCGGGTCCATCTTCAAGAAATCCGGCGCGGAGCATCCTCTTCTTACGACGACTCCCGACGAATGAAGGTACCTTTAAGTGACTTCATCCAAGATGGCGTCCCTTAGATTCCGATTGGCTGATAGAATTCTATCAACCAATCGGAATTAAGGTTGAAAAAATCCTATTGGCTAATGCAATCAGCCAATAGGATTGAACTTCAATCCTATTGGCTGATCCAATCAGCCAATAGGATTGAGCTCGCATTCTATTGGCTGTCAGGTTCATGAGTCAGGTTTATGTATATTTCCTTTTGCAGACTATCAGTTTCATATTTGGGAAAAAACATTAAGGAAAATATTTTTTTTACCTGGGGTATAGTCTTCTTTCAAATTGAGTGCTTTTTCATAAAAAAATTTGCGGGCAAAATTAGGCTTGCGAGGTCGCAAAATGCTGATGTTTATTGCGTCATTTTTGGCGCGAGAATTTTTTTGGCGCGAAGGTTCGTCCGGTGATGCAAATTCGTCATTTCCGGCATGTTAGTTGACGCCGAGTTTCCTTGCACAAGGTTGCGTCTGCAATGACGCGAGTGTGTCATTTCCGGATGTTGTTAGCGGCAAAAAATTTCATTTAGCCATATAAGGAAATTGATAATTTTGCTTTATATGTTGTTTTTTCTCTTACATTTGTAAGATGTCTCAATATGATCCTGTCTCAGAAACCACTGTTGGAACCCTGTTGCCTGATAACAGTTCTACCAAAACTAAGTGTACCTGTTGTAAATTTGTGGAGATTATATCTCCAGCTGTGGTATGTAATAGTTGTCATGATAAGCTTTTACATGCAGAGAATGTATCCATCAGTAATAGTACAATGCCTGTTATTCCTTCAACATCTAATGTACATGATATTCCTGTGAATATGAAAGATTTTATTGATGATGCGATTCAGAAGGCTTTGTCTGCTATCCCGCCTTTTAATAAACGTAAAAAGACTTTTAAAACTTCTCATAAAGTTGATGAAATTTCAAATGGCCAACAACATACTGAATTATCCTCCTCTGATGAGGATCTATCTGATTCAGAAGATCCTTCCTCAGATATGGACACTGACAAATCTACTTATTTATTTAAATTGGAGTATATTCGTTCCTTGTTAAAAGAGGTGTTGATTACGTTGGATATTGAGGAAACTAGTCCTCTTGATACTAAAACTAGTAAACGTTTAAATTCTGTTTATAAACCTCCTGTGGTTACTCCAGTGGTTTTTCCAGTTCCTGATGCTATTTCTGATATGATTTCTAAGGTATGGAATAGGCCTGGTACTTCTTTTATTCCTTCTTCAAGGTTTAAAAAATTGTATCCTTTGCCAGTAGTTAGATTGGAGTTTTGGGAAAAGATCCCCAAAGTTGATGGGGCTATTTCTACTCTTGCCAAACGTACTACTATTCATATGGAAGATAGTACTTCCTTTAAGGACCCTTTAGATAGGAAAGTTGAATCTTATCTAAGGAAAGCTTATTTATATTCTGGCTATCTTCTCAGGCTTGCCATTTCTATGGCTGATGTTGCAGCTGCATCAACTTTTTGGTTGGAAAGTTTAGCGCAACAGGAAATGGATCCTGATTTGTCTAGCATTGTTCGCTTGCTTCAATATGCTAATCATTTTATCTGTGATGCCATTTTTTATATCATCAAAATGTATGTTAAATCTATGGCTTTAGCTATTTTAGCTAGAAGAGCTTTGTGGCTCAAATATTGGAATGCTGACATGGTATCTAAGTCTAGATTACTATCTCTTTCCAAGGTAATAATTTATTTGGTTCTCAGTTGGATTATTTCAACTGTCACTGGGGGGAAGGGCGTTTTTTTGCCTCAGGATAAAAGACTTAAGGGTATATCTAAAGCTTCTAACCGTTTTCGTTCCTTTCGACAAAATAAGGAACAGAAACCCAATCCTTCCCCCAAAGAATCTGGTTCCAATTGGAAACCTTCTTCAAGTTGGAGTAAATCCAAGCCATTTAAGAAACCAAAGCCAGCCCCCAAGTCTGCATGAAGGTGCGGCCCTCATTCCAGCTCAGCTGGTAGGGGGCAGATTAAGATTCTTCCAAAGCATTTGGGCAGATTTTTTCCAAAATCAATGGATTCAGAGTATTGTCTCTCAAGGGTACCGAATAGGATTTAGAGTAAGACCTCCTGTGAGAAGATTTTTTTCTCTCACGCATCCCAGCAAATCCAGAAAAGGCTCAGGCTTTTCTGAAGTGTGTTTCAGACCTGGAGCTTTCAGGGGTAATCATACCATTTCCATTTCAGGAACAGGGTTTGTGGTTTTATTTAAATCTATTCATTGTCCCAAAGAAAGAAAATTAATTCAGGCCAGTTCTGGATCTGAAAATTTTGAATCGTTTTGTAAGTGTGCCAACTTTCAAAATGGTGACTATAAGGACTATTCTGACTTTTGTTCAGCAAGGGCATTATATGTCCTCGATAGACTTACAGGATGCATATCTTCATATTCTGATTCATCCAGATTACTATCAGTTTCTGAGATTCCCTTTTCTAGACAAGCATTACCAATTTGTCGCTCTTCCATTTGGCCTAGCTACAGCTCCAAGAATCTTTTCAAAGGTTCTCAGTGTCCTACTCTCTGAAATCAGAGAACGGGGTATTGCAGTGTTTCCTTATTTGGACGATATCTTGGTACTAGCTCAGTCTTTGCATTCTGCAGAATCTCACATGGATCAACTAGTGTTGTTTCTTTAAAGACATGGTTGGAGGATTAATTTACCAAAAAGTTTCTTGATTACTCAGACAAGGGTCACCTTTTTAGGTTTCCAGATAGATTCAATGTCCATGACTCTGTCTCTAACTGACAAGTGACGAATAACACTGGTTTCAGCTTGTCGAAACCTTCAGTCTCAATCATTCCCTTCAGTAGCTATGTTCATGGAAGTTTTAGTTCTCATGACTGCAGCATTGGACGCGATCCCCTTTGCTAGTTTTCATATGAGACCTCTCCAGCTTTGTATGCTGAATCAATGGTGCAGGAATTATACAAAGATATCACAATTAATATCCTTAAATCCCAATGTTCGACTCTCTCAGACTTGGTGGTTAAATCACCATTGTATAGTTTAAGGTGCCTCTTTCGTTCGTCCAATCTGGAATATGATCACAACAGATGCAAGTCTTTCAGATTGGGGAGCTGTCTGGGGATCTCTGACAGCTCAAGGGGTTTGGTAATCTCAAGAGGCGAGGTTACCAATAAATATTTTAGAACCCCGTGCTATTTTCAGGGCTCTTCAGGTTTGGCCTCTGTTGAAGAGAGAACCATTCATTTGTTTTCAGACAGACAATATCACAACTGTGGCATATGTCAATCATCAGGGTGGGACTCACAGTCCCCAAGTTATGAAAGGTCGCTCCATCCAGATGTGTTTTCTCAGATTGTTCAGGTGTGGGGTCTTCCAGAAATAGATCTGATGGCTTCCCATCTAAACAAGAAATTTCCCAGGTACCTGTCCAGGTCCATGGTTCCTCAGACGGAGGCTGTGGTTGCGTTAGCAGTTCCTTGGTGTTACCATCCTGCTTATATCTTCCCGCCTCTAGTTCTTTTTCCAAGAGTGGTCTCCAAGATCATCATAGAACAATAGTTTGTGTTGCTGGTCAATCCAGCATGGCCTCACAAGTTTTGTTATGCGGATCTTGTTCGGATGTCCAGTTGCCAACCTTGGCCACTTCCTTTAAGACCAGACCTTCTGTCTCAAGGTCCATTTTTTCCATCAGGATCGCAAATCATTAAATTTGAAGGTATGGAAATTGAAAGCCTAGTGCTTAGTCATAGAGGTTTCTCTGACTCAGTGATAAATACTATGTTACAGGCTCGTAAATCTGTTTCTAGAATTATATTTCATGGTGTTCTTCTCATAAATTCTCCTGGCATTCTTTTTAGAATTCCTAGAATTTTACAGTTTCTTCAGGATGGTTTGGATAAAAGTTCCTTGAAGGGATAAATTTCTGCTCTTTCTGTTTTATTTCACAGAAAGATTGCTAAGCTTCCTGATATTCACTGTTTTGTACAGGCTTTGGTCCATATCAAGCCTGTCATTAAATCAATCTCTCCTCCTTGGAGTCTTAATTTGTTTTTGAAGGCTTTAGAGGCTCCTCCGTTTGAGCCTATGAATTCTTTGGACATTAAACTACTTTCTTGGAAAGTGTTGTTCCTTTTGGCAATCTCTTCTGCTAGAAGATTTTCCTAATTATCTGCTCTTTCTTGTGAATCTCCTTTTCTGGTTTTCCATCAGAATAAGGCAGTTTTGCGGACTTCATTTAAATTTCTACCTAAAGTTGTGAATTCTAACAACATTAATAGAGAAATTGTTGTTCATTCTTTGTATCCTAATTCTTTTTATATATATTTATTTATAATTCAACAGTGTATACAATTTGAAATGAACACATTTAACATTTTCAGTTCACCTCGCAGGGTATCAAAAACTCTTTACAAATCATGACAAGTTAACATAATTGTAAACTGAAAAACAATACCATTCAACCTAATCCTTCTATAACTGAAAAACAAAATCAATGGAGCCAATACTCTCTTGGTAAGGATATACAAAAAGGAAAATAGGCACTTGCATTTATTATATAATTGCATCCTGTCCTCCTTAATCAGAACTTCACTGTTGAAATTTTTAACTGGACTAAAATAACATAACAAACATGACGCATACGCACAAAAAAAACAAAACTCTGTATTCCAACATATAAAGAAACAGATATTATAAAGACCTTGCTCCTGAACAAGCTTTTACTATAACCCAAATGATAATACTTCTATAATGACCTGAGCCTAGCTTGCATATAATACTTTTTTTTTTTTTTACATATTTATTTTCAAGTCAGCCATCAAAAACAAAAGAAAAAAAATGTCTTTGGACATTAAACTACTTTCTTGGAAAGTGTTGTTCCTTTTGGCAATCTCTTCTGCTAGAAGATTTTCCTAATTATCTGCTCTTTCTTGTGAATCTCCTTTTCTGGTTTTCCATCAGAATAAGGCAGTTTTGCGGACTTCATTTAAATTTCTACCTAAAGTTGTGAATTCTAACAACATTAATAGAGAAATTGTTGTTCATTCTTTGTATCCTAATTCTAATAATTCTTTGGAGAGATCCTTACATTCTTTGGATGTTGTACGAGCTTTGAAATATTATGTTGAAGCTACTTAAGATTTCAGGAAGACTTCTAGTCTATCTGTTGTCTTTTCTGGTTTTAGGAATGGTCAGAAAGCTTCTGTCATTTCCTTGGCATCTTGGTTAAAGCTTTTGATTCATCAGACTTATTTGGAGTTGGGTCAGGCCCCGCCTCAGAGAATTACAGCTCATTCTACTAGATAAGTCTCCAACCTGTGGGCTTTTAAAGAATGAAGCTTCAGTTGATCAGATTTGCAAAGCAGCAACTTGGTCTTCTTTGCATAAATTTACTAAGTTCTACCGTTTTTATGTATTTGCTTCTTCGGAAGTAGTTTTTGGTAGAAAAGTTTTTCAGGCAGCTGTTTCAGTTTGAGACTGACAATAATGTACACATGTATAGCACTCACATTCCTTAGGGCCTATTGGATAGATTGTCTACTAATCTATCCAATAGGCCCTAAGGAATGTGAGTGCTATACATGTGTACATTAATGTCAGTCTCAGACTGATATATCTGTATCCCGCATACCCAGTACACAGCACCCCATCTTGTAATATATCACAATATATTGTGTCTAATTTTTTTAGATTAACAATAATCACTATGATAAGCAATCCTTAACCCTTCCATCTCAGTAGTGCCATTAGTACCCCTGTTCTTTCTTTAGCTGTTTCAGTTTGATTCCTCTGCTTATGTTTAAAGGGCCATAATACCCAAATGTTTAAACACTTGAAAGTGATGCAGCATAGCTGTAAAAAGCTGACTAGAAAATATCTCCTGAACATCTCTATGTAAAAAAGAAAGATATTTTACCTCAAAAGTTCCTCAGTAGCCACCTCCCATTGTAAAGGATTTCTAAGCAGCATATTAGTGTGTCTGTCCCGGGACAACTGAAAGGATGAGCTTCGTGAACTCTCATATTATTTCACCAATCAGGTAAAGGAAGCTTACTATGAAATCTCATGAGAGTTAAGTCAAATCTCATGAGATCACAGTAAGAGTTCATGACCTCAGCACTGCTGATGCTGATTGGCTGCTGTTCATTTCTTCATTTTTTTTATTTTTTTACCTGCAGCTGGGAGCAGCTGAGTATAACTTTTTACACAGAACTCACTCTGCTGAGCTGAGGAGATTGTGAGGTAAAATATCTTCCTTTTTTACATAGAGATGCTCAGGGGATATTTTCCTGTCAGCTTTTTACAGTTATACTGCATCAGTTTCAAGTGATTTAGCATATGAGTATTATGTCCCTTTAAGTTTTTTCTTTTAATTTATGAGAATAAATTTATATTTTGGGTTGTGGATTATTTTTTTCAGCGGAAAATGGCTGTTATTATTTTTATCCCTCCCTCTCTAGTGACTTTTCTGTGGAGTTCCACATCTTGGGCATCACTATCCCATACGTCACTAGCTCATGGACTCTTGCCAATTACATGAAAGAAAACATAATTTATGTAAGAACTTACCTGATAAATTAATTTCTTTCATATTAGCAAGAGTCCATGAGGCCCACCCTTTTTATGGTGGAAAAACAAAAGAAGGCGAGGCTGGGCAAGCAGAAAAATTTAAAACTTAACGTTTATTGCCAAAAAGAAAGATTAGATAAAATGCAGAAATAGCATGCAGTATGGGTCAGAATGAGCTTGAGCAGCAGCAATCTTACATGTTTCGGCTCCTGCCTTACTCATAGACTGTGCTGCTCAAAGCTCACAGGCCCCTTAAATTACAAATTCACTCTGACATCATATGCAGCAATCAGTTAGTTAACCCCTACCACACCAAAAAAGAAAAAGAAAGAAAGAAAGTGATAAAACAGAAGGATGCATTGATAACAAGACATATATTGTAGACATAATTATTTAGAATAATAAGAAAATTAGTTAATGCCTTTAAACATCTTGTAATACTATGTAACAGTGTAATTAACTATTCATAATATATAATATGATATTGCCCACAGTGTGGATACAAAGTAAATAATACTGATCCAAAGTTGTTTACTACAACTCTGATATATCAAACTAGATATGCATGGGTAAACAAGAGAGGCTAGAAATAAACTGTCTATTAAATTGGCACAATACTAAGTTAAATACTGTCTAACTTAGGGGAAACAAAACATAGGCTATAGTAATAGCCCCAATCTGTCATGATTTTATGTAATCAAAACTACTACCTTATATAGTAATACCCCTAAAGTCAAATAAACTATATTATATACTTATGTGAAGCCTTAATATGTTTAGTCTCGAATCAAAGCTATTTGTAAATACTGAACAAGTATAGGAATCAACTTTTTATGGTGGTTATGATTTTTTGTATAAAGCACAATTATTTCCAAATTCCTTTTTTTATGCTTTTTACTCCTTTCTTTATCACCCCACTACTTGGCTATTCGTTAAACTGAATTGTGGGTGTGGTGAGGGGTGTATTTATAGGCATTTTGAGGTTTGGGAAACTTTGCCCCTCCTGGTAGGATTGTATATCCCATTCGTCACTAGCTCATGGACTCTTGCCAATATGAAAGAAATTAATTTATCAGGTAAGTTCTTACATAAATTATGTTTTTTTGTAGTGTGCTCCATAGAATCTATAGGAAGAAGTTAATGCAGTCGTGATATCTAAGATCCTGAAGTTAGCTCGTCTTTCGCTCACACGATAACTTTTACTTTAAACTAGTAAAACGTGCACTATCCTGGCTGTACTAAAATATTAACTTGAGTGCAGAATTTGTGTGATACTTGCAATCTATCCCTATAACAGATGTGTTTTCAACAATACATAACACCGCAAGCACTGCTGCCATTTAGTGCTCCTGAGCCTACCTACCTAGGTATGCTCTTCAACAAATTCCAAGAGAACAAAGCAAATCTGATAACAGAAGTAACATGGGATATTTGATAAAATGCATCAGTGTAATGGAAGGATACATTTTAAATTTGAGTTTTTATTCAATCGAAATTAAAAAATGAATCTGCACAGTCCACAATATGTTGCTTCATGCAGATCTAGAGAGGATTTCTGTACCGCCAAAGTCATAAACAGTAGCAGACCTACTAAACAAAGGTCTGTGGTGCAAACATGCCCCCCAGAGGCAACTCAGTAACAAGCAATAGTAATTCTATACATGCTTCTATCTCTCTCTCTCTATATATGTATGTATGTATTGTGTGTGTGTGTGTATATATATATATATATATAAATTAATGAGTATGCTGCACTTTACAATGATACCGAGTATTTATACACTGGCAATGAGCACTCTGTGCTGTATAATGATTTCAGTTTATATACACTATACCCTGATGAGTACACTGTGCTGTATAAATATGACGAGTATATGAGTATGTATATTCTGATGAATATGCTGTGCTGTATGTTGATGGAATATCTTAACACAAACAGTCAATGTGCTGCGCTGTATAGTGATATTAGCAGTGGTGGAATTTCCAGCATTGCAAAGGTCGTAGGTGCGACTGGGCCCTGGAGGTCCAGCACTGGGGGGGCCCAGCAGGTGCGACCGGGCCCTGGAGATCCGGCACTGGGGGGGCCCAGCAGGTGCGACTGGGCCCTGGAGATCCGGCACTGGGGGGGCCCAGCAGGTGCGACCGGGCCCTGGGTTCCAAAACTGTTGTGATGGATTGTTTTGTAGCTGTGAGGGGCAGCACCTTTCCACCACTTTTTATATTTTTGCATACTGGAGATAACCTGGGAGGCTGTAACACCTTTGGAACCAGTGCCCCCTCACATAAAGATCGGCAGCAGGGCAACACCTTGAAGCGCAGTACGGTTTTTCACTGGCAGGATGTCAGGGTTTTTTCCCTGTTTTGTTTGCCATGTGCTGCTGGCAGCCATTTTACTCACCTCTCTTGCTGACTATGGTGCATTGTGGGGGATGCTGCTCATTTCCTGCACTTCCTTTTATGGCCAGACTGGTGTGCATCATCCGTGTGAGACAGGATGCAGTCTCAGAATTGTGATGTCATCACTTATTATTTAAAGGGCCTCTGTTCAGTATGCTTTGCCTTTGCGTTGTCTCAGACCTGTTTGTGAGAGCTCCTATGGATTACCTGGCTGTCTGACGTCCCTCCTGGTTCCTGATCCCTGGCTTGTTCCTGACTCGCTTTGGCTCCTGACTCGGCTCGTCTGACTACCAGCTCTGGTTTTGACTCCTGACTTGTTATTTGACTTGTGGACTTTTTATTATTTTTTGCTATTAATAAAGGTGTGATTATTTTTGCACTTCTCGTCTCAATCTGATTCCTGGCACCCTGACACAGGACAGAGGATCAAAGAATATGAGGTGAGTGTGAAAGTAAATTTTTAACATTTATTAACTGAGCTTGTACATAACAAAACATGGGGGGGGGGACAACATGTGCAAATAGCCAATGTATTGTATTGACTTTGCATTTGAAAACCCTATGGAGGGAAATAAATCATTATTTTTATTGGTTTATACAATTTTCTTATGGCCTATTCATGTATTTATATCTAATAATATAATATGGTATAGAAAATAAATTAAAATACACCAAAAAGTGCATTAAGTGCAAAATATTCTTTGTATCACACGTTACAAAGGTTGGATGAAATCCTAGCAGCTCTGGGCTAGATAACATCTGGAAGTAGACAAAAAGGGTTAGATTACAAGTAAAGCACTAAATTACATAAATTATAATTTATTGTATAAATAGCAAATGCTCTATTTAAATATCAATTCTCCTAGACCTACACAGATTTCCAGAAGAATCAACCTTCAAATGTTTAAACTTAAAACAAATGTCAACAGGAACATTGTTTCTGATATTTAAGTAAGGAAAATGTATGCTGGGCTTTAGCACACAAAGAGTTAATATAATATTATATCAATCATATACAGTAATGCTAAATTATTGTTATTTGTTTATCTGGTATCCATGGTAACAAGCTAGTACAGAAGCTGATGAAGGCACAGTATTCCATCACCTTATGATGTCACAGTTTGCTACATTATTACTGTGTGCTTTAGGTAAGAGTCTTCACTAATGATGTTGGAGGTGTAGGTGACAGCATTGGATTCTTGGTCTAAAGCAAAAAGAATTATTCAGTGAATTCTTGTGATTTATCCTTCATAGAATTATGGCGGCATAGAATGTAAGTATAATAACTGTTTGTTACATTGTTATTTGCTTAGAGAGAGCAAGGAAGGGAATACAGTATATGTTACTGCAGGTGTATCCACTAAGTACATCATGGTCTGCTCTTACAGTATCACATTATTCACTACTTAAGCACATTTCATTTTTAACATCTCTATCCCATTAAATGAAGACAGATAAACACTATAGAAGTTACATATGAGACTGGGTTTGCCCATATAACAATATTCTTCTTATCTGGTCTTCTGCAGATGTTGAATGATGTTCTGTCTTTTGATGACAAGATGTTCCTCATTGACTTTAAAGTGAATGTCAATTTTGATGCTAAAGTGCCCGGTTTTTAAAAATTCGATTAAAAACAGGGGCACTTTAATTCATTAAAATGCACATTTCACTCCTGTTGTGAAAAAAAAACTTACCTTTTAATCTTCACAGCAACTCCAGCTTCCTCCGGTCGTTGCAAGCCATTTCTGACGTCAGAAATGATGGATAGGTCATTCTCCAATCACGCCTTCCCCCCGGGTGAATCAGTGTCTGATTCAACGCCATGATTGGAGGAAGCCGGATTCCTCATTTTAGACCCAGGAAGAGGCTTTGCGACGGGTGGAGGAAGCTGGAGCTGCTGTGAAGATTAAAAGGTAAGTTTTTTTTTTCAACAGGAGTGAAATGGAAATTTTGATGAATTAATGTGCCCCTGTTTTTTTTTTTTTTTTTTAAATCATTTTTATTGAGGTTACGAGAGTAGTACAACAAATATGAAATACCTTGAAATATAATTAACATGGTGTATGATAAACAGAGACATTTAGGATAAAGCAAAAGTATTACATTGGATCTAAATGGGTGATCATCTTGAACCTCATTTTTATATTTATTCTATATTCTATAATGGGTTCCTCATTTGATAAGAAAGGTTACTCTTGAACCTTATAAAGCTTATGAACAATTAAAGAGGAACTTGGCATTTGAAGTGGTCACTTTTGGACCTAGTGAGGGGATAGGAAGATGGAGAAAGTCAGCAGGCAAGAGCTGCTTTTAGAAAATAAAAAGAAAAGGAAAGAGAAAGAATGAGAATGGGGGGGAGAAGTTTGGGCTCCTATTGTAGATGTGTTCTATCTGAGAATAAGAAAATGACGAAGAGGTAGTGAGTTGGTGGAACACAGTTAGAAGGGGGGATATGACGGATAATATTCTATGCTGGGTCCAGGTGTGGGTATATCTGTGCTACCTGTGGGGTAGCAATTGAGGTGCAAACAGTTAAGAATAGCAAAGTATGGATTAATAACTAGCTAACCTGAGTATAAGGCTACAGTGGGAGAATAACAAATACTTGAGCTATGTTCACCAACAGGGCGATATAAATAAGGACATACTGGAATCTAATTTAACTCTGAATGTCGTAATAATAACTTTACTGATACCAAAAGGGCCAGTCTTAAGCTATGGAATCTAAGAATTGTAGCAATACCCAACTACAGTATGTAATGTGCATAATGAACTTAAAATTAGTTGAGCACTGTGTTCATAAAGTTCTAGACCTAGCAGATGTTCCTTCTAGACATATAGGGGCTTGTGATGAGATAGTTGGAAGTAATTAAAGTCACAGATAAATGTTGTGGGGCACTAGGTGTACGCAACTGAGTAGTGTGAGAGGAGTAATACCAATCGTGCATCCTTAGCTAATGATATGAGTACCTTTAAACAGACATTGTGCAGCCGCACATTTATAACCCTATAGGAAGAAATCTCAAAAGTTAAACACATATACAGTGCAGTGAATGTCCGTAAATCTCTTAAGTAAATTAAATGCTCAAGGAGAAATTAGAACTGAGTGACACCCATATGCTAATGCATCACAATGGGACAACAACGAATAAAACTGCAGTAGATGTATACATATATTAGATTTAACATAACATGGGGGACTCCCAGTTCAGGAGAGCTAGAGATAAGGTAAAATTGCCAGTCAGCATCCCAGAGTATGAATAGGGGTTAGTCAATAATAACGCTAAGCGTTACCTCTACTTATGCAAACTAGAAATGTCCCGTGAATATAAAGATTAAAGCTTGTTCTTGTATGGAATCTGAAACTCGGTCTGCGGTGAAATGGGATAGAGCTGTATTACAATCTCGCTAACCCACTCCTAGTCTGCGGGGGGGCCGTGTTGGGATCTCATCGTAGGGCAGAATGTGGGGTGAGTAGCCACTAGCTGGGGTCATTTCGTGTGTGAGGGAGGTTACTCCGATCCTGTTGAACTGCAGGTGCGTGTCAGTAAGGATGCTTGCCCCAAGGTCCTCTTGACTGCAGGTCTTTGCCTTTGCTTTCTGCAGCGCGGCAAGTCCTAGGGGTATTGAGCTCCGCTCATCTTTTGGGTTAAGCCATGTGCGCTCTTTAGCCTCTAGTGCCGCTGCTGGATCTTTGGGTGAGACAGCTATACCTGTAGCGCTCTGCTGCTCCGGCTCAATGCGGGTGAAGAAAGGCCGCGAGGGCTTCTCCTGCTCATCCATGTCTCCCTTTACCGTTGTCACCGAACTGAGGCTATTACTGTTTGTCGCAGGTTTCTCCACCTGGTCTCCGAAACTATCTTTAAGCAGTTGTGGCTGGTCTGTTTTAAACCAGTCCGGTTCTCTCTCAGCCGCAATCCACGGCTCTGCAGACTGGGGTGTAGATATAACAGCCCTGAGTTCAGCGAAACAGGCCTGATGGTGAGAGTCCATGGAACGCAGTAATCTTTGCAGCGCAGCAAGTACTTTCCTTTCCATCATAGCGTTGCAACAGTAGAAAACGTGTAGAAGTTATATCTCAGCTAGTCGATGTAATGTGTAGGTAAGTACTGTTGCGCTGTTGTACCCCCGGCTGCGGTCTCAGTTAGCTAGTAGGCCTCAGTAGGATATCTGCAACAATTATATTCTTTCATGGTCTTAGTATAGTAGTCCGAGTCCTGATGGGTAAGAAGAGCCAAAAAGTAATATAGAACTGTACTTATATTACCCTAAATCCGTATTTAAATAACTGATTTTCAGGAGCCCTGAGATGGTGCGTCTTATTGTTTAGGCAGTTGGCTCCGCCCCCTCGTGCCCCTGTTTTTAATCAAATTTTTTAAAAACCGGGCACTTTAGCATCAAAATTGACATTGACTTTAAGGTGATTAGATATGTTAGCATTATCCTAATCTACCCCTAACCCACACTGTCTCATGCTATTACATTTCCCTGTAATATTAAATAGAATATTGCATAACCTTTTATTTTATTTGCTTGTGTTTCTAGTTTGATATATATAAGGGATTGATCAGAGGCGTAACTAGAAAACACAGGGCCCAGGTGCAAGAATCTAAGAAGGGCCCCCCCACCCCCTACCCAAAAAAAAGGTGAATTTTATACATATCTTTTTTTTAACATTTAAAACATGTGAATCCGATTACATGTCTGCAAAAGGAGGTACCCTGTACCCACAGTCTGTGAGATCCCTGACCCTACTTGCCCCCGTACTTTATAAAGTGACCACAGTAGTCTGTGACATGGTCCAGCCCCCCCGTACTGTATATAGTGGTACTGTATAGTGACACTGTTTACCCCCCCACCCCGCCATGCTGTAGTAACAAGGTCTGTTATTTTCTGGTTCCACATACACACACACACACACACACATACATGCATAAATACACACACAGTCACTTACATACACACATACATACACACACACATACATGCATAAATACACACACAGTCACATACATACATACACACACACACACACATGCATGCATAAATACACACACAGTCACACATACATACACACACACACATACATGCATAAATACACACACAGTCACATACACACACACACTCACATACATGCATAAATACACACACAGTCACACATACATACATACACACACACACACACACACATATGCATAAATACACACACAGTCACATACATACACACACACACATACATGCATAAATACACACACAGTCACACATACATACACACACATACATGCATAAATACACACACAGTCACATACATACACACACACGCATACATGCATAAATACACACACAGTCACATGCATACATGCATAAATACACACACAGTCACATACACACACACACACATACATGTATAAATACACACACAGTCACATACATACACACACATACATGCATTAATACACACACAGTCACATACATACACACACACACGCATACATGCATAAATACACACACAGTCACATACACACACACACACACATACATGCATAAATACACACACAGTCACATACACACACACACACATGCATAAATACACACACAGTCACATACACACACACACATACATGCATAAATACACACACAGTCACATACACACACACACACACACACACATACATGTATAAATACACACACAGTCACATACATACACACACACACATATATGCATAAATACACACACAGTCACATACACATACATGCATAAATACACACACAGTCACATACACACACACACATACATGCATAAATACACACACAGTCACATACACACACACACACATGTATGCATAAATACACACACAGTCACATACATACATACACACACACATACATGAATAAATACACACACAGTCACATACATACATACATACACACACACACACACACACATACATACATAAATACACACACAGTCACATACATACATACACACACACACAGTCACATACACACAAACGCATACATGCATAAATACACACACAGTCACATACACACACACACACACACACACACACACACACACAGTCACATACACACACACACGAACACACACACACACAGTCACATACACACAAACACATACATGCATAAATACACACAGTCACATACATACATACACACACACACATAAACAATGGGTAAAACAGAAACACTAACCCCTATAGTCAGAGACACTAGTTAAGCATCACGTCACACTCACATGATATCAGTGCAGGCAGTGGCAGGTCAGCATTTTTTATTTAAAAAATATATATATATATATTTTAAGCTGGGCCCCC
Organism: Bombina bombina; assembly: GCF_027579735.1. Classification (NCBI taxonomy): domain Eukaryota; kingdom Metazoa; phylum Chordata; class Amphibia; order Anura; family Bombinatoridae; genus Bombina; species Bombina bombina. The sequence goes on from NC_069502.1 coordinate 854,261,723, forward strand.
ACCCTTTATTTATTAATTAAACTGAATTATGCCTTTATCGCAGTATCATGAGCAGGGCCAGACTGGGACCAAAAAGAGGCTCGGGCATTTTAGGGCAAAGAGCCCCTCCTGCTCACCATTTCTTATTTAAAGGGACAGTCTAGTCAAAATTAAACTTTCATTATTTTTTTTTTCCAATTTACATTTATCACCACATTTGCTTTGTTGAAAACTAAACCTAGATAGGATCATATGCTAATTTCTAAGGCCTCAAAGGCCACCTCTTCTCTGGATGCATTTGACAGTTTTTCACAGCTAGAGGGCTCTAGTTCATGTGTGCCATATAGATAACATTGCACTCACGCCAGTGGAGTTACGTATGAGAGGGCACTGACTGACTAAAATGCATGTCTGGTAAAATAACTGAGATAAGGGGACAGTCTGCAGAGACTTAGATACAAGGTAATCACAGAGGTTAAAAGTACATTAATATAAAAGTGTTGGTTATGCAAAACTGAGGAATGGTTAATAAAGGGATTATCTATCTTTTTTAAACAATAACAATTGTGGAGTAGACTATCCCTTTAACTGCATACCAAACATGGCAAGTATAATACTTGCTTAAGTGACAAAAACATTGACTTTTTTTTCATGATTCAGATAGAGCGTGCAATTTTAAACAACTTTCTAATTTACTACTATTATCATTTTTGGTATATTTATTTGAAATAGCAGGAATGTAAGATTAGAAGCCTTAGCTGGCCCATTAGCTGACTACATACACACTGCGCCACATACGCACCATACTACACCACAAACACACAAACCACATACACATCATACCATACTACATACACACTGCTCTATATACACTCCGCTCCACGTCATACCACACCACATACACATCTAACCACACCACATACACACCACTCCATGTAATTTATGTTGAATTGTGTGTGAATGACTCAGTACATATCAGGTATAATATCTGCAGAAGACCTAAAATTAACCACCTATGGCTATTTTTTAAATAAATTAAAAACTCTATCAGAGTTACAAGTTACAGACTGGCATGTAAGTGCATACATAAATACACACTCTCATACACAAACACCATTCATACATACAGTACATACACACACACACTAATGCATACAAACACACGTACTTAAAAACACACCCACACAGACTCATACACACAAACCCACACATGCACACTAATGCATACATACACACGTACATAAAAACACACCCACACAGACTCATACACACAAACACACACAGACATGCACACTAATGCATACATACACACGTACATAAAAACACACCCACACAGACTCATACACACAAACACACACACACGCACATGCACACTAATGCATACATACACACGTACATAAAAACACACCCACACAGACTCATACACACAAACACACGCACATGCACACTAATGCATACATACACACGTACATAAAAACACACCCACACAGACTCATACACACAAACACACACAGACATGCACACTAATGCATACATACACACGTACATAAAAACACACCCACACAGACTCATAAACACACACACACACACACACGCACATGCACACTAATGCATACATACACACGTACATAAAAACACACCCACACAGACTCATACACACAAACACACACACACATGCACACTAATGCATACTTACACACGTACATAAAAACACACCCACACAGACTCATAAACACACACACACACGCACATGCACACTAATGCATACATACACACGTACATAAAAACACACCCACACAGATTCATACACACAAACACACACATGCACAATAATGCATACATACACACGTACATAAAAACACACCCACACAGACTCATACACATAAACACACACACATGCACACTAATGCATACATGCACACGTACATAAAAACGCACCCACACAGACTCATACACATAAACACACACACACATGCACACTAATGCATACATACACACGTTCATAAAAACACACCCACACAGACTCATACACACAAACACATACAGACATGCACACTAATGCATACATACACACGTACATAAAAACACACCCACACAGACTCATACACACAAACACACACATGCACAATAATGCATACATACACACGTTCATAAAAACACACCCACACAGACTCATACACACAAACACACACACATGCACACTAATGCATACATACACACGTACATAAAAACACACCCACACAGACTCACACACAAACACATACGCAACACCACAGTAATTGCCCACAAAATAATTTCATAAAGTTATCTCCTTACAAGGTGGATATAAAATATTTATAGTATGTGTTCTATAAACTAAACATACTTATGTAGTAAATGAGGAGCATTTGTAGTGTACATGAAAGATCACTTAACAGCATAGCTTACAAATATATAGCGTTATACTAAGCTATATTAGAGGGTAATATGGTAAAAGAAAGAAAATCATGCTTATGCAGAAAGTGAGGAGTAGGTGTAATATACATAAGGAATCACTCAACATTATAGCTCCCAAATACTGTATATATCCCTGTAATGGCTGATCAAGCAAAAATAGTCCCAAACATTCTTATGCAGAAAAAAAATATTTTTTAGCTTAAATTAATGACCACACTTAAGCCACTGATATTATGCATACAATTTAATATCTGGCCAAGTCTTTTTAAAAGGGCATTAACACTAATGCTCACAGGAGGGTGACTTTCAAAAGACAAGTAATAGTAACAAAACATTGGTCAAAATTGCTGATGGTGGTTACAGGGGGGCTCTGGGGCTGATGGTGGTTACAGGGGGGGCCATGGGGCTGATGGTGGTTACAGGGGGGGCCATGGGGCTGATAGTGGTTACAGGGGGGCCCTGGGGCTGATGGTGGTTACAGGGGGGCTCTGGGGCTGATGGTGGTTACAGGGGGGGCTCTGGGGCTGATGGTGGTTACAGGGGGGGGGGGGCATGGGGCTGATAGTGGTTACAGGGGGGCCCTGGGGCTGATGGAAAATAAACTATATGGAAAATATTAGGATAATTAGGATGAACTTCAAAGGGATTAACATAAATTATAGAAGTTTATAGTTTAACCAGGAACCCCTGGCCCTGAGTCCCCCAAACATTGATCTGCCTTACCCCCTATCCCAGAGGGGGGGATGCCTGGGGCTGATGGTGGTTACAGGGGGCCCTGGGGCTGAATGTGGTTACAGGGGGGGGTCCCTGGGGCTGATAGTGGTTTACAGCCCCAGCCCCCCCCCCGTAACTACCATCAGCCCCAGGGCCCCCCTGTAACTCCAATCAGCCTTATCAGAGTCATCACCTCCCTGTAACTACCATCAGCCCCAGGGTACCCCCTGTAACTAACATCAGCCCCAGGGCCCCCCCTGTAACTAACATCAGCCCCTGGGCCTCCTGTAACTAACATCAGCATCAGGGCCCCCCTGTAACCCCAATCCACCCCAGCACCCCAACTCTGTAACCCTCATTAGCCCCAGGGCCCCCCTGTAAGTTACCCAATCAGCATCAGCACCCCCCTGTAACCCCCATAAGCCTCAGCCAGTAGTGCATTATTGTCTCCATCTCCACAGTCAGTGTTACACTGTCAGTCACAGTGTGTTACAAGGCACTTGACTGAGCGTGCAGGAGTCCATGGTGGGGTGGCACACAAGTGTAATCCCCATATACGGCTACAGCAGAGGAGACTGCACTGGATAGGCGGCCGGCCCAGCCTATGGCGTGAACCGAAATTTTACGCTGGCGCTGCAGTGTGCTGCTTAGTTGCTAAATACTATACAAATGAGATAAGATACATACTTAATATTAATAAAGTTAAAAATTAACATTTATTATATAAAATATTTAAAAAAAAAAAAAAGTTCTCAAAAAAAAAATAATGTATGCCTCCATGAGGTTGCAGTAGGCGGGGCTAAACTACCTCGCGGCATACCGGGCATTTGCCCAGTATGTCCGACGTCCAGTCCGGGCCTGATCATGAGCGATCCTCAAACTGTCAATCATAATAAATCAAATCAAAATCATAAATCAAAATTAAATACACCAGCATTGAATAGAAATATGCAGGCCCATGTAACCAAGAAGCGTGACCGCGCGCAATTAAGGGTTGAAATTACTGGCAAATAGCAGGCAGAGAGATCTGCAGATTAGGAGGGCAAAATGAGTTTGACCGACAGACCACCACTCAATGACCTCGTAGTCTACAGACCTCCCCCCATTATCGCCGTACCCACGTGCCAGGCCGCAATATTTACCGCAACATGTATATGAATGACTCAATTATTTGCAATCAACCAGCTCTGACCGACAGACCACAAGCTGATGTCATGCCACATGATATCATGGCCCATAAGAGGCGAGAACATGGGCGGTCTTATCTTGAATGGCACAATCACCACAGCATTTTCCCCTATCCGTGTTGTTCTGATCACTCCATATGATGTGACCTCTTCATTTTGGCAAGCCTTGTTAATATCTAGGGAGGGTGGGAGGGAAAAAAACATAATTTATGTAAGAAATTACCTGATAAATTAATTTCTTTCATATTGGCAAGAGTCCATGAGCTACTGACATATGGGATATACAATCCTACCAGGAGGGGCAAAGATTCCCAAACCTCAAAATGCCTATAAATACACCCGTCACCACACCCACAATTCATTTTAACGAATAGCCAAGTAGTGGGGGGATAGAAAAAGGAGTAAAAAGCATCAATAAAGGAACTGGAAATATAATTGTGCTTTATACAAAAAAAACATAACCAACATAAAAATGGTGGGTCTCATGGAATCTTGCCAATATGAAAGAAATGAATTTATCAGGTAAGTTCTTACATAAATTATGTTTTCTTTCATGTAATTGGCAAGAGTCCATGAGCTAGTGACATATGGGATAGTAATACCCAAGATTTGGTACTCCACAGAAGAGTCACTAGAGAGGGAGGGATAAAAATAAAAACAGCAATTTTCTGCTGAAAAAATTAAATCCACATCCAAAAAAATAAGTTTTTCTCATTGAAAAGAAAAAACTTAAAACATAAGCAGAAGAATCAAACTGAAACAGCTGCCTGAAGAACTTTTCTACCAAAAACTGCTTCCGAAGAGGCAAAGCATCAAAACGGTAGAATTTAGTAAATGTATGCAAAGAAGACCAAGTTGCTGCTTTGCAAATCTGATTAACTGAAGCTTCATATTTAGAAGCTCACTAAGTGGAGACTGATCTAGTAGAATGAGCTGTGATTCTCTGAGGCGGGGCCTGACCTGACTCCAAATAAGCCTGATGAATCAAAAGCTTTAACCAAGATGCCAAGGAAATGGCAGAAGCTTTCTGACTTTTCCTAGAACCAAAAAAGACAACAAATAGACTAGAAGTCTTCCTGAAATCTTTAGTAGCTTCAAAATAATATTTCAAAGCTCTTACAACATCCAGAGAATGTAAGGATCTTTTCAAAGAATTCTTAGGATTAGGACACAAAGAGAGAACAACAATTTCCCTATTAATGTTGTTAGAATTCACAACTTTAGGTAAAAATGTAAATGAAGTCCGCAAAACTGCCTTATCCTGATGGAAAACCAGAAAAGGAGACTCACAAGAAAGAGCAGATAATTCGGAAACTCTTCTAGCAGAAGAGAAAGCCAAAAGGAACAACAAGAAAGTAGTTTAATATCCAAAGAATTCATAGGATCAAAAGGAGGAGCCCGTAAAGCATTCAAAACCAAATTAAGACTCTAAGGAGGAGAGATTGATTTAATGACAGGCTTGATACGGACCAAAGCCTGTACAAAACAGTGAATATCAGGAAGATTGGCAATCTTTCTGTGAAATAAAACAGAAAGAGCAGAGATTTGTCCCTTCAAGGAACTTGCAGACAAAACTTTATCCAAACCATCCTGAAGAAACTGTAAAATTCTAGGAATTCTAAAAGAATGCCAGGAGAATTTATGAGGAGAACACTATGAAATATAAACCTTCCAAACTCGATAATAAATCTTCCTAGAAACAGATTTACGAGCCTGTAACATAGTATCAATCACTGAGTCAGAAAAACCTCTATGACTAAGCACTAAGCGTTCAATTTTCATACCTTCAAATTTAACGATTTGAGATCCTGATGGAAAAAACGGTCCTTGAGACAGAAGGTCTGATCTTAAAGGAAGTTGCCAAGGTTGGCAACTGCAAAACCAGACAAGATCCGCATACAAGAACCCGTGAGGCCATGCTGGTGCTACCAGAAACACAAATGAATGTTCCATGATGATCTTGGAGATCACTCTTGGAAGAAGAACTAGAGGCGGGAAGATATAAGCAGGTTGGTAAAACCAAGGAATTGCTAACGCATCCACTGAATCGGAATATAAAGATATGCATCCTGTAAGTCTATCGTGGACATATAATGACCTTGCTGAACAAAAGGCAGAATAGTCCTTATAGTCACCATTTTGAAAGTTGGCACTCTTACAAAACGATTCAAAATTTTCAGATCCAGAACTGGCGTGAATTAATTTTCTTTCTTTGGGACAATGAATAGAGTTGAATAAAACCCCAGACCCTGTTCCTGAAATGGAACTGGTATAATAACCCCTGAAAGCTCTAGATCTGAAACACACTTCAGAAAAGCCTGAGCCTTCACTGGATTTTCTGGACCATGTGAGAGAAAAAACTTCTCACAGGAGGTCTTACTCTGAATCCTATTCGATACCCTTGAGAAACAATACTCTGAATCCACTGATGTTGGACAGAATCCATCCAAATGTTTTGGAAAAAATGTAATCTGCCCCCCACCAGCTGAGCTGGAATGAAGGCCGCACCTTCATGCAGACTTGGGGGCTGGCTTTGGTTTCTTAAAAGGCTTGATTTATTCCAACTTGAAGAAGGTTTCCAATTGGAACCAGATTCTTTGGGGGAAGGATTGTCTTTCTGTTCATTATTCTGTTGAAAAGAATGAAAACGATTAGAAGCTTTAGATTTACCCTTAGATTTTTTTATCCTGAGGCAAAAAACTCCCTTCCCCCCAGTGACAGTTGAAATAATTGAATCCAACTGAGAACCAAATAAATTGTTATCTTGGAAAGAAAGAGATGGTAATCTAGACTTAGATACCATGTCAGTATTCCAATATTAGAGCCACAAAGCTCTTCTAGCTAAAATAGCTAAAGACATAGATGTAACATCAATTTTGATTATATAAAAAATAGCATCACAGATAAAATGATTAGCATGTTGAAGCAAGCGAACAATGCTAGACAAATCAGGATCTGTTTCCTGTTGCGCTAAGCTTTCCAACCAAAAAGTTAATTTAGCTGCAACATCAGCCATAGATATAGCAGGCCTAAGAATATATCCAGAAAATAAATAAGCTTTCCTTAGATAAGATTCAAGTCTCCTATCTAAAGCAGTGATTTTTAACCTTTTTTTTGCCGTGGCACACTTTTTTACATTAAAAAAATCCTGTGGCACACCACCATCCCAAAATGTAAAAAAAATCACACATTGTAGCCTAATACAGCATATATATATACACATACACACATACACACAAACACACACATACTGTATGTATTGTGCTGTTATGCCATGCCTCCTACAAACTACCCCTGCACTGGGAGTAAAAAACAAAGTTTAAAAAATATGTCACACTGTTGTCAGTCTGCCGTGGCACACCTGAGGATCTCTCACGGCACACTAGTGTGCCACGGCACACTGGTTGAAAAACACTGATCTAAAGGATCCTTAAAAGAAGTACTATCTTCCATAGTTTGGCAAGAGTAGAAATAGCCCCATCAACTTTGGGGATCTTTTCCCAAAACTCCAATCTAGCTGCTGGCAAAGGATACAACTTTTTAAACCTAAAAGAAGGAATAAAAGAAGTACCAGGCCTATTCCATTCCTTTGAAATCATATCAGAAATAGCATCAGGAACTGGAAAAACCTCTGGAGTAACCACAGGAGGTTTATAAACAGAATTTAAACATTTACTAGTTTTAGTATCAAGAGGACTAGATTCCTCAATATCCAAAGTAACCAACACCTCTTTTAACAAGGAACGAATATACTCCATCTTAAAGAGATAAGTAGATTAATCAGTGTCAATATCTGAGGTAGGATCTTCTGAATCAGATAGATCCTTATCAGAGTAGGATAATTCAATATGTTGTCGGTCATTTGAAATTTCATCAACTTTATGAGAAGTTTTAAAAGACCTTTTACTTTTATTAAAAGGCGGAATAGCAGACAAAGCCTTCTGAATTGCATCAGCAATAAAATCTTTTATATTCACAGGGATATCATGTACATTAGATGTTGAAGGAACAACAAACATTGTACTAGTACTGATGGATACATTCTCTGCATGCAAAAGCTTATCATGACAACTCTTACATACTACAGCTGGAGATATAATCTCTGCTAACTTACAACAGATACACTTAGTTTTGGTAGAACTGTTATCAAGCAGCAGGGTTCCAACAGTTGACAGAATCAGATTGAGACATCTTGCAAATGTAAGAGAAAAAAACAACATATAAAGCAAAATTATCAATTTCCTTATATGGCAATTTCAGGAATGGTTAAAAAAATGCAAGCAGCATAGCCCTCTGAGCAAAGAAAAGGGCAAGAGGCATATAGGAAGTGGGGTTTAAATAATTAAATTATTTGGCGCCAAGTATGATGCACAACACAAAATTAAATTTTTTGGCGCTAACAAAATCGGGAAATGATGCAACTCGCTTCACGGCAGATGCAACCTTGTGCAAGGAAACCTGGCATCAACTAAGACGCCGGAAATAACGAATTTTCATCACCGAACGTACCTTTGCGCCAAAAAATTCTTGCGGCAAGAATGACGCAATAAATATCAGCATTTTGCGGCCACACAAGCCTAATTTTGTCCGCTCAAATTAAAAAGAAAAAGCAATCAATTTGAAGAAAAGACTATACCCCAGGTAAAAAAAAATAACTTTCTAAATATGTTTCCCAATTTTTGAAACTGATAGTCTGCAAAAGGAAATATACATAAACCTGACTCATGGCAAATATAAGTACAATACATATATTTAAAACTTTATATTAATACATAAAGTGTCAAACCATAACTGAGAGTGTCTTAAGTAATGAAAACATACTTACCGAAAGAAACCCATCCACATATAGCAGATAGCCAAACCCGTACTAAAACAGTTATCAGTAGAGGTAATTGAATATGAGAGTATATCGTCGATCTGAAAAGGGAGGTAGGAGATGAATCTCTACGACCGATAACAGAGAACCTATGAAAAGATTTCCTGTGAGGAAAACCATAGAATCAATAGGTGATACTCCCTTCACATCCCTCTGACAAACACTGTACTCTGAGAGGAATCAAGCTTAAAAATGCTGAGAAGCGCATATCACAGAAGAAAATCAAGCGCAAACTTACTTCACCACCTCCATAGGGAGGCAAAGTTTGTAAAACTGAATTGTGGGTGTGGTGAGGGGTGTATTTATAGACATTTTGAGGTTTGAGAAACTTTGCCCCTCCTGGTAGGATTGTATATCCCATACGTCACTAGCTCATGGACTCTTGCCAATTACATGAAAGAAAGCTAGTTTGTGCGGGTGATATGGTGGCGTTGAGCTCCATACCTCACCCAAATACATGCGCTGCTTTGACGTGCCCGTGCACTATTTCCCCATAGACATCAATGGGGAGAGCTGGCAAAAAAAAAGCCTAACAACTGTGACCGCATAAACAAAAGCTCCGTAACGCAGCCCCATTGATGTCTATAGGGAAAGAAAATGTTACATTTAAACCTAACATAAAAACCACATCTAAACACCCCTTATCTGCTGCCCGACATCGCCGCCACCTACATTACAGTTATTAACCCCTAATCTGCGGCCCTTAACATCGCCGCCACCTAAATAAAACTATTAACCCCTAATCTGCCGCTCCTGATATCGCCGCCACCTAAATACACTTGTAAAACCATAGAATCAATAGATGATACTCCCTTCACATCCCTCTGACAAACACTGTACTCTGAGAGGAATCAGGCTTCAAAATGCTGAGAAACGCATATCACAGAAGAAAATCAAGCAAAAACTTACTTCACCACCTCCATAGGGAAGCAAAGTTTGTAAAACTGAATTGTGGGTGTGGTGAGGGGTGTATTTATAGGCATTTTGAGGTTTGAGAAACTTTGCCCCTCCTGGTAGGATTGTATATCCCATACGTCACTAGCTCATGGACTCTTGCCAATTACCTGAAAGACAAAATTATTTTTCTGCCATAGCATGGTGTGCATAAGCTTATACCCCCTATGCAACCCCTCCTCCTAGTGACATCACGCATATTAATTCACCTTTCCAGGAGAAGCATGACCAGCTGCAACTGTACACCTGGCTTACTCCCCCACCCCTTAACTGGCTTACCTAGCTTCTAAAAATGCGCTAGCTTAAAACAACAAACCACACCTTACTTCCCTTTGCTAACAAACAGCTAGAATACGAGTTTTGCGTTATGACTCAAATAGCATCTTTATGGCCCATAACGCTGTTTTTTCCCTAACGCTGCTATTACAAGACCGCACACCTTTTTGGCGGTCACGCAACATCAGTACCGCACTTTAAAAAAAGTCCTTTTTCAATGGGACATCCATAGTACCGGTATTATGAGTTTTGCGGTGAGGCCAAAAAGTGAGCGGTGAGTCCAAAAAGTGAGCGGTACAGCCTAAAATGACAAGATCCATTTTGCCTTCTAAAGTCAGTAGTTATGAGTTTTATGCTATAAAGCTGTACCATAAAACTCATAACTAAACTGTCACATAGTACACTAACACCCATAAACTACCTAATAACCCCTAAACCAAGGCCGTCCCGCATCGCAAACACTACATTAAAATTATTTACCCCTAATCTGCCGTTTTGGACAACGCCACCACTTAAAAAATGTATTAACCCCTATTCCGCCGCTCCCCGACATCGTTGCCACTATAAATCTATTAACCCCTAAACCGCCAACCCTCCCGCATCACAAACACTATTTAAAGATTATAAACCCCTAATCTTCTGTCCGCCCACACCTCCGCTATAATAAAACCTATTAACCACTAAATCGCAAGCCCCCCACAACGAAATATACCAAAATAAACTATTAACCCCATAACCTCTGGCCTCCCACATCACTACATAAATATACTAACCCCTAAACCTAACCCTAACGTAACCATAAGTCTAAGTCTAACCCTAACCATAAGCCTAAGTCTAACCCTAACGTAACCCTAAGCCTAACACCCCCTAACTTAAATATAATTAAAATAAATCTAAATAAAACTTACAATTATTACCTAAATAATTCTTATTTAAAACTAAATACATACTTACCTGTAAAATAAAACCTAAGCTAGCTACAAAATAACTAATAGTTACATTGTAGCTAGCTTAGGTTTTATTTTTATTTCACGGGTAAGTTTGTATTTATTTTAACTAGGTAGACTAGTTAGTAAATAGAAATTAACTATTTACTAGCTACCTAGTTAAAATAAATACAAACTTACCTGTAAAATAAAACCTAACTTGCCTTACACTAAAAACTAACATTACAATAAAATAAATGAGATAATTGTATTTTATTAATTTAATTTAAATTCCTAAAAAAATAAACACTAAATTACACAAAATAAAAAACAAAATTCTCAAAAATAAAAACGAATTACTCCTAATCTAAAATAGAGCTATCAAAATTAAAAAGCCCCCCCAAAAATAAAAAAAACCCTAGCCTACACTAAATTGCCAATAGCCCGTGAAAGGGCCTTTTGCGGGGCATTACCCCAAAGAAATCAGCTTTTTTACCTATAAAAAAATACTAACAACCCCCCAACAGTAAAACCCACCACCCACCCAACCAAACCCCCCAAATAAAATTCTATCTAAATAAACCTAAGCTAACCATTGCCCTGAAAAGGGCATTTGGATGGGCATTGCCTTTAAAAGGGCATTAAGCTCTTTTACAGTGCCCTAACCCTAAGCTAAAAATAAAACCCACCCAATAAACCCTTAAAAAAAAACTAACACTAACCCCTGAAAATCTACTTACACTGTTCAAAGACCGGACATCCATCCTCATCCAGGCGGCAGAAGTCTTCATCCAAGCGGGCAGAAGTCCTCATCGAAGCCGGCAGAAGTCTTCGTCCAAGCGGGCAGAAGTCTCCATCCAGACAGCATCTTCTATCTTCATCCATCCAGCGCGGAGCAGGTCCATCTTCAAGACATCCGGCACAGGGCATCCTCTTCTTACGGTCGCCGCTGGAAAATGAAGGTTCCCTTTAAGTGACATCATCCAAGATGGCGTCCCTTACATTCCGATTGGCTGATAGAATTCTATCAGCCAATAGCAATTAAAGGGAAAAAAATCATATTGGCTGTTGCAATCAGCCAATAGGCTTGATCTCGCATTCTATTAGCTGATTTTTATTTTGTGTAATTTATTTTTTATTTTTTTTTGTAATTTAGATAATTGTATTTTATTAATTTAATTTATTTTATTGTAATGCTAGTTTTTAGTGTAAGGCAGGTAAGGTTTTATTTTACAGGTTGTTTTTATTTTAACTAGGTAGTTATTAAATAGTTAATAACTATTTACTAACTAGTCTACCTAGTTAAAATAAATACAAACTTACCTGTGAAATAAAAATTAAACCTAAGATAGCTACAATATAACTATTAGTTATATTGTAGCTAGCTTAGGTTTTATTTCACATGTAAGTATGTATGTAGTTTTAAATAGAATATAATAATAATTGTAATAAATGTAAGTTTTATTTAGATTTATTTTAATTATATATTTCAGTTAGGGGGTGTTAGGGTTAGGTTCAGGGTTACGTTAGGGTTACGTTAGAGTTAGGTTTATGTAGTGTTAGTGATTAGGGAGGCCAGATGTTTAGGAGTTAATAACTTTAGTATAGTGGCGGTGACATTGGGGGCGGCAGATTAGGGGCTAATAAGTGTAGGTAGGTGGAGGCGATGTTAGGGCCAGCAGATTGGGGGTTAATAACTTTAATATAGTGGCGGCGACATTGGGGGTGGCAGATTAGGTGTTAATAACTGTAATGAAGGTGGCGGCGATGTTAAGGGCCACAGATTAGGGGTTAATAACTGTAATGTAGGTGGTGGCGATGTCGGTGCGGCAGATAAGGGGTGTTTAGATGTGGTTTTTATGTTAGGGTGTTAGGTTTAACCGTAACATTTTCTTTCCCTATAGACATCAATGGGGCTGCGTTACGGAGCTTTTGTTTACGCGGTCGCAGTTGTTAGGGTTTTTTTTTGCCAGCTCTCCCCATTGATGTCTATGGGGAAATCGTGCACGAGCACGTCAAAGCAGCGCATGTATTTGGGTGAGGTATGGAGCTCAACGCCACCATATCGCCCGCACAAGCTAGCTTTCTTTCATGTAATTGGCAAGAGTCCATGAGCTAGTGACGTATGGGATATACAATCCTACCAGGAGGGGCAAAGTTTCCCAAACCTCAAATGCCTATAAATACACCCCTCACCACACCCACAATTCAGTTTTACAAACTTTGCCTCCTATGGAGGTGGTGAAGTAAGTTTGTGCTAAGATTTCTACGTTGACTTGCGCTTCTCAGCATTTTGAAGCCCGATTCCTCTCAGAGTACAGCGAATGTCAGAGGGATGTGAAGGGAGTATCACCTATTGAATGCAATGGTTTTCCTCACGGGAGATCTATTTCATAGGTTCTCTGTTATCGGTCATAGAGATTCATCTCCTACCTCCCTTTTCAGATCGACGATCTACTCTCATATACCATTACCTCTACTGATAACTGTTTCAGTACTGGTTTGGCTATCTGCTATATGTGGATGGGTGTCTTTCGGTAAGTATGTTTTTATTACTTAAGACACCTCAGCTATGGTTTGGCACTTTATGCATTAATATAAAGTTCTAAATATATGTATTGTACTTATATTTGCCATGAGTCAGGTTCATGTATTTCCTTTTGCAGACTGTCAGTTTCATATTTGGGGAAAATTAACATATTAACAAATATTTTTTCTTACCTGGGGTTTAGTCTTTTTTTTAAAATTGACTACATTTTTTCTTGCAAATTGCGGGCAGGATTAGGCCCGCGGGTGCGCCAAATGCTAGACTTTATTGCGTCATTTTTGACGCAAGAATTTTTTGGCTCGAAAGTACGTCCATTGAAGCAAGTTCGTCATTTCCGGCGTCGTAGTTCACGCCGAGTTCCTTACACAGGGTTGCGTCGTTAGTGACGCGAGTGTGTCATTTCCGGATGTTGACGCCAAATAATTTTCAGTTACGTTGTGCGTCATACTTTGCGCCAAATTTTTTTCATTAATTTAATACCCCAAGGCCTCTTGCCTTTTTCTATGTCAGAGGGCTATGCTATTTGCATTTTTTTCCCATTCCTGAAACTGTCATATAAGGAAATTGACAAATTTTGCTTTATATGTTGTTTTTTACATTTTGCAAGATGTCTCAATCTGATCCTGCCTCAGATGTATCTGTTGGAACTTTGCTGCCTGATGTCGGTTCTACTAAAGCTAAGTGCATTATATTTCCGAATGTCATTTGTATTGGTTATCATGATAAACTTTTACATGCAGATATTGTGTCCATCAGTTAATAGTACATTCCCTGTTGTTGTTCCTTCAACTTTTAATGTACATGTTATACCTATGAAATTTAAAGAATTTGTTACTGATTCTATTTAGAAGGCTTTGTCTGCTATTCTGCCTTCTAATTAATATAAAGGTCTTTTAAAACTTCTCATAAGGTTGATGAATTTTCAAATGACCGACAACATAATTAATTATCCTCATCTGATGAGGATCTATCTGATTCAGAAGATCCTTCCTCAGATATTGACACTAACAAAATCTACTTATTTATTTAAAATGAAGTATTTTCTTTGTTAAAGAAGTGTTAATTATTTTAGATATCGTGGAAACTTGTCCTTTTGATATTAGAACTAGTAAATTCTGTTTTTAAACCTCATGTGGTTACTCCAGAGGTTTTTTTATGTTCCTAATGCTATTTCTGATATGATTTCTAAGAAATGGAATTAGCCGGGTACTTCTTTTATTCCTTCTTCAAGGTTTAAAAATTGTATCCTTTTACCAGAAATTTTTATAGAGTTTTGGGAAAAGATCCTCAAAGTTGATGGGGCTATTTCTACTCTTGCTGAACGTACCTCTATTCCTATGGAAGATAGTACTTAAGTTCTTTTAGATAGGAAACTTGAATCTTATCTAAGGAAAGCTTATTTATATTCAGGTCATCTCAGGCCCGCAATTTCTTTGGCTGATGTTGCAGCTGCATCAACATTTTTGTTGGAGAATTAACACAACAAGAAATTGGATTCTGATTTATTTATCATTGTTCGCTTACTGCAACATACTAATCAGTTCTGCCTTTTTTTGATATCATCAAGATTGATGTTAGATCTATGTCTTAAGCTATTTTATGCTAAAAGAGTTTTGAGGCTTAAATCTTGGAATGCTGATATGACTTTTTAAGTCTAGATTGCTATCTCTTTCTTTCCAAGGTAATAAGAGACCTAAGGGTAAATATAAAGCTTCTAATCGTTTTTGTTCTTTTTGTCAAATAAGGAACAAAAACCTAATCCTTCCCTATGGAATCTGTTTCCAATTGGAAACATTCATTAAATGGAATAAATCCAACCCATTTAAGAAACCAAAAGCCAACCCCTAAGTCTGCATGAAGGTGCGACTCTCATTCCAGCTCAGCTGGTAGGGGGCAGATTAAGGTTTTTTTTCAAGGATGCTTGGATAAATTCTGTCCAAAATCAATGGTTTCAGAGTATTGTCTCTCAGGGGTATCGAGTAGGATTCTGTGTAAGTTCTCCTGTGAGAAGATTTTTTTCTCTCACGCATCCCAGCAAATCCAGTTAAAGCTCAGGCTTTCCTGAAGTGTGTTTCAGACCTGGAGTTTCAGGGGTAGTCATGCCAGTTCCTTTTCAGGAACAAGGTCTGGAGTTTTATTCAAATCTATTCTTTGTCCCAAAGAAGGAAATTTCATTCAGACCAATTCTGGATCTGCAAATTTTGAATCGTTATGTAAGAGTCAAAAGTCAATTTTCAAATGGTGACTTTAAGGACTGTTCTGCTTTTTATTCAGCAAGGACATTTTAGGTCCACGATGGATTTGCAGAATGTATACCTTCATATTCCGATTCATTCAGTTTATTATCAATTCCTGAGATTCTCTTTTCTAGACAAGCGTTACCAATTTGTTGCTCTTCCATTTGGACTAGCAACTGCTCAAGAACCTTTTTTAAAGGTTCTAGGTGCCCTGCTTTATGGAAACCAGAGAGCAGGGTATTGTGGTGTTTCCTTATTTGGACGATATCTTGGTACTAGCTCAGTCTTTACGTTCTGAAAAATCTCACACAAATCAACTAGTGTTGTTTCTTCGAAAACATGGTTGGAGGATCAATTTACCAAAAAGTTTCTTGATTCCTCAGACAAGGGTCACCTTTTTAGGTTTCCAGATAGATTCAGTGTCCATGACTCTGTCTCTAACAGACAAAAGACGTTTGAAAGTGGTTGCAGCCTGTCGGCACCTTCAGTCTCAGTCATTCCCTTCAGTGGTTATGTGCATGGAAAATTTAGGTCTCATGACTGCAGCATCGGATGCAATTCACTTTGCTCGTTCTCACATGAGACCTCTCCAGCTTGCTGAATCCATGGTGCAGCGATTATACAAAGATATCACAATTAATATCCTTAAATCCCAATGTTTGACACTCTCTGACGTGGTGGTTAAATCAAAAAATAGCAAACAGGTGACAGCAAATTCCAATGAATATTTATTCCAAAAAGACAAAAAAGAGGGCAACGTTTCGGGACCTTATCCCTTAATCATGCCATGCATGACACAAACACTAAAGTGATTTATATACAGGTGTACCACTAGGTGGCGCTCAAAAACAATTAACCCATTCCTTACATGTGTATATATATATATATATATATATATATATATATATATTCACAATTTAGATTATAAAGTTTAAATAATCTTATTATTAATTCTGGATTTATAATACATAACTCCTTACATTTATAGCAGCAACTTATATAATAATAAATGTCATGTCATTATATAAGATTCAACAATTAACATTAATTCATCATAGGAATACAGCTAGATCCCAGTCTCTATTTAACTTTTGGGTTCTAAACTCTCAAGCTCATAAATCCAATAGGATTCTTTTTGTTTCAGCCTTAATTCCTTATTACCCCCTCTTCGTGGAGTATCAACATTGTCAATAATTTAAAATTTTAGTTGACTAATAGAGTGGCCTGCTTTTAAAAAATTGGCAGCTAGGGGGGCTTTTGTATTACCAGTTTGAATATTGCTTTTATGTTCAATTATCCTGTCCTTGGCAGGTCTGGTGGACTCACCTATATAAACACCCCCACATGGACATTTAGTCATATATATTATAAAAGAAGTAAAGCAGGTAAAAAAAACTCTTTATATTATACTTCTTCCCAGTGTGAGGGTGATAAAATACTGACCCTTTGGTCATATTACTGCAACAGGGATAGCAACCTTTATTTTTAGTGGTAATATAACCCAGGCCTGTTCTAACACTTGGCTCAATGTCTGCTTTAATCAGCTTACTTTTAATATTAGCACCCTTTTTAAAGGCTGGCATGGGGGAATTTTGGAATTCTGTTATGGTGGGATTACAGTCAGACAGAATATTCCAATGTTTCTTCAGAATTCGTAATATATCTTTACTTTGCGCATTGTATTCAGAGACAAAGATCAACCTATAATCTTTCTTATCCCTATTTTTACTTTTGCTTTTAGAGCTCAATAAGTTAGCTCTGGGGATAGATTTAACCATTTCAATCTCTTTGGCAATTAAATTAACTGGGTACCCCCTTTCAATGAATCTCTCCCCCATTTCTGTCAATCTTTTATCAAGTAAGTCTTCGTCTGATATGATTTTACGTACACGAAGCATTTGACTATGGGGAAGGGACCTTAGAAGTGAGGGGGGATGAGCACTTTCAAACCTTAACAGGCTATTTCGATCAGTTTTCTTTTTAAACAGATCAGTTTGTGTCAAGCATGGCATGATTAAGGGATAAGGTCCCGAAACGTTGCCCTCTTTTTTGTCTTTTTGGAATAAATATTCATTGGAATTTGCTGTCACCTGTTTGCTATTTTTTGCATGGATTTTTGGGTTTTGGCAGTGGCCCATAGGTGACTTGCAATACCATGCTAGAGTGCTGAAATACTTGTAAGTGGTGGTTAAATCACCAGCGTTTAGTTCAAGGGGCTTCTTTGTTCGGCTAACCTGGACTATGATCACTACAGATGCAAGTCTTTCAGGTTGGGGAGCTGTTTGGGGATCTCTGACAGCACAAGGGGTTTGGAAATCTCAAGAGGCAAGATTACCAATCAATATTTTAGAACTCCATGCAATTCTCAGAGCTCTTCAGTTTTGGCCTCTGTTAAAGAGAGAACCATTTATTTATTTTCAATCAGACAATATCACAAACAGTGGCATTTGTCAATCAGCAGGGTGGGACTCACAGTCCACAAGCTATGAAAGAAGTATCTTGGATACTTGCTTGGGCGGAATCCAGCTCCTGTCTAATTTCTGCAGTGCATATCCCTGGTATAGACATTGGGAGGCGGATAATCTCAGCCGTCAGATTTTACATTCAGGGGAGTGGTCCCTCCATCCAGATGTGTTTTCTCAGATTGTTCAGATATGGGATCTTCTACAGATAGATCTGATTGCCTCTCATCTAAACAAGAGACTTCCCAGATGCCTGTCCAGGTTCAGGGATTTTCAGGCGGAAGCAGTGGGTGCGCTGACACTTCTTTGGTGTTATTAACCTGCTTATATTTTCCCGCCTCTAGTTCTTCTTCCAAGAGTGATCTCCAAAATCATCATGGAACAATCGTTTGTGTGGCTGGTGGCTCCAGCATAGCCTCATAGGTTTTGGTATGCAGGTCTTGTTCGGATGTTCAGCTGCCAACCTTAGCCACTTCTGTTAAGACCAGACCTACTGTCTCAAGGTCCGTTTTTTTTCCATCAGATTTTCAAATCATTACATTTTGAAGGTATGGAAATTGATCGCTTAGTGCTAAGTCATAGAGGTTTCTCTGACTCAGTGATTAATACTATGTTACAAGCTTGTAAATCTGTCTCTAGAAAGATTTGTTATAGAGTTTGGAAGACTTACATTTCCTGGTGTTCTTCTCATAAATTCTCTTGGCATTCTTTTAGAGTTGCAAGAATTTTACAGTTTCTTCAGGATGGTTTGGATAAGGTTTTGTCTGCAAGTTCCTTGATGGGACAAATCTCTGCTCTTTCTGTTTTATTCACAGAAAGATTGTTAAACTTCATGATATTCACTGTTTTGTACAGGCTTTAGTTCGTATTAAGCCTGTCATTAAATCAATCTCTCCTCCTTAAAGTCTTACGGCTAGATTTAGAGTTTGGCGTTAGCCGTCAAAACAAGCGTATATGGCTTCTAACGCTGGTTTTTACCGCCCTCGGGTATTTAGAGTTCACTTACCGACACTCAAAAATCTCCCAACGCACAAATCTCTACCGACAACTCAGACCCAGTAGTTAACATCTACCGACAAAATAAACATCCACGAATCAAATAAAAAATATTACACAAAGTACACTTACACTCATACAAACACTACACTATATTTATTTTTTTTAAAAAATTTTTTTACATCAAAATAGAAAGGATCAAAGTTGCGAGATCTCAGGTGTTAGAAAAAAAAAACAACACAAATCCATTTTGCCATTGACTTACATTGACACACGGGAAAAGACCCTCATATAGCTACATCTAACTAATAATATTATCACAAACATACACTCATCGATGCATACAAAAAATATACACCACATTACATACACAAACAAGTTATTTATTACAAAATGAACACGATTTAGCTACTTTTTCACACAAGATCATGACGTCACTCACTTTACGAGGAAAACCAGTCTTTGAATTTTTTTTAACACAAATTTTGAGCCTCCATTGACTTCTATGGGGAAGACGTGCTCGTGCACACGACAGACAGATTTCCCTAACGCACGCAAAAAGCGTAGACAAAAAAACTCCAAATACCAGCGCTAGAAATCGGAAAAAAAAAACATGCTTTTCTGCGTTAGACCCAGCTATGACAAATAGATCAAGAAATGCCTATTTCCCTATGGTGGACTTATGGAGTTTACTTATGGCAAATTCACAACAACATTAAATTGTTTCATACTTTTACATTACATCAACTACAAATCAACATCACTAGTAACAAACATTTACAACAATTACATCACATTTAAACGGACACGAAAAAAAAAGAAAAGATTTCACGATTCACAAACAGTAGACAATGGGAAACACCTCTCGTTTACCTTTATTATTGCATTTCATTTATTCAACTCATATGCTTGCAGCAACAACATATCTACATAGGCTTAACACATGATCAGTCATGGATGCACATACTTTACTTTTATCATTCACTCATACATGTGCATTCAAATGATGGGGGAAAAAGACATTACATTCTCTCTAGGAATCATGAAAAAGAAAATAGGGATTTTACTGTACTTTTAGCATCATGATTCCATCACAATAAACCATTAGGAATTACGTACAATAAGAACATCATTACAACATATTACAGCTGTCACTTTATGGGAAGGAACAACAATGCCAGACCGCTATATAGAAGTCAGCATATGTGGGATACAATCACAATATATACGTATATGTACATAACACGCATCACCCATCACGCAACCACAAAGCACACATTTATATTTTAATCAGCACACAATAACAATGTAGTCAAATACAACAACACAATGAGGATTTCATAACTACACAGGCAGGTTAATAATATCATGACGTCATTAGAAGATTCAACCATACACATTACAGATTTACGACTGTACCGCCCCTTTCAGAACTTTAACACTCAATACTACAATACAACATATACGTAAACGACAGTTTGGAACATCATTATTAGGGCGATTTTAATGGGACGCATACAATATTGACATCTCGGCAATCACTTATATATACAATACTACAGATGACAGCTGGAAGTTCTTCAGTATTAGTGCGATTTGAATGGGACGCATACAATATTGACATCTCGGCAATCACTTATATATACAATACTACAGATGACAGCCGGAAGTTCTTCCGTATTAGTGCAATTTTAATGGGACGCATACAATATTTACATCTCGGCAATCACTTATATATACAATACTACAGATGACAGCCGGAAGTTCTTCAGTATTAGTGCGATTTGAATGGGACGCATACAATATTGACATCTCGTCAATCACTTATATATACAATACTACAGATGACAGCCGGAAGTTATTCAGTATTAGTGCGATTTTAATGGGACGCTTACAATATTGACATCTCGGCAATCACTTATATATACAATACTACAGATGACAGCCAGAAGTTCTTCAGTATTAGTTCGATTTTAATGGGACGTGTACAATATTGACATCTCACTAATTACTTATATATACAATACTACAGATGACAGTTGTTACTTTATCGTTTACAAACAATATTGCAGCAACATTGATCGATCACATTCTATGCACATTATACACAACTATGCACTTTCCTTCATGTTAGCGTGGATGTGTTCTTTTTACTATAAGATCGCGTTTAATAAATATTTATTACGCATATGAACAAACATTAAAAACATGCACTGTATGTGTGATATTGTACACATTGAGATTCATTGGGGGAAAACAACATTTCACCAAACACCTTAAAAAACGCCCACTTTGAAAGCATTCGCGCCGCTCACGTACAAACAAGTGAATACAATTAGCAATCATTACAAACTCACTACCATTGGACTAATTGCACTATAAATCCCCCAAACAACATGGCCAAAGCGTCCATGGTGATCAACATCGTATCAATTCGCTTCTGTGTTTTTGCATACCCTCTTACAGCTTGGCAAATATGGATGACGATGATATGGTAGACGCTGCTGGTGCTGCTATTGGCGAACTAGCGGTTGATAGAATCAGGCAGCCTCGGCGGCTCAGACTGAGACGAAGGGGTCGTCTGGTTAGAGGTCCTCGTGTCTACAGGGTAAGACCCACCTTGGAAAACATGAGCGACTTCGAGGTTTATGATAAGTATCGGCTCAATCGCGAACAGCTCATTGGCCTTTACGATCTTCTTAAACCTCATTTGGAGCCACGTATAACAATAAGGACTGCTGTCCCCGGCATGACTAAGATGCTAAGTTGTCTATACGTCCTGGCCTCCGGGAGTTTTCAATCAGGAGAGATGTACATGCATGGCCTGTCTCAAGGTACATTCTCTGGGGTGTTTGATAACTTTCTGGACGCCATGGTACGTATCAGTAAGCATTACATAGGATTCCCACAGAATGATGGTGATTGGAGGCGCCTGAAGCCAGAATTCTTTGCTATTGCTCAATTGCCCAATGTCTTGGGAGCCATTGATTGTACCCACATTGCGCTGCGTGCTCCAATTGATGACTTGCCCTTCAGAAATCGCAAACATTTTCATAGCCTCAACGTGCAGTATGTTTGTGACGCACGGATGAGGATTATGCAAGTGTGTGCGAATTTTGGGGGGGCTTGTCATGATGCCCGCATCCTCTCTCTGTCCACCCTGTGGCGGAAGTTTGAGGAAAGAGAAATGCCCCCTGGGTATCTTGTTGGTGAGTATTTGTGCACAACATGGTTAATTAGTTATACAATTGCCACTGTAGTCTTAAACTGTTAGTGTAATGTGCAGCTATAGGATGCAATTTAACCATGTCATTGTCTCTTTCCGCAAATGTCTAGTTTTAGTTCAATGCAGATATGTAGCATGTCTTACCTTAAATGCTCAGATCGAAAAAGCAATTTAACCTTTTAGTTTGTATTTTACACAAGGTCTGGTTTTGGCCAAATACGCATATGTAGCATGTCTTAGCTGAAATGGGAAGATAGCAAACTCAATTTAACCATGTCATTGTCTCTTTCCGCAAATGTCTAGTTTTAGTTCAATGCAGATATGTAGCATGTCTTACCTTAAATGCTCAGATCGAAAAAGCAATTTAACCTTTTAGTTTGTATTTTACACAAGGTCTGGTTTAGGCCAAATACGCATATGTAGCATGTCTTAGCTGAAATGGGAAGATAGCAAACTCAATTTAACCATGTCATTGTCTCTTTCCGCAAATGTCTAGTTTTAGTTCAATGCAGATATGTAGCATGTCTTACCTTAAATGCTCAGATCGAAAAAGCAATTTAACCTTTTAGTTTGTATTTTACACAAGGTCTGGTTTAGGCCAAATACGCATATGTAGCATGTCTTAGCTGAAATGGGAAGATAGCAAACTCAATTTAACCATGTCATTGTCTCTTTCCGCAAATGTCTAGTTTTAGTTCAATGCAGATATGTAGCATGTCTTACCTTAAATGCTCAGATCGAAAAAGCAATTTTACCTTTTAGTTTGTATTTTACACAAGGTCTGGTTTAGGCCAAATACGCATATGTAGCATGTCTTAGCTGAAATGGGAAGATAGCAAACTCAATTTAACCATATCATTGTCTCTTTCCGCAAATGTCTAGTTTTAGTTCAATGCAGATATGTAGCATGTCTTACCTTAAATGCTCAGATCGAAAAAGCAATTTAACCTTTTAGTTTGTATTTTACACAAGGTCTGGTTTAGGCCAAATACGCATATGTAGCATGTCTTAGCTGAAATGGGAAGATAGAGAATAAGATAGAACTCGATTATTATTTTTAAATTTGAATTTTTTTTAGTGGATTATCGTGTATAAAAAAATTATTTTAATATGATTTAATTGTGTTCTGTTCATAATTTATAGGTGATTCTGGTTACATGAGCCGGCCTTAGCTCATCACACCGTTACGTAACCCTACTGATGAGGCTCAGGAGGGCTACAATAGGGCGCACAAGAGAACCAGGGCTGTGGTTGAGAGAATGTTTGGGCTCCTCAAAATGAGATTCCGGTGCCTTGACAGGTCGGGAGGAGCCCTCCAGTACAGCCCGAGGAAGGTGGCTAAGATCGTTGTAGCCTGTAGCGTCCTGCATAATATTGCACAGCGGGCTGGGATGCTGCAGGCCGTCCAGGCGCCCCAACGCCTCCTCGATGATGAGGTGGACAAGCCTGTTTTAGAGGGGCTATTCCGGGACGAGGGGCTCAATGTCAGAGCAGACATCATCAACCGCCACTTCAGACGGTAAATAATAGAAGTTAGATTGGAGTATTGTCAATATATGTGAACTCTAGGGAAATGACAAGTAGAGAATTGTGCTAACATGTTAGGATTGTTCATCAAATGATAACAATTTGTTTCATTTATTAATATAGGTGATGCTCTGGTCATTGGGTCCTGTAGCGAGGTCCTGTAGTGAGTCTTTGCCACCTGGTTTTTAAAGACAACATCAGCTGGTAAGTATAAATGTATGGACTGTGGCTGGCAGGAATTTTACACAAAAATACATCATATGGCATACATTTTTCTAAACTAGTATTTAGTTTACACATTACTTAAAATTTAAATACTCCGAAAGGGATCCTCTAGCATGACTATCCTCTAGCATGACTATGGTTCAAAGTTAGATTCTAAGTCACACATTAGAGGTTCGTTCTGCTCAATATGACTCATCTTCACACTTGATAGAACATAACACAAGATGCTACACACGCTTAGTAAGCTAGTGACAGAAATTGATTCAGAAATGGGGGGTGGGAGAGGGGTACAGAACTGATTCACACACTTGTAGTAATAATTTAAATAAAACATTTTCTGCCATTAGGAAGATGACTTCATCTAAAGACTGACAGTGAAGAATTCGAAGACTGACAGTGAAGAATTCCCAGACTGACAGTGGAAAAAGCCAAGATTGAAATTGAAGAATACCAATGGGATCATGTCTGGCATTATCTTTCAAATCTGCTGACCTTGAAAACCATACGAAGACATGTTCACATGGTAAGTGCCAACTATTTGAAGGAATAAGGCTGTGGAGGCATCCTATTGGAGACACTTAGATTATTTTTTCATTTTTAGATGGTATTTCACAGTCCTCTATTTTGGAAATGATGAAGAAGACACCTATTGAAGATCAACTGTTTTCTCCAGAATTGACTTTCAAAGACCATGCATTATCCAGGTTGGTTTTCCAATGCATGCTAGTTAAGAATCACAGGAAGAATGTAAAATATTTTGAAAAGATACATGTCCTATATTAGAATATTTGTAGCTTACATACATTACCCATACTTTGTTCATAATTCTATATTTATGTATCACAATCAGACAAAGGAATACATATTATAGTTGATATAGAGGTATTTGAATGGACATGAAATATTACATTTATGTTCAGCATACATATATGTATTTTTTATTATTTAAATGTGATATACATTATGTATAATTAGAAATGCTGATATTTAAATGTAATTTGGATTACACAATATAATGGTGTTTTTTTTTGTTGTAAAATAAAATTTAAATTCATAAATATCTTGATAAAATCTTGCACAAAGTTAGAGCATAGACACAAGATTATTGTAAATGTATTTTATGAATATTTTACAACGTGTGTATTAATTTTGTTAAATTTTTTATTTTTACAGATTTTCATCTGATGACTTCCAGGATATTATTTTATTTTTGTTAAAAGAAAAATATTAAAAACAAAAAAATGGTAGTAATCTACATTTCTCTTGTTAAGTGTATCCAGTCCACGGATCATCCATTACTTGTGGGATATTCTCCTTCCCAACAGGAAGTTGCAAGAGGATCACCCACAGCAGAGCTGCTATATAGCTCCTCCCCTAACTGTCATATCCAGTCATTCTCTTGCAAGCCTCAACCAAGATGGAGGTCGTAAGAGGAGTGTGGTGTTTTATACTTAGTTTATTCTTCAATCAAAAGTTTGTTATTTTTAAATGGTGCCGGAGTGTACTGTTTATCTCAGGCAGTATTTAGAAGAAGAATCTGCCTGCGTTTTCTATGATCTTAGCAGAAGTAACTAAGATCCTTTGCTGTTCTCACATATTCTGAGGAGTGAGGTAACTTCAGAGAGGGAATGGCATGCAGGTTTTCCTGCAATAAGGTATGTGCAGTTAATATTTTTCTAGGGATGGAATTTGCTAGAAAATGCTGCTGATACCGAACTAATGTAAGTAAAGCCTTAAATGCAGTTATAGCGACTGGTATCAGGCTTATTAATAGAGATACATACTCTTATAAAAATGTAATATAAAACGTTTACTGGCATGTTTAATCGTTTTTATATGTATTTGGTGATAAAACTTATTGGGGCCTAGCTTTTTTCCACATGGCTGGCTTGAATTTTGCCTAGTAACAGTTTCCTTAGGCTTTCCACTGTTGTAATATGAGTGGGAGGGGCCTTTTTTAGTGCTTTTCTGTGCAGCTAAAAATACTGACAGAGACATTCAGCTTCCCTCTGCATGATCCAGGACATCTCTGGAGGGCTCAAAAGGCTTCAAAGTCATTTTTGAGGGAGGTAAAAAGCCACAGTAGAGCTGTGGCAGTTGTTGTGACTGTTTGAAAAAAACAAAACAAAAAAAAAAAAAAGTTTTTGTCTTTTATTATTCAGTTTTGGGTATTAAGGGGTTAATCATCCATTTGCAAGTGGGTGCAATGCTCTGCTAACTTGTTACATACACTGTAAAAATTTTGTTAGTGTAACTGCCTTTTTTCACTGTTATTTCAAATTTTGACAAAATTTGTGTTTCTTAAAGGTGCAGTAACGTTTTTTATATTGCTTGTAAACTTGTTTAAAGTGTTTTCCAAGCTTGCTAGTCTCATTGCTAGTCTGTTTAAACATGTCTGACACAGAGGAAACTACTTGTTCATTATGTTTGAAAGCCATGGTGGAGCCCCATAGGAGAATGTGTACTAAATGTATTGATTTCACCAGTAAAGATCAGTCTTTAACTATAAAAGAAATATCACCAGAAGATTCTGACGAGGGGGAAGTTATGCCGACTAACTCTCCCCAAGTGTCAGACCCTTCGCCTCCCGCTCAGGGGATGCACGCTAATATGGCGCCAATTACATCAGGGACGCCCATAGCGATTACCTTGCAGGACATGGCTGCAATCATGAATAATACCCTGTCAGAGGTATTATCCAGGTTGCCTGAATTAAGAGGCAAGCGCGATTGCTCTGGGGTTAGGAGAAATACAGAGCGCGCAGATGCTGTAAGGGCCATGTCTGATACTGCGTCACAATATGCAGATCATGAGGACGGAGAGCTTCAGTCTGTGGGTGACATCTCTGATTCGGGGAAACCTGATTCAGAGATTTCTAATTTTAAATTTAAGCTTGAGAACCTCCGTGTGTTGCTTGGGGAGGTATTAGCTGCTCTGAATGACTGTAACACAGTTGCAGTACCAGAGAAATTGTGTAGGCTGGATAAATACTATGCGGTACCTGTGTGTACTGATGTTTTTCCTATACCTAAAAGGCTTACAGAAATTATTAGCAAGGAGTGGGATAGACCGGGGGTGCCTTTTTCCCCACCTCCTATATTTAGAAAAATGTTTCCAATAGACGCCACTACACGGGACTTATGGCAGACGGTCCCTAAGGTGGAGGGAGCAGTTTCTACTTTAGCAAAGCGTACTACTATCCCGGTTGAGGACAGTTGTGCTTTTTCAGATCCAATGGATAAAAAATTGGAGGGTTACCTTAAGAAAATGTTTATTCAACAAGGTTTTATTTTACAGCCCCTTGTATGCATTGCGACTGTCACGGCCGCGGCGGCATTCTGGTTTGAGGCCCTGGAATAGGCCATCCATACAGCTCCATTGACTGAAATTATTGACAAGCTTAGAACACTTAAGCTAGCTAACTCATTTGTTTCTGATGCCATTGTTCATTTGACTAAACTAACGGCTAAGAATTCCGGATTCGCCATACAAGTGCGTAGGGCGCTATGGCTTAAATCCTGGTCAGCTGACGTGACTTCGAAGTCTAAATTACTCAACATTCCTTTCAAGGGGCAGACCTTATTCGGGCCTGGTTTGAAGGAAATTATTGCTGACATTACTGGAGGTAAGGGTCACACCCTTCCTCAGGACAGGGCCAAAGCAAAGGCCAAACAGTCTAATTTCTCTTGTTAAGTGTATCCAGTCCACGGATCATCCATTACTTGTGGGATATTCTCCTTCCCAACAGGAAGTTGCAAGAGGATCACCCACAGCAGAGCTGCTATATAGCTCCTCCCCTCACTGCCATATCCAGTCATTCTTTTGCAACTCTCAACTAAGATGGAGGTCGTAAGAGGACTGTGGTGTTTTATACTTAGTTTATTTCTTCAATCAAAAGTTTGTTATTTTTAAATGGTACCGGAGTGTACTGTTTATCTCAGGCAGTATTTAGAAGAAGAATCTGCCTGCGTTTTCTATGATCTTAGCAGAAGTAACTAAGATCCTTTGCTGTTCTCACATATTCTGAGGAGTGAGGTAACTTCAGAGGGGGAATAGCGTGCAGGTTTTCCTGTAATAAGGTATGTGCAGTTAAAATATTTTTCTAGGGATGGAATTTGCTAGAAAATGCTGCTGATACCGAAGTAATGTAAGTGAAGCCTTAAATGCAGTGATAGCGACTGGTATAAGGCTTATTAATAGAGATACATACTCTTATAAAAGTGTATTTTAAAACGTTTGCTGGCATGTTTAATCGTTTTTTACATATGTTTGGGGATAAAACTTATTGGGGCCTAGTTTTTTCCACATGGCTGGCTTGAATTTTGCCTAGAAACAGTTCCCTGAGGCTTCCCACTGTTGTAATATGAGTGGGAGGGGCCTATTTTGGCGTTTTTTTGCACAGCAAAATTTACAGACACAGACATCCAGCTTCTTCCTGCATGATCCAGGACTTCTCTGAAGGGCTCAAAAGGCTTCAAAAGTCGTATTGAGGGAGGTAAAAAGCCACAGTAGAGCTGTGGCAGTTGTTGTGACTGTTTAAAAAACGTTTTTGTCATTTGTTATTCCGTTTTTGGTATTAAGGGGTTAATCATCCATTTTCAAGTGGGTGCAATGCTCTGCTAACTTATTACATACACTGTAAAAATTTCGTTAGTGTAACTGCATTTTTTCACTGTTATTTCAAAATTTGGGAAAATTTGTGTTTCTTAAAGGCGCAGTAACGTTTTTTATATTGCTTGTAAACTTGTTTTAAAGTGTTTTCCAAGCTTGCTAGTCTCATTGCTAGTCTGTTTAAACATGTCTGACACAGAGGAACCTACTTGTTCATTATGTTTGAAAGCCATGGTGGAGCCCCATAGGAGAATGTGTACTAAATGTATTGATTTCACCTTAAACAGTAAAGATCAGTCTTTATCTATAAAAGAATTATCACCAGAGGGTTTTCGAGGGGGAAGTTATGCCGACTAACTCTCCCCACGTGTCAGACCCTTCGCCTCTCGCTCAGGGGACGCACGCTAATATGGCGCCAATTACATCAGGGACGCCCATAGCGATTACCTTGCAGGACATGGCTGCAATCATGAATAATACCCTGTCAGAGGTATTATCTAGATTGCCTGAATTAAGAGGCAAGCGCGATAGCTCTGGGGTTAGGAGAGATACAGAGCGCGCAAATGCTGTTAGAGCCATGTCTGATACTGCGTCACAGTATGCAGAACATGAGGACGGAGCGCTTCAGTCTGTGGGTGACATCTCTGACTAGGGGAAACCTGATTCAGAGATTTCTAATTTTAAATTTAAGCTTGAGAACCTCCGTGTATTGCTTGGGGAGGTATTAGCTGCTCTGAATGACTGTAACACAGTTGCAATTCCAGAGAAATTGTGTAGGCTGGATAGATACTATGCGGTGCCGGTGTGTACTGACGTTTTTCCTATACCTAAAAGGCTTACAGAAATTATTAGCAAGGAGTGGGATAGACCCGGTGTGCCCTTTTCCCCACCTCCTATATTTAGAAAAATGTTTCCAATAGACGCCACTACACAGGACTTATGGCAGACGGTCCCTAAGGTGGAGGGAGCAGTTTCTACTTTAGCAAAGCGTACCACTATCCCGGTTGAGGACAGTTGTGCTTTTTCAGATCCAATGGATAAAAAATTGGAGGGTTACCTTAAGAAAATGTTTATTCAACAAGGTTTTATTTTACAGCCCCTTGCATGCATTGCGCCTGTCACTGCTGTGGCGGCATTCTGGTTTGAGGCCCTGGAAGAGGCCATCCAGACAGCTCCATTGAATGAAATTATTGACAAGCTTAGAACGCTTAAGCTAGCTAACTCATTTGTTTCTGATGCCATTGTTCATTTGACTAAACTAAAGGCTAAGAATTCCGGATTCGCCATCCAGGCGCGTAGGCTTAAATCCTGGTCAGCTGACGTGACTTCAAAGTCTAAATTACTCAACATTCCTTTCAAGGGGCAGACCTTATTCGGGCCTGGCTTGAAGGAAATTATTGCTGACATTACTGGAGGCAAGGGTCATACCCTTCCTCAGGACAGGGCCAAATCAAAGGCCAAACAGTCTAATTTTCGTGCCTTTCGAAATTTCAAGGCAGGAGCAGCATCAACTTCCCCCGCTTCAAAACAAGAGGGAACTGTTGCTCATTCCAGACAGGCCTGGAAACCTAACCAGTCCTGGAACAAGGGCAAGCAGGCCAGAAAGCCTGCTGCTGCCCCCAAAGACAGCATGAAGGAACGGCCCCCTATCCGGAAACGGATCTAGTGGGGGGCAGACTTTCTCTCTTCGCCCAGGCGTGGGCAAGAGATGTTCAGGATCCCTGGGCGTTGGAGATCATATCTCAGGGATATCTTCTGGACTTCAAAGCTTCTCCTCCACAAGGGAGATTTCATCTTTCAAGGTTATCAGCAAACCAGATAAAGAAAGAGGCATTCCTAAGCTGTGTGCAAGACCTCCTAGTAATGGGAGTGATCCATCCAGTTCCACGGACGGAACAAGGACAGGGATTTTATTCAAATCTGTTTGTGGTTCCCAAGAAAGAGGGAACCTTCAGACCAATCTTGGATCTAAAGATCTTAAACAAATTCCTCAGAGTTCCATCATTCAAAATGGAAACTATTCGGACCATCCTCCCCATGATCCAAGAGGGTCAGTACATGACCACAGTGGACTTAAACGATACCTACCTTCACATACCGATTCACAAAGATCATCATCGTTTCCTAAGGTTTGCCTTTCTAGACAGGCATTACCAATTTGTAGCTCTTCCCTTCGGGTTGGCCACTGCCCCGAGAATTTTTACAAAGGTTCTGGGCTCACTTCTGGCGGTTCTAAGACCGCGAGGCATAGCGGTGGCTCCGTATCTAGACGACATCCTGATACAGGCGTCAAGCTTTCAAATTGCCAAGTCTCATACAGAGATAGTTCTGGCATTTCTGAGGTCGCATGGGTGGAAAGTGAACATGGAAAAGAGTTCTCTATCACCACTCACAAGAGTCTCCTTCCTAGGGACTCTTATAGATTCTGTAGAGATGAAAATTTACCTGACGGAGTCCAGGTTATCAAAACTTCTAAACGCTTGCCGTGTCCTTCATTCCATTCCACTCCCGTCAGTGGCTCAGTGCATGGAAGTAATCGGCTTAATGGTAGCGGCAATAGTGCCATTTGCGCGCCTGCATCTCAGACCGCTGCAATTATGCATGCTAAGTCAGTGGAATTAGGATTACTCAGATTTGTCCCCTCTACTAAATCTGGATCAAGAGACCAGAGATTCTCTTCTCTGGTGGCTTTCTCGGGTCCATCTGTCCAAGGGTATGACCTTTTGCAGGCCAGATTGGACGATTGTAACAACAGATGCCAGCCTTCTAGGTTGGGGCGCAGTCTGGAACTCCCTGAAGGCTCAGGGATCGTGGACTCAGGAGGAGAAATTCCTCCCAATAAATATTCTGGAGTTAAGAGCAATATTCAATGCTCTTCTAGCTTGGCCTCAGTTAGCAACACTGAGGTTCATCAGATTTCAGTCGGACAACATCATGACTGTGGCTTACATCAACCATCAAGGGGGAACCAGGAGTTCCCTAGCGATGTTAGAAGTCTCAAAGATAATTCGCTGGGCAGAGTCTCACTCTTGCCACCTGTCAGCGATCCACATCCCAGGCGTAGAGAACTGGGAGGCGGATTTTCTAAGTTGTCAGACTTTTCATCCGGGGGAGTGGGAACTCCATCCGGAGGTGTTTGCTCAACTGGTCCATCGTTGGGGCAAACCATAACTGGATCTCATGGCGTCTCGCCAGAATGCCAAGCTTCCTTGTTACGGATCCAGGTCCAGGGACCCGGGAGCAACGCTGATAGATGCTCTAGCAGCTCCTTGGTTCTTCAACCTGGCCTATGTGTTTCCACCGTTTCCTCTGCTCCCTCGACTGATTGCCAAAATCAAACAGGAGAGAGCATCGGTGATTCTGATAGCGCCTGCGTGGCCACGCAGGACCTGGTATGCAGACCTAGTGGACATGTCATCTCTTTCACCATGGACTCTGCCTCTGAGGCAGGACCTTCTAATACAAGGTCCTTTCAATCATCCAAATCTAATTTCTCTGAGACTGACTGCATGGAGATTGAACGCTTGATTCTATCAAGGCGTGGCTTCTCCGAGTCAGTCATTGATACCTTAATACAGGCTCGGAAACCTGTCACCAGGAAAATCTACCATACGATATGGCGTAAATATCTTTATTGGTGTGAATCCAAGAGTTACTCATGGAGTAAGGTTAGGATTCCTAGGATATTGTCCTTTCTCCAAGAGGGTTTGGACAAAGGCTTATCAGCTAGTTCTTTAAAAGGACAGATCTCTGCTCTGTCTATTCTTTTGCACAAGCGTCTGGCAGAAGTTCCAGACGTCCAGGCATTTTGTCAGGCTTTGGTTAGGATTAAGCCTGTGTTTAAAACTGTTGCTCCCCCCGTGGAGCTTAAACTTGGTTCTTAAAGTTCTTCAGGGAGTTCCGTTTGAACCCCTTCATTCCATTGATATTAAACTTTTATCTTGGAAAGTTCTGTTTTTAATGGCTATTTCCTCGGCTCGAAGAGTCTCTGAGTTATCTGCCTTACAATGTGATTCTCCCTATCTGATTTTTCATGCAGATAAGGTAGTTCTGCGTACCAAACCTGGGTTTTTACCTAAGGTGGTTTCTAACAAGAATATCAATCAAGAGATTGTTGTTCCATCGTTGTGCCCTAATCCTTCTTCAAAGAAGGAACGTCTTTTACATAATCTGGACGAAGTCCGTGCCTTGAAGTTTTACTTACAAGCTACTAAGGATTTTCGTCAAACATCTTTCCTGTTTGTCATTTACTCTGGACAGAGGAGAGGTCAAAAAGCTTCGGCAACCTCTCTTTCCTTTTGGCTTCGGAGCGTAATAAGCCTAGCCTATGAGACTGCTGGACAGCAGCCCCCTGAAAGGATTACAGCTCATTCTATTAGAGCTGTGGCTTCCACCTGGGCCTTCAAAAATGAGGCCTCTGTTGAACAGATTTGCAAGGCTGCGACTTGGTCTTTGCTTCACACTTTTTCAAAATGTTACAAATTTGATACTTTTGCTTCTTCGGAGGCTGTGTTTGGGAGAAAGGTTCTTCAGGCAGTGGTTCCTTCCGCTTAATCCTGCCTTGTCCCTCCCATCATCCGTGTACTTTAGCTTTGGTATTGGTATCCCACAAGTAATGGATGATCCGTGGACTGGATACACTTAACAAGAGAAAACATAATTTATGCTTACCTGATAAATTTATTTCTCTTGTAGTGTATCCAGTCCACGGCCCGCCCTGTCCTTTTAAGGCAGGTCTAAATTTTAATTAAACTACAGTCACCACTGCACCCTATGGTTTCTCCTTTCTCTGTTTGTTTTCGGTCGAATGACTGGATATGACAGTTAGGGGAGGAGCTATATAGCAGCTCTGCTGTGGGTGATCCTCTTGCAACTTCCTGTTGGGAAGGAGAATATCCCACAAGTAATGGATGATCCGTGGACTGGATACACTACAAGAGAAATAAATTTATCAGGTAAGCATAAATTATGTTTTTATCATTAAATACCCTCTTTTGAACAGATTAGAATAAATATCCATATAATCTGTCAATAAAAACAATTTGACTCCCATGACTGGTAGTTGTCTATTTGACAAGCACATGCATAAGATCAAATTAGGCATCATGTATTGCATTAATTTTAGAAAATCCACTGATTCAGAGAATATAAAAGTCGACTATCTTTTTTAAATTAATTGGTGAGTGAAATCCATCGATGCTTTTATTGTGTAATTTTTAGATGTTAATTTTTTAAAATATTTTCGGATATGTAGTCAGAATTTGACATAAATTTATTTTTTTCACTTTTAAGTAGGGGAAGTGGTTCACTTACATTAAAGTGACAGTGTTGTTGAATGTAAAATTTATTTTAGAAGATCTTGTATCTTCCTTAGGTATCTAAAAACATAATTTTATTAAATTTATCTTTAAAAAAAAAAAATGGTAGGTCAGTTAACTTCATATTTTGCACAAGATAGTTATTTGATGCCATGTTAATTGATTTTATGTTCTAGTGGAGTCATTTAAATGGTCATTTCACTATAGTTATTAATATTATGTAATTTGTAAAATATTACCTCTTGGTTAGACATAACATTTCTATATATATTTTCATTCCCCTTTAGTTTATTTATACAATGTTAAATAAACATTCAGAATGTTTTGGTCCTTAAAGGGACATTCCTAAAATATATTGTGTATTGAATTTAAAAAAATACAAAATAATCTATAAAATATTTTGAATGTACTATTGAATTACATTCAGTCTTTAAATATACTTAGAAAAAGATATATCAATGCACATGTCTTAGACAATGACATAAGGCATCTATGTGCAACCAACAATCAGCATCAAACTAGCCTATATAGATATGTATTTAATCCAAGAATATATATAATTAAAATCTAATGATCGAATAACAAAAAATATTAAGGTGTTAAAATATTATATTATTCTCCAAAATGCGTAAATAACATATAGCTTAATGTCCCTCTAAGCTGAAGAATGCGAAATACAGCCATTACAATATATATTTCATTCAGTGTGTAAAACAATCCAGAAGTTAATCTAAATATACTTTAGTCATATGTTATACTAATTTTGACAAAGGAAGGTGCCTAGGTTTATGATATTTCAAACATTATTGGGAAATGTCTCCTTAAAGGGACATGAACTCAAAATATACTTAAAGGGAGACTGTTCAAAAATTAATTATTTATACATTCTGAACGAGTATTCAATTTTAAGCCACTTTATAATTGACTCATATTATCAATGTTCCTTGTTATGTTGCTATCATTACTTGAAAAATAAGGCATTAAATTGATAATTTATTAGCTTCAGTACTCTGGACATAACTTTTTTTTTTGGGTGGATTAATTTATCCAACAATCATCAAGGACAACCCAGGTTGTTCACAAAAAGTTGTCCGTAATATAAAATATAATTTTTGATTTGCCAAGAAAGATACCAAGATAATTATTAACATTTGAGAATCGGATTAAATTATAAAGTTGCTTAAAATTTCTTGCTCAATATGAATCACGAACGCTAAATTTGTTTGTACAGTGTCCCTTTAAGAGATTTAAAGAGTGTATTTACTTCTCTTATCTTATTATCTTGACATACTTTGCTTTAAAAGAATATCGAGATAGGCTCAGTAGATGAAGATTGGTGGATGCACAGAGATGCCTTATGTGATTGGCTCAACCATGTGCATTTAAATTTCTGGTGTTGAGGATATCTAAATACAAAGATCAATTGAGTTGCATTTTAAAGTCTAAACATATTTGATCTCTACAGATCATTTGATACAATTGTTTGGTTGTAATGTCTATTTAAAAATAAAGACGCCATTGCACAATAACATATATGAGCAGTTCAGACAAATACAAGCTTGAGGTTTATTTACTAATAACAAACAAACCTGTAGTTTAACATCTATAAACAGATTATCCAAGTTACTGACATTATAACCTGAATTTGAACATTCAGAAATGTTGCGTGGGAAACGGATCTTGAAACACCAGATTTGCATCTTTAAACATTAGAGTCTAATGTCACGCAATAGCACACAATCAATGTGCATTATAAATACATTTAATAGAGCAATGTTAATACTTCACAATAAGTCATGACATTTATTTTAGGAACAATAAAGACATACAATATTAAATGTGTATTAATCCAACGTATTTGTATTAAAGAAACAGACCGTTATTCAACCGAGAAATGTCTACAACATTTAATAATGAGACAGTATTAGATTTTAAAGAGAATTTAAACATTAATATTTAATGGATCACGGATATTAAATCTGCGTCACACATATCCGCATGACAGGCCCATGAGTTACAAATAAGTACATGAAAAATGAAGTAACAGCACCACCAGGAGGTATGTGTAAGTAAGTTACTAAGATATGAAACATTAAGGAACGGCCAGAGTTCATCACACAAACACAACTTGAGTCAGGATGGTCTCACAGACATTCTAACAATATTTCAAACTTTTATCCAATCAGATGTACAGATAACTTGTCCCATGGTGCATCTCATGTTTACTTCACCATATAAAAGTCCATTACACGTTGCCATCTTTGTCAGTTCTCTAATGCCTGCAGGCGTACTATATATATTATCATAAAACCCAGCAGACATGTCACCTCCCAGGTTTACCAAGCAGGAGAGCGCTGCACTGGTCCACGCCGTCCAGGACTTTTATCCCCAGCTGTTTGGGAACAAGAGGAGGTCGACAGATGCACCTGTTAAAAAGGCCCTCTGGGAGTCTATCACCAATGCGGTTCAATTGGTGTGTGGCGTCCAGAGGAGCCAGGATCAGATCATGCGGAGATTCGGAGATATGAGGTTGCGCTTGACCAAAAAAGTCGACCTCATAATGGAGTGGGTACAAGCCCGTAAAAGAGGGGACAAAAGAAAGGCCCCGCGGAAACTCTACCTACTCCCTTATGAGGTGACTTTATGCGAGCTCCTCAGTCTCCGGGTCCCCAAAAGATTTCGATCCTCTCCATTATCGGCCTCCTCTTCTTCCATCCCAGCTGCTGGATCTGAAAGTCCTGACCCGGGGGCCAGGGCAGCTGCTTCTC
Source organism: Bombina bombina (assembly GCF_027579735.1). NCBI lineage: Eukaryota > Metazoa > Chordata > Amphibia > Anura > Bombinatoridae > Bombina > Bombina bombina. The sequence goes on from NC_069502.1 coordinate 854,298,989, forward strand.
CGTCCGGTGGCCTGGGAGGAGCGGACAGAGATTCTGAACCAGGTAACTATCCAACTTCATATAATATATTAAGATTTGATTAGATTTTTAAGAAATGTGTATATAGTCATATACTAAACCTATATAGATCTCACAACATACGCTACAGATGATGTTTAGATATCTTATTTTCGATTAGTGACACATGAAATAGGAATGATGTTTCTTGCGCTCTACAGAATATGCGTCACAGAGCGAAAAATGGAATTGCACATCCGTGAAATCACTGCTGTAAGTGGCATTGCTTTACACATGTTGGTCAAATACATTTAATAGAGCAATGTTAATACTTCACAATAAGTCATGACATTTATTTTAGGAACAATAAAGACATACAATATTAAATGTGTATTAATCCAACGTATTTGTATTAAAGAAACAGACCGTTATTCAACCGAGAAATGTCTACAACATTTAATAATGAGACAGTATTAGATTTTAAAGAGAATTTAAACATTAATATTTAATGGATCACGGATATTAAATCTGCGTCACACATATCCGCATGACAGGCCCATGAGTTACAAATAAGTACATGAAAAATGAAGTAACAGCACCACCAGGAGGTATGTGTAAGTAAGTTACTAAGATATGAAACATTAAGGAACGGCCAGAGTTCATCACACAAACACAACTTGAGTCAGGATGGTCTCACAGACATTCTAACAATATTTCAAACTTTTATCCAATCAGATGTACAGATAACTTGTCCCATGGTGCATCTCATGTTTACTTCACCATATAAAAGTCCATTACACGTTGCCATCTTTGTCAGTTCTCTAATGCCTGCAGGCGTACTATATATATTATCATAAAACCCAGCAGACATGTCACCTCCCAGGTTTACCAAGCAGGAGAGCGCTGCACTGGTCCACGCCGTCCAGGACTTTTATCCCCAGCTGTTTGGGAACAAGAGGAGGTCGACAGATGCACCTGTTAAAAAGGCCCTCTGGGAGTCTATCACCAATGCGGTTCAATTGGTGTGTGGCGTCCAGAGGAGCCAGGATCAGATCATGCGGAGATTCGGAGATATGAGGTTGCGCTTGACCAAAAAAGTCAACCTCATAATGGAGTGGGTACAAGCCCGTAAAAGAGGGGACAAAAGAAAGGCCCCGCGGAAACTCTACCTACTCCCTTATGAGGTGACTTTATGCGAGCTCCTCAGTCTCCGGGTCCCCAAAAGATTTCGATCCTCTCCATTATCGGCCTCCTCTTCTTCCATCCCAGCTGCTGGATCTGAAAGTCCTGACCCGGGGGCCAGGGCAGCTGCTTCTCCGTCCGGTGGCCTGGGAGGAGCGGACAGAGATTCTGAACCAGGTAACTATCCAACTTCATATAATATATTAAGATTTGATTAGATTTTTAAGAAATGTGTATATAGTCATATACTAAACCTATATAGATCTCACAACATACGCTACAGATGATGTTTAGATATCTTATTTTCGATTAGTGACACATGAAATAGGAATGATGTTTCTTGCGCTCTACAGAATATGCGTCACAGAGCGAAAAATGGAATTGCACATCCGTGAAATCACTGCTGTAAGTGGCATTGCTTTACACATGTTGGTCAAATGACGGATGCGTAATTCCGCTTGGAATCATTGCGCAATGATCCCGAAAAATAAAATTGCGCACACACGTGAACATGGGTTTGCTGTAAGTGGCATTGCTTTACACATGTTGGTCAAATAACGGATGCGTAATTCCGCTTGGAATCATTGCACAATGATCCCGAAAAATAGAATTGCGCACACACGTGAACATGGGTTTGCTGTAAGTGGCATTGCTTTACACATGTTGGTCAAATGACGGATGCGTAATTCCGCTTGGAATCATTGCGCAATGATCCCGAAAAATAGAATTGCGCACACACGTGAACATGGGTGTGCTGTAAGTGGCATCGCTTTACACATGTTGGTCAAAATTAAATGTGAATTATTATATATGTGAAGAATACAGTATTCTTATTTTCAATATTATACATAATAAAAAAGATACTAGCAGAATCAAAATAAATATTAAAATATGTCCATCAATTGATGAGAATGAAATAACACAAAAAATTAATTAAAGCTATAGTCAACAACACAACTGATTGAAAATAAGAGTACAGGATATATTTATGATGAATTTAATTGAGGAAACAATTAACTCATGGGACTACCAAACGATTAATAGTTTTTAATTGATTTGGTAATAATGTAAAGATTTTAAACATGGCATGATTTGTATTAATGATATCCAATCCTCATTTAATATATTACAGATCGTGATGTTGGTGCTGGAACCTCAAGCCAGGGCTTGTCACAGTATGGTATGTCTCATTTTAATTGACATTTGTCTTAGAAACATGGACAGAACATTACATACAAAATCCACATTGTTCAATATTTATATGTATCCGCAAAATGGATTTGTAAAATATTTACAAATAAGAATAAAAAACAAACAAACATAGGATTACATTGTAATACTAATCTGAAATTTGTTCGAATTTAAGATATCCCATCTATTCTTGATATCTTCATTTTAATGTAAGATTCTTTTAATGTCCAATTTATATTCTTCAACAATAGTGAAACAATGTAAAATGAAGCTCTCCAAAATGCCAAAATTTCAATAGTTTATTTGAGAGAGTGCAGAGTCAAACAGCCACGACGTTTCGGGGAGCCATGCCCCTTAATCATGTGGTCACCACATGATTAAGGGGCATGGCTTCCCGAAACGTCGTGGCTGTTTGACTCTGCACTCTCTCAAATAAACTATTGAAATTTTGGCATTTTGGAGAGCTTCATTTTACATTGTTTCACTATTGTTGGGGAGTTTTGTAGTGACTCCTTGAAGCTCTAACCAGTGAGTATCGCTGCTGGATGAATTTCATATTTTTATCAATTTATATTCTTCCCCTGTGTATTGCTTAATCTTATTTGGATACATTTTGACAAAATTCACACACTTTTGCATATGTTTTGATTTTTAAAATATAGATTCAATTTTTGTCATTGATCACGTCATTTAAGGGACATGCCAACTAAATTTTACATTGAATGATTTCGAAACGTCATTTTATTGTTTTGTATAAACATTTTATTAGCTAAATTGGTTCAGTCTATTGTTTTAGTTGTTCTAAAAACATATTGATTTTGGTTTAGGTTAAACAATGCATTACTGGTATTATCCGGCTGTTTTTTTATGCATAAATTGGCCTTTTTTCATAATTTAAAATCATGTGTTCAGATAACAGTAGTACATAGTTTCAAAAAGTATACAATTACACATTTTGAGCTTCATGTCCCTTTAAGAGAGGATAATTAAAGATTTTTTAGGATATCCTTAACTAACATATTAGATTGTAATTGCATGCTCCATCCCATTCATTACATCAACATATGGAGTAGAGAATTCATTAACAGCGACATTGTCAAATCAATATATTTTTATATTAAAGGGACACTGAGCTAAAATTATTACTGTTGTCATTCAGATAGAGCATGCAATATTAATGAACATTTAAATATAATACTATAATCATATTTTAAATATTCTATTGATAAATGTATTTTAAAATCAAGAATGTACATTTATCTGCAGCTCCATTTTGGTTGACCAACCTGGGTTGTTATTGATGATTGGTGGATACCTTCAACAAACAATATTTATTGAATCCAATATTGCTTATCTGCCTTTAAGATTAAAATGTTGCAAAATTAAAATTATAATAGGAGTCAATGTTAAATAATTTGGAACAGTTTGAACAGTGAAATCACTGATTGAAATAAATCATGTCAGTGTCCCTTTGATAAACAATAGATTCATTAATCCTTACATTCTTTGGATTAAACAATATTGATATATAATTCACATATTCACTGTTTGAGTTACTTTCTAGATATAAGCATACTCTAACAGCACCATGATTACATATTTGTACAAATCAATTTGGTTTGGTATTGTGATCAATATGTGTTGTGTCCTAAACAAGATTACTGTACATTGCACAAATGGCTCGATGTGCCACATGTCTTTGTTTATATTTGTCAACAGCTGTTATTCAAAATGTGGTTTGTGTGTATTCTTTTAAGAACATTGATCAATGGGTATATTTAGATATGCAATAGCATCGTATGAGATGAGTTTGATGTCTAATATAGTCAGAAATTAAACATATGTTAAATACATAATTTTTTACAGAATCCCCTTGATTCAATCAAGCATTTTTTATTCTAATGACTGCTCTATTCTTCACATTTTCAAGTTGATTATTCTTATAAATCGATACAGATGTGATTTAGTGCTATCCCAAATGTGTTCACTAATATATATCTATATCATTCATAGAGAGAGTTGTTGTGGGGAGCCCAGAGGGATCCAGCACCGACACAGAGCTGCCTTTGCAGTCTTCTGGTAAGTCCATTGACTCATTTATATGTCATTGAAGGTGTATTGGTAATCAATATTATGAGCATGATTCTGATGAAGCATAACATTTGAAACAAACATATAATTTACTCCTCTGATTATATATCAATTTTATTTTAATATTGAAAGATTAAGAATTACAATTTTCTTAGTCTACACCTTTGTTATTCAGAAGATGTATAGCATATGTTTGTTTCCATGTTCAATTTGGACAACAATCATCAAGTGATACACACATGAGAAATCTTAAATGTTCAATGTACTATGCTTTTATGATTTTTAAATTAATACAAACAATAAATTGAAAATCTGAATCATTGAGAATAACAAATCTAATGTCATTTGTATGCTCCATCAAAAGGATGTAAATCATAACTTTGGGTGTGTATATCTTTAATGCAACATTGATGTGTGTCTTTGAGCAACAGTAACATATGTTATAATATCTGATCTTAACGTGTACATAACATGTTATGTTTTACAGAGATTGATTTAACATGTGGGACGGAGGAGGAAGAGGCTCCCTTGAAGTCTGATGGTATGTGAAATATATCTAACATGTTTCATTATTGGAAATAATTTTATTGAAGACATTCAAAGTCTACAGCTTTTGCACTTTAAAAAGGAATATTATTTGTCTGTTCAAATACACTACTGCCCCCTTTCTATATCAGGCAGCATGAAAATATGCTTGGATTATTCTTTTCTTTTTTTTGGGATTTCTAATTCATGATGTCACATGCATATTCCAGGCCAAATCACAATAATAATTTTATAATTGTACAGACAGTCATTGCTATTCATCTGAGTGCCTATATGCATACCATATCCTCATGTCATCATTGTTTAGAAATTCAAACACACTTCTAAGTATATTGCAAACATAATCAAGTTGAAATGCGTTGATTTGATTTCATGATGTATGAGATGTTAATATATTTTTATTATTTATTTCAGATGGATCCTCCACTTCTGGTCATCAGTTTTCCGCCCCTGCCCAATCCCCTGCCCAGTCCCCTGCCCAGACCCCTGCCCAGGCCCAGTCCCCTGCCCAGGCCCCTGCCCAGCCCCCTGCCCCTCCACAGACCACAGACCCTCCCGGCCCTTCACATTTTTCCTATCCTGTCCCTCCCAAAAAACGCCCCTTCGTCCCCCTTCGCCGCTCTCCCCATCTTTTGGCCCGTACAGCTACCCCAGCTGCCCAGCCCCCAACTCACCACTCCCCAGCTGTACGGGCTACCCCAGAGCAGCAGCCCATCCCTCCCCAACCCAATCCCATCCCTCCCCAATCCCAACCCTCCCCAACCCAATCCCAATCCCATACTTTATCACTCGGTACAAATGATTAAGTAAGAATGGTATATTATCCTTTAACAAAGGATGAAGCGAGAACAGTTATAACTTAGTCCAGGTTTATAATTTTTTAAAATTGGGATATAACCCTAATGTATTACAGTTAACTCTTAACATGAATGTATGTATTTCTAAATATTCGATTTTTTTGGGATACATTTCTAATGTTTTATACATATGTATTCAATTATTTAATTTTTTTGAGAAATTTCATTACGGGGAAGCCAACACCAGAAATGAACCTTTTAACAATGACAGTAATCTAATAAGCTCACAAAAGAATGAAGCCTTAACAATACTAATTCCAGTACAATACTATATTATTCTGCAAAGTCCATGTTTTTTTTGTTTTTTGTTTTTTACTAAGAAAAACAAGCTTTCAGAGGTGAATCACATTATGTCTGGCAACATAGGAGTTAACACTCCCTCCCACAATACGCTCCACCTACTGAAACAAGTGTTTAAAAGGCGACCACAGTGAGCTGATGGGCATCTTGAAAAAGGCTCTGTTGCCGATACGCGTTGATCCGCCCTACAGCTACAGACAAACTTGGCACCCAGGACCATTGTCTCTAACAGGAGGTTTGAAATAAGAAATCCCTGTTAGTTAATGTACAGCGAGAGGAGCCACATACTGAAAAATATTTAAAAGGAATGAAGTGCGCCCAGCCCCCAACTCACCACTCCCCAGCTGTACGGGCTACCCCAGAGCAGCAGCCCATCCCTCCCCAACCCAATCCCATCCCTCCCCAATCCCAACCCTCCCCAACCCAATCCCAATCCCATACTTTATCACTCGGTACAAATGATTAAGTAAGAATGGTATATTATCCTTTAACAAAGGATGAAGCGAGAACAGTTATAACTTAGTCCAGGTTTTTAATTTTTTAAAATTGGGATATAACCCTAATGTATTACAGTTAACTCTTAACATGAATGTATGTATTTCTAAATATTCGATTTTTTTGGGATACATTTCTAATGTTTTATACATATGTATTCAATTATTTAATTTTTTTGAGAAATTTCATTACGGGGAAGCCAACACCAGAAATGAACCTTTTAACAATGACAGTAATCTAATAAGCTCACAAAAGAATGAAGCCTTAACAATACTAATTCCAGTACAATACTATATTATTCTGCAAAGTCCATGTTTTTTTTGTTTTTTGTTTTTTACTAAGAAAAACAAGCTTTCAGAGGTGAATCACATTATGTCTGGCAACATAGGAGTTAACACTCCCTCCCACAATACGCTCCACCTACTGAAACAAGTGTTTAAAAGGCGACCACAGTGAGCTGATGGGCATCTTGAAAAAGGCTCTGTTGCCGATACGCGTTGATCCGCCCTACAGCTACAGACAAACTTGGCACCCAGGACCATTGTCTCTAACAGGAGGTTTGAAATAAGAAATCCCTGTTAGTTAATGTACAGCGAGAGGAGCCACATACTGAAAAATATTTAAAAGGAATGAAGTGCGCACACTTAATTTAAACAAGGAGAACCTCTGATTAGTCACAAAGAACCCACGTGACTCTATTGCCGAACCGGACAGCTGATATATCAAACACTGACAGGAAAAGTAAGAATACATGGAGGAGCGTTTTTTTATACATAAAGGTACTGTGTGACATCTCTAATTGGAAACTTTTAAAGGAACTACAAAAAAGGAAAGACTGTGGTTAAACACCTGCTAGGAAAAGCCCTCTAATTAAAGCTTGCAACACTGTGTTTAATAAGACACACAACATTTTGAAAACACTCATTACAGACTATCAATACAGAAAAGGCTTATCATTGTTTTTACCATTGGTTCATACTGGTGTATGAAAGCGAACTATACTTATCAATCTGCAATGGTTTATTGTTACTGTATCAACCTATGCTAGGAAAAGCCCTCTAATTAAAGCTTGCAACACTGTGTCTAATAAGACACACACCACTTTGAAACACCTGTTACATACTACCAACACAGAAAAGGCTTGTCATTGTTTTCAATATTAATTTATACTAGTGTTTGAAAACTAACTCATCTTATCAATTTATAGTGGTTTATTGTTACTGTATCAACTTATGCCTCTACTAGTTTTCACTTTATTATATGCCCATCATCTAACATATTAGCAGGTATTGGAGTCTTTTCTATCAGAATTGTAGTTTTAAATTAGAATTGTAGTTTTTAATGCATTTATAACACCGGTGTTATTACGTTTTTAGAATCTAATTTTTAGAACATTACTGTTTAATATTTTATTGCTATTAATGTCTGTAAGAAATTTTTATTTCTTAGTATGAACTTACTTAATAAATTAACATTATAACACTAATATGCATACTATCCCTTTTTTCTCATTTTTAATTAGGATCCATATTTTCTACCTAAAATCTAAAACTTGTGAGGATCCCTAGTTCCCAGTACTAATTTAATCACAAATATATTTAAATATATTTTTTTGCACCCCTACTTTTCACTACAATTATTATCCATACTGCACGTATACTATATTCACAGAAGATCTACTTGGTGACATAGAGTCACTTTAAACTTACTGCTCTAACTAACTAATTTCACATCTATTTACTCTCACGATTTAATTAAATTTTTTTTTTTTTTACCTTACACAAACAAGGAGAAATGAGCATGTTTTAACTTTCATTAACACTTTCACTAAGCAGCTTTCCACGCAGCACACATTATATTATCACTGAAAAGATAGAAGATTATTATACTATTTAATTTTATCATCATACCTGAACCTCATATTATTGGTATTATCTACCCTAACTAAAAGATTAACACTTTCATTAACACTTTCACTAAGTAGCTTTCTACGCAGTACACATTATATTACCACTGAAAAGATAGAAGATTATTAAACTAATTTATTTTATCATCACACCTTGAACTTATTATTGGTATTCTTTACCCCAACTAAAAGATAGAAGATTATTAAATTATATTATTTTATTTTATTTTATTTTACCATCACACCTCATATAAGATTGAATATTGGTATTCTCTACCCCAACTAAATATAAATTAATGCAAAGGTCTTAAGTTATATACATTTCCAGATTGCGGTTCAGCGCCCCTTCCTACCCCACTATAATTTATTTTTTTCAAAAACTTTAGGTGTAGTCACTTGTGAGAAGACTACACTAGTGAAGGAGGCTATATCTGGAGTGAGTTAGATTGTTCAAATTACCCTATCTATACCAATCCCATCCCTCCCCCCGTCTCAACCTTCATTGTCCTGGGTGTCGGATTGTCCTTCCCAGGCACAGCTGTAAGTATCATTCAAAATCAACATTATAAGATACTTAAAGGTACACTGAAGGCAAATTGTTTATATTGTGATTCAAATAGAGCATGCAATGTTAATCAAATTTATAATTTACTACTCATCAATTATTCTTCATTCTCTTGCTATCTTTATTGAAACAAAGAAATGCCTCTAATTATTTTTAAATAAAACAAAATCTGGACATCATTTCTTTATTGTTGGATGAATGTATCCATCAATTAGCAGGGACAACCAAAGTTGATAACCAAAAATGGCCTGCGCTATAAACTTACATTCTTGCATTAAAAATATAGCTATAGAATTATAACATTTAAAGAATAGGAGTAAATTAATAAATTTATTTAAATGTCATGCTCTATCTGAATCAGTAACTAAAATATTTTGGTTTAGTGTCCCTTTAATTTGATATCACTACATATACCAATCACTACTTGGATCCAACAATTTATGTACAAATGTTCATACATTATCTCTTGTATAACCCAGTGGGAATGTAATTTCTTCTGGTTGCTATGTTTACACAGCTTGTCCTCAACGCCAAAATGTTTAAGGATAGGTGTGCCTACCACAGTATAACTAAAATATTTAAATTGCTAATGTAAGTACAATGTAAATCCTTTTACAAGATTTTATACACTCAAGCTGTAAAAGTGGATCATCGAAAACCAATTAAAGGGGACAACATGTTTGAGTAAACTGTCCCTTTAATGGTTTAGGTCTGTCTGAATAACATATTTCATGTGTAAATAATCAATTTCAACAAATTAATTTAAAGAATGATTTGTCTTTATGATGACAATGTATCTTTGATTATTTTTTATTCTGTTGTGTAATTATCATTAATATTTTATTTATTCTTTATTTTAGGCTGTGACTCAACATGGCTCACGCTAGAAGGTCTAGCCCGCGTAGAGCAGGCCGTGTTGAGGAACGCAGCTGTCCTGAGAGGGATGAACGACACCATGCAGGCCCAGCTACAGGTTCAGCATTTGACTCTGCGTCAGATGATGCGGTTCAATTCAATGCTTGAATCTGTAGCTGGACAGGCACAGGACGATGAAGGGGATGACCAGTAAGTGGAGGATCTGGAGATGCTCGAAGGGCGCAGATAAGAATCCTCCGTCCACATGTTGATTTTGTTTTTTATGGTTGCCATTTGGCCTTTTTGTTATTATTGTTGTGCCTGTTGCACTCTTTTACCTTGTCATATGGCTCCAATGGGGCTATGCTGGCCCTTGGCAACTCTCTTCATGGACTGTGATGCACTCTGTTACCTTGTCATATGGCTCCAATGGGGCTATGCTGGCCCTTGGCAACTCTCTTCATGGACTGTGATGCACTCTGTTACCTTGTCATATGGCTCCAATGGGGCTATGCTGGCCCTTGGCAACTCTCTTCATGGACTGTGATGCAATCTGTTACCTTGTCATATGGCTCCAATGGGGCTATGCTGGCCCTTGGCAACTCTCTTCATGGACTGTGATGCACTCTGTTACCTTGTCATATGGCTCCAATGGGGCTATGCTGGCCCTTGGCAACTCTCTTCATGGACTGTGATGCACTCTTTTACCTTGTCATATGGCTCCAATTTTCAGGATCTTTAAAAGATTATTTATAAACGTTGTTGATGTTTTCTGACATACTAATAAAAGACATGTCATTCCACGATTCTTTGTCCTCTTTATTCATGTCATTGATTGAAATCTCTAGTTTATCTGGTTAATCCTTAAAGGGACCTTAGCAAAAATAATGGTGTTTCCTGAATCATATGTTTAATACATTTGTAAATGACTTTAAGATTAACATCTCATCTTTAATTTTATTATTTGTCTTTATATATTTTTCTTAAAGCTTTATCATTGCATGATTATGATTAGCATAGTAATTCTTTTATATATGTATATATAGATTGTTATTTTTGTATATATATATATATATCAAATTTCACATACATGTGTTTATTTATAAACTCTGCGTGAATTGATGCACCTTTAACAAATGATCCGAGGATTGATACAATGAGATAATCCCTGTAAAGTGTTAATTTTATTGAAATAGTATTCTCTCTGTGTATCCTCTTTTTTTTTAAAAATGTCATGTCCCTTTAAGTGATGCTGACCACAATTGTTAATGAATGGATTTCCATTTCTAAAGCGTTTTTGTCCTTTTTACATGAACAAGGACATATAATCTTATTAATAAACAATCTTATTGTAATGTTGACAGCACATGTATTTAAATTTCAATTCTATCTTATTGTAGTAGTGTAACCAAATCAATATCTGTGTGTAATGCGCATATTTTAGATGAGGAATATGTTTTTCAAAATATTTGTAAAAAATACTTCTCCTCCCATATATGGCTAGAGGTAGGCTGACCATATTTCAACTTGAATAAATGACACGTTTGATCAATACATGTGTCATTATTGTTATTCCAAAACAATCTGAACATATCTTAAAACATCAATGGCATATGTATTTCTCATGTGTATCTTTTAAATGTTAAAGATATACACCATAGCTATAGTTAAAGGGACAGTCAAGTCCGAAAAGATGATTCATGATTTAAATAGGGCATGCAAGTTTAACCAACTTCCTAATTAGCTTTTATTCAACATTTAGCTTTGTTCTCTTGTTATTGTTATTTGAAAGGTAAACAGAGGAGGTTCATATGCTAAGTTCTTCGACCTTGAAGACTGCCTCTAATGTTTTAAAAATATTGACTACTATAAGGCATTAGTTCACATGTTTCATATAGATAACATTGAGATCATGCACGTAAAGTGACCTAGGAGTGAGCATTGATTGGCTAAACTGCATGTCTGTCAAAAGAACCTAAATAATGGGGCAGTCATCAGAAGCTTAGATACAAGATAATAACAGAAGTAAAATGTATATTAATATATAACTGTGTTTGTTGTTCAAAAATGAGTAATGTGTAATAAAGGGATTAGCTATATTTTTGAAAATTCAATTTCTGGGGTTGACTGTCCCTTTAACATATAATATATAACACATCCCTATTTTACTAATGCATCTCCTAGCATTAATTTTCTTTTGAAGGGACAGGAAACACAATAATCCAAATATTTACATTTATTGTAACAATATATTTCAAATTGCAATGTCGTACATAATCGTGTAACCAATATTGATTTAATTTGTACTTAAAACATGCTGCTTGCTAAATATTTTAGTTATAAATCCTCTGCTTCTAATGAAATATCTCCTTATTTTCTATAATGTATTATATTTTATAGATCACAGTATTTCGTTATCTATCGTGACATTCCTAGATAGCAATATAGACACATACTAGTTACTAAAATATAAATAAGTTTCTTATTGATATGCCAAGCTATCAACTGAGTCCTTGTATTGGCTGCGGTTTTTCAGCGATCTCGGATGCGCCATGTTGCTTAAGACGTCACCTGCCAGGCTGTCCAATGATTCCTTGTATTGACTGACGTTTTTACGCGATCAAGTATGCGCCTTTTATTGGATGGCATTTTTACGCGATCAAGGATGCGCCTTTTCTTGGATTGCGTTTTTACGTGATCAAGAATGCGCCTTTTATTGTATTGCGTTCTTACGTGATCAAGGAAGCGCCATGTTAATTAAGACGTCACATGCAAAGGTGTAAAAAACGTCTGATTGTATTACGTTGTCATATTTTTGTGTCTGGCCTTGTTCTTTAGTGTCATTTGTTCCCTCTGCCCTTGCACCTAAATCGACACTCCTCTTTTCCCTTTCCTATAAAGGATGAACTCACCTTTTTCTAAATGCTTGGCAATTGTGCCGCCTACTCTCAGCAGCTGCACGCAAGCTTCAAGCCTATTCGATTCAGAACCTCTCAGAAACTACCGCTCCCAGCACCTATCGTGTGACGTCACACGCCACCGGAAGTGCATTCGACAATGGCTCACTGCATAGCTACTAGCCACAACTCGCTTCAGGCAAACTCTCAACTTACTACCGGACTTCATCCCTAACACCAATATCGTCCTTACCGGTAAGCGACCTAACAATATCATTACTTGGGAATCATATCGGATCTTATATTAAGCAATAACATTACTTAGCAATCATTCCGGATCTCATATTAAACAATAACATTTCTTGGGAATCATTCTGGATCTCATCTTAATGATTGTAACTGGAAACAAGATGTCATATATTATCACTATATTGTAAACTAAGTATCTACTTGCATTATCCTCAGAGAGTTCTCTCCAATTTTAGTATTAAGTACCTAGGATACAGATAGTCAAACTTAGTTTACAATCAAGTACTATAGGGGTTCATTGCTCTATTTATTTTTACTTTAACCACTTACTCACTTACCGGTTAAGCTGTTTTTACCCTGTGCAAAGAAGTAATATTCTTCCATCTCAGATGTGAAAAACAGCATTACCGCATATTATCTGAAAGGGGATTGAAGAGGCACTACAATTATGACTTTCCTATTCCACCTGTCTAGGTAGTGCTCACCATCTCCCATCATACACATATACTTAACCTGCAGTTGAGGTCCTTACATTCATTTCTTTCTCTCTACTTTAGGGGAAGAATTAATCATTACACTAATACCAAGCCCTTTGAACATGGACCCAGCAGGATTAATCTCCCATGTGGAGGCACTCACACTGACTGTAGAGAATTTAACTAAGGGAATGACTGCCCTACAAACAGAGAATACATCTCTTAAACAGTACATTAACGACAAAATTGACACACTTAAGGTTACTTTAAGTGCCCACGAGCCACAACCTAACCCCCCTCAACCTTTTTCAGGTAACCGCAATGAATTTAGAGAATTTAAAAATTCTTGCTACCTGTACTTTCAGTTAAAACCAAAAACCTATCCCAATGACCACTTAAAGGTTCTTACCACCATTTCTTATCTACGTGGAGAACCTCGCATATGGGCTAATTTTTTCTTTGAGACGGATGACCCAATACTTTACTCACTTGAGCAATTTTTTAAGGCTATGGCTCAACTTTATGACGACCCTTTTAAACAGCTCTCAGCTGAAACAGCCATGCGGACCCTACGCCAAAATAAGAGACAGGTCGAGGAATATATAACTGACTTTAAAAAATACTCCGCTGATACCCTCTGGAACGACTTGTCCTTGCGGAATCAATTTCGCTTGGGCTTGTCTGACGCCTTAAAGGACGAACTTGCCAGACAACCACTACCTGACACCCTTGACCAACTTATAGATTTATCTATAACCTTAGATAGACGTATTAGAGAACGACGATCTGAAAGACGTTACTCTGACACAGTACAAAAACATCCACAGGTTTACAACACTCACACGGTGCCATCCAAATCTACCACCAAGTCATCATCAGTTCCAATGGAACTTGGCTTTATAAGAGGACCCTTAACCCCACAGGAAAAACTCAGGCGTAAGGCAAACGACTTATGCATGTACTGTGGAGGATTAGATCATACTATCAGAGAATGTACCCAACTGCAACGTAAGAATGGTAAGCATAGGAAGGTACAATTATGTTTTTCCCTAAAATATTCACAAACTAACCATTGCTCTCTACCTATTCTGTTGCAGTGGGAACATCAGCGACTGCAGACCCAAGCAATACTTGATTCTGGTGCCAGCCACAATTACATTGACCTAGACTATGTACACTTAAATAAAATACCACTGCTTAAAAAGTTAAAACCAAGTCTCCTTCGTTTTGTAGATGGTAAAGAAATTTCCTCTGGTCCAATAACACATCATACTATTCCACTACGCATAACCACTGATACACATCATACCGAATTTGCCACTTTTGATGTAATACCATCACCCCTTTTCCCTGTAATTTTAGGGATTCATTGGTTCAAAAAACATGATCCTACAATCATTTGGTCTAACTCTACCATTCTATTTAATTCCTCCTATTGCAAGGACAATTGTCTCTTCCATGAACAGTTACTTCTCACGGAACCTGTCACTGTACCACAAGAATATACTCAATTCTCTGACGTTTTCAACAAAAAAGACTCAGAGGTTTTACCACCCCACAGGGTATATGACTGTCCTATAGACCTACTGCCAGGCGTAGACATTCCATATGGCCATATATTCCCCTTGTCTGATCCTGAACTACAACATCTCAAAACTTACCTAAAAGAAAATTTAGAAAAAGGATTCATACGTCCCTCTACCTCTCCAGCAGGTGCGGGGATATTCTTTGTTAGAAACAAAGATCAGTCTCTCAGGCCGATCATTGACTATAGGGAACTAAACAAACGTACCGTAAAAAACAGATACCCCCTACCCTTAATCCCTCAACTAATAGATAGATTAAAAGATGCATCCTTCTACACTAAATTAGACCTCAGAGGTGCCTATAATTTAGTTCGAATCAAATCAGGACATGAGTGGCTGACAGCTTTTCGTACTCGCTACGGTTTATATGAATACACGGTAATGCCTTTTGGCCTATGTAATGCCCCTGCCACTTTTCAATATTTTATCAATGACATATTCAGGGACTTACTAGACCTCTTCGTAGTCATTTACCTCGATGACATTCTGATTTATTCTCCTACTCTTGAGGAGCATATAAAGCACGTCAAAATTATCCTGACACATCTTAGAGATAATTCTCTGTATGTGAAATTAGAAAAGTGTATTTTCCACTCAAAAAGGATCAATTTCCTGGGTTACGAAATCACGCCAGAAGGTATACAAATGGAAGGTAATAAGGTAGCTGCTATCCTCAACTGGCCACCTCCGTCAACAAAGAGGGATGTTCAGAGGTTTATGGGCTTTGCTAATTTTTACCGCAAATTCGTAAAAGATTTTGCTGCCCTAACCAGACCACTAACTAACCTCACTAAAAAAGAGGGAAGGTTCATATGGAATCAAGAATTACAACAAATTTTTGACTTCTTGAAGTCTACATTCACATCAGCTCCAATTCTAAGATACCCCGATCCTAAACTCCAATTCATTCTTGAGGTAGATGCCTCCAATTATGCACTAGGAGCTATATTGTCCCAAAGACAAACTAGCACAGAACCCCTACATCCAGTAGCTTTCTATTCCAGGGTTATGACCCCTCCTGAATTAAACTACCCCATAGGGGATAAGGAGCTATTGGCAATTAAGGCATCTTTGGAACATTGGAGGCACCTACTCGAGGGTACTGGAATACCAATTTTGATATATACTGACCACAAAAATTTGGAGTACCTCAAATGCAATCGGACCCTTTCTTCGAGACTGGTACGTTGGAATTTATTCCTTGCCCATTTTAACTATCTCATCACCTTTAGACCTGCTTCTAAGAACAAAAAGGCTGATGCTCTTTCTCGCCAATTTCCTCAACCACATATGCACCCTGAAGAATCTTCTCTTATCCCTCTGGAACGTTTTATAGGACTCTCCGTAACACATGTAAAGCTTTTCAAAGATGAACAAATGAAAGATGCCACCTTACCCAAATCTGCCTTAAACCAATATCCCGATGGGTTATACTATCATCATGACAAGGTCTACGTACCCCCAGTCCTTAGGGAACAAGTCTTAAGCACGCTTCATGATTCACTACTAGTTGGACATCCAGGCATCAACAAGACTCGAGAACTTCTTACTCGGTTTTTCTGGTGGCCTAATCTCTTGTCAGATACAGCTCTTTTTGTGAAATCTTGTAAGGTTTGTGCTGTCTCAAAATTCTCAAGGACCTCCCCTACAGGGAAATTGATACCCTTACCCACTCCGGAACGTCCTTGGTCAGAGATTGCCCTCGATTTCATTGTCGATCTACCAATTTCTAGGAAACAGAACACTATCCTAGTAGTTGTAGATCTATTCAGTAAGATGGCTCATTTTATACCCTTTCATAAACTACCTACTACACTTGAAACGGTCACCTTACTCCTTTCTCATGTTTTCAAGTTACATGGACTTCCTATTACTATAACCTCTGATAGAGGGACTCAGTTTACCAGCAGGCTGTGGAAGGAATTATGCCACACCCTACGTATCACCAGCCGCCTCAGCACTTCATTTCATCCACAGACTAATGGTCAAACAGAAAGGACTAATCAATGGATTGAGCAATACCTTCGCTGTTTCATAACAGCCCGACAGGACAACTGGGTCGACCTGCTACCATCTGCTGAGTTCGCTTTTAACAACATGTACCACAGTTCCACCAAAGCTTCACCTTTTTTCATCAACTACGGATTCCATCCCACGTTTCATTGGCAGAACTCTAGCCAAAATACCTGTCCTGTTGTGAATGAACTGGTAAACACGATTTCGGATGCTTTTTCCTTAACAACTGAAAATATAAAACTTGCCAAGGAGAGATATAAACATCACTATGACAAAAAACATTCACCATCCCCGGAATATCAACTGGGTGAATACGTTTGGCTTTCTACTCGTAACCTTCGTCTGCCATTTCCCTCCAAGAAACTTTCCTCTTCTTACATAGGACCATTCCCCATTGCTAGAATAGTTAATGCAAATGCTGTGACTCTAACATTACCACCTCATATGAGGACTCATCCTACTTTCCATGTTTCCCTTCTCAAACCCTATTGCACACTCCGTCAACATTCGGTGCGGGATCTTCATCTACCTACATTGCCTCTACCTCCAGATGAATATGAGTATCATTGACTCCCGTGTCCTGAGAGGATCTTTGCAATATTTGATACATTGGAAGGGTTACCCCGACTCTGAGGATTCTTGGGAACCAGCTGCTAACCTCTCAGCTCCCCGTCTCCTTGCCCAGTTTCATAGCCACCATCCAGACCGCCCTGGTCCTGATCCCCGGAGTTGATCATTTGGCGGGGGATCCTGTCATATTTTTGTGTCTGGCCTTGTTCTTTATTGTCGTTTGTTCCCTCTGCCCTTGCACCTAAATCGACACTCCTCTTTTCCCTTTCCTATAAAGGATGAACTCACCTTTTTCTAAATGCTTGGCAATTGTGCCGCTTACTCTCAGCAGCTGCACGCAAGCTTCAAGCCTATTCGATTCAGAACCTCTCAGAAACTACCGCTCCCAGCACCTATCGTGTGACGTCACACGCCACCGGAAGTGCATTCGACAACGGCTCACTGCATAGCTACTAGCCGCAACTCGCTTCAGGCAAACTCTCAACTTACTACCGGACTTCATCCCTGACACCAATATCGTCCTTACCGGTAAGCGACCTAACAATATCATTACTTGGGAATCATATCGGATCTTATATTAAGCAATAACATTACTTAGCAATCATTCCGGATCTCATATTAAACAATAACATTTCTTGGGAATCATTCTGGATCTCATCTTAATGATTGTAACTGGAAACAAGATGTCATATATTATCACTATATTGTAAACTAAGTATCTACTTGCATTATCCTCAGAGAGTTCTCTCCAATTTTAGTATTAAGTACCTAGGATACAGATAGTCAAACTTAGTTTACAATCAAGTACTATAGGGGTTCATTGCTCTATTTATTTTTACTTTAACCACTTACTCACTTACCGGTTAAGCTGTTTTTACCCTGTGCAAAGAAGTAATATTCTTCCATCTCAGATGTGAAAACAGCATTACCGCATATTATCTGAAAGGGGATTGAAGAGGCACTACAATTATGACTTTCCTATTCCACCTGTCTAGGTAGTGCTCACCATCTCCCATCATACACATATACTTAACCTGCAGTTGAGGTCCTTACATTCATTTCTTTCTCTCTACTTTAGGGGAAGAATTAATCATTACATACATAGTCCCGCAATATTTGTTTGGGCACGTTACACACGTTTGTGAATGAGAAGACAAGTTTAAAACCATGGCGAATATGGATTGTGTGCATCATGTAACATTGTTGACCCATAGCTGATAAAGACCACCACATTCTCTTTTGCTGGATGTCTGGTTGAATAAACGAATGAAAGCAAAATGTTTTCATGCATAAGATATTTCGAGGCAAGTGCAAATCTCTATAGTCCATCTTGTTTAATATGTTTGTCAACAATATGTTCCTTTTTATGAAAAATGACTGTTGTGTTTAATTTTAAAGATATTGAATTCATAAATATGCGCTATTGTATTAGAATAAAGTAATCAATATGCATTTATCTTTATCATATGATAAATATATGATGCCGACTTCTTCTAAATGTAATTTCGTTGTATATTTTATTAAAGGTTCATTAGACACTCACATTAAAAACCAAAATATTTTATTTGGTCTCTAGTTATATAGTCCATTGTTTACCAAATACATGTCTACTTTTGCTTCTGTTCAAATAAAATGTAAGTAATTTTCAGACTCCTCGCCAAGCCTCAAAGTTTCATGTGAGTACCATCTCCAGCTTTCTCCTGTTTGTGTAAAGGGTCTTTTCATATGTTAATGATGGGGTATTGTCTTGTTTTACGGTTGTAATGGGGTTTCCATCTATATTTTCAATAGAGATAACCCGATTTTCTTTGAAAGTGTTTAAAGCTTTTTAATATTGATTTTGATATCAGTATATGTTAATCTTGTTGTTTCTAGTAGTGTCTATTACATGCAGTTCTGTTAAAAAGATTGTATACTGTCCCTTTAATGCAAATGTTGATTTTTGTATCATGTATGAGTTCCAGATTGGTTAATCTCAAAATATATTATTGTTAGCATATTTTTTTTGTCACTCCTAAAAGGACTTTAAACCATATTCATTGTTAAAACAAATGTCTTTCTAAAAACAAACAAACACAATAATGTCTCTTTAAGAAAATAGACTTTATTTAACACGTCAATAGAAATCTTTTTGAAATATTTCTTGTTTGAATAAGTACATGCAGATATACCAACAATCACCAAATATTATATGTTAGCATATGTAATTTTGTTAAAGGGACAGTCTAGAAAACAAATAATGTTTTGCATTATTAAAAAAGCAAATTTTGTAATATCAATGATATCAAAGGTTTCTCACCAATTAATCATTTTTCTGTGTTTATTTTTATTTGCTAGCTAAACCTATGAGGTTCGTGTGCTCATTTCTTAGAGCTTGAAGAGTGCATGTAATCAGAATGCAATTTGACCACTAGAGGGCATTTTGAGAGCATTTGTATATATAAAACCTTGAGCTCATACAGCATATTTACCATGTATTGATCATTGATTGTCTAAAATGTTGTTAAGTCAGAACAACAAATAAGTGGTCATTTTTCATAGGCATAGATACAAGGGTAAGCACATAAGTCACACGTATTTCTCCATGTTTTGTTGTTTCAAACTTGATAATGCGTAATACAGTGTTTTCTTTTAAATCAATAATGTTCTGACTGTCCCTTTAAGCTGTGTTATTGGCATTCAAACAGTAATATGCCATCATGGATAATTGTAATGGTAATTTTGTTTGCGATTCGGGAAACAGTTTGGACATCACATCACAGAAACCAATCAATATCATGAACAAGGATAGGTATGTGATGATGTGGTTTTCACACACTTATAACCCACACTCTGCAAACAATTTGCCTCCATGGACCCGGTCCCATAGAAGTAGATTATATACAGAGTGTGGTCCACAAGTGTATGAAAACCACATCATCACATACCTATCCATTACACGTTAAATAAAAAATAAGTAAACATGAAAACAAATACTTACTTCCTCTTCCTTCCCCTCTTCCCACGGGGCTGAGGCTCTGGGAGGGGCAACTGCCACCTCCGACGAGTTCTCATTGGAGATGTTGTGGGAAGAGTGGAAGGAAGAGTACTGGGACGACCAAGGTGAGGAGGAGGAAATGGCCGAGGAGATGGGCCGGCAGGAGGAGATGGCCCGGCAGGAGGAGATGGCCCGGCAGGAGGAGATGGCCCGGCAGGAGAAGATGGCCCGGCAGGAGAAGATGGCCCGGCAGGAGAAGATGGCCCGGCAGGAGCAGATGGCCCGGCAGGAGCAGATGGACCGGCAGGAGCAGATGGACCGGCAGGAGGCCCAGCAGATGGCGGCCCAGGATCAGGAGGCCCAGCAGATGGCGGCCCAGGAGCAGGAGGCCCAGCAGGAGGCCCAGCAGATGGCGGCCCAGGAGCAGGAGGCCCAGCAGATGGCGGCCCAGGAGCAGGAGGCCCAGCAGGAGGCGGCCCAGGAGCAGGAGGCCCAGCAGGAGGCAGACCAGCAGGAGGCAGACCAGCATGCGCCTCCCGGAAGAAATTAAACATCTCTTGTTGGAGTCAAAAGGTTCTGTTTTGGCCTTCTTCTATTCGAGTAAGGAGGTGTATGATTTGGGTTTGGCCTTCAATGATTTGGTTTTGGCCTTCAATAATTCTATTTCTGCCTTCTATATTTTGGATCCGGGAGGTACGCATCTGGTCAATGTAGTCTAGTAGAACCCGCACCTCCGCTATTTCCTCTTGTTGTGCACGGCGGGGTGCCCGTGCACAGCGGCCTGCTGGTGCACGGCGGCCTGCTGGTGCACGGCGGCCTGCTGGTGTTTGAGGGGCCTCTTCCTCTGCTTCCGTGGCCTCTTCCTCTGCTTCCGGGGCCTCTTCGTCAAGGGGGGCCTCTTCATCAAGGGGGGCCTCTTCCCTCCGAGGTGGAGATTCATCCCCACCACTCTCATCCCGGGGAAAAGGAGGAGCCGGTAGTTGCTATGCTGCCTCCTCCCCAGACTCTGTATATTTGAAAAAGAAATAAATGTATATTTTAGCATATTTCCAAATAAAGCTTTAAATTATTTAGCTTACGATACAATTACAAATGCAGCCTCATTAATCCACTTTGAAATCTAACAATCAATACGATTTCTGCATTTTCAAAACCGTGTTTGTGATATCTCTGGTCAATCTGAATGTTTTAGCGTTTGTTTTCAGTCTGTTTAAATGCACACCTAACCTATAGCCTAGATACTAATGTAACCGCAAAGTAATTGTGAATGCGTTTACGTAATAATGTGTTAAACAGCGTAATAGCATTAATCTTATCCTTAAAGGGACATGAAACCCAATGTTTTATCTTTCCTGATTTAGAAAGAGCATACAATTATAATCAACTTTCTAATTTACTTTTCTGATCTAATTTGCTTCATTCTCTGGATATTCTTTGCTGAAAAGCATATCTAGATATGCTTAGTAGCTGCTGATTGGTAGCTGCACATAGCTGCCTCCTGTGATTGGTTCACCGTGTGCATGGCTATTTCTTCATTAAAGTATATCTAAAGAATGAAGCAAATTAGGTAATATAAGTAAATTGGAATGTTGTTTAAAATTGTATTCTCTACCTTAATCATGAAAGGAAATGTTTGCGTATAGTGTCCCTTGAAATACATTCGTATGTTAATTTATTCTTAAATGAGCTTACCGTCAGATGAGAATGGCAGGTTCCCGGTATCGATTCCTCCGATACCGACTATATCTACCTCGGAGATGCTGGGACGCAACATTTCCTCCCATCGGCAGTACTCGACTACCAGTGCAGGGCCGCCACCGGTTCCTGCGGCATGTTGGGACTCCCGGGTTATCTTTTTTTTAAGATCCATCTTGCAGTTCCGGTAGCGATGTTTAATAGAGTCCATATCTCTATTCCGTCCACCCACTGCATTGACTGAATCCCTTATCTCCTGCCAGAGCCTCATCTTCTCAGTCGGGGTGGTCTTCTGATGCTGCAGCCTCCTATACCTGGCCATATAGGCTTCTACGAGGGCCTCCTTCTCCTCCATAGAAAACCTTGCCTCCCTAGTCGTCTTGGCCTTCCCCTGTGACGATGCCCTCTGTTTTCCGGACTGTGAAGCCCTACTCTGTCCGCCACTGGGCCCAGCCACTTGTTCATCTTGAACAAAGTGGCTGGGTCCACCCACCGCTTCCACCCCCTCTTCCACCCCCGCTTCCTGCCCCCCTTCCTGTCCTGTTCCTCTCCCCCTCCCTCTCCTCCCCCCTCTACCTCTCCCCTGCCTGCCCTCCATCTCTTCCCTAAACTAAACCCCAAATAAGCAAACAAAAAGTGAGTGTGATCAAATGAAAGGGGGTCAAAATAAAGAACTAAAAAGACCAAAAAAGTGCTGAAAGTGTGAAAGGGATATAAATAAAAGAGGGTAAGGAGTATTTAAATAAACAAAATGAAGAAGAAGACTAAAAGGAGGATATGTAAACTAAATGTAACTAGGGGATGGGGATGGGATGGGGTATGGGATAAGAGTAAATGGGATGAAAGGGAATGGGACTACAGGGAATGGGGTATGGAGTGTAGTATGAGAGGGTATGGGGTATGGAGTGTATGTAGTGTTATTGATAAGTGTATGTATGTATTGAATGTGTTTGCGTGTAAATGTGTTAAGTGTACAGATAAAGCACTCGCACACTCACCCAAACCAACTGTCGCTCACTAACTCACACTACCACTAACTCACACTACCACTAACTGACTCTCTCACACTACAACTAACTCTCAATAACTCACACTACAACTAACTCTCAATAACTCACACTACCACTAACTCACTCACGATAACACTAACTGACTCTCTCACACTAACACTAACTCACTCACAATAATGCACAAAATCTCAAAGCTCCAATCTCCAAAAACCCACCAGCAACACAGTCAAAGAAGCCATGCTTGTGTGGTGCTTATATACCCTGTGTAAATGTTTAATGATGTACCGGTTTGCGTTGTAAATTGTGTTCAGGTGTGCTTTATTAGTAATTAGTATTTGTGCAATGTGTATTAGGTGTGTGAATTTGCGCATGCTCATTTCGAGTTAGTATTATGTGTAAATGTTAATTTGCGATGGTGTGGTATTAGTGAAGTGTTGTATATGTATGTTTGTCCTAATATATAGTAATATTGAATGCGAGTATTTTGCTAGTGTATGATTGTGATTTTTTTTTTCCTTGTTGTTATTTTCCGTATTTCCGCATCTTAAATGATATGCGTATTCCCTGTATTTTATTTTATTAAATTTCCCCCCGCTTCTGAATGTGTAATACTTATGTGCTTTGTTTTGTGATTGTTGTTGTGACATTTGCGGTGTGTTATTGTTGTGCATTATGTGGTATACGTCATATGACCGAGCTGTGCGTATTTCTCGCGAGATCGAGTGTTAGATGAAAAAAGCGTGTTTGTTTATTTTTCCATTGATCTCTATGGGAGACTGTCTAACGCGGACGGGATTCCGCGTGTGAAATACACGCGTTAGGAGTACCGTTAAATGGTTATTTATAAACTCTAAATACCCGCGTTAAAAAACTCTGTGCGTTAGAAATAAACCACGCGTAGCTAACGCACCCCATCTACCGCCAAACTCTAAATCTAGCCGTTAATTTGGTTTTGAGGGCTTTACAGGCCCCTCCATTTTGAGCCTATGCATTCTGTGGACATTTAACTACTTTCTTGGAAAGTGTTGTTCCTTTTGGCCATCTCTTCTGATAGTTTTCTGTTACTACATGATAGCAATAGGTTTAGTAAGTATTAAGCGTTGTGGCTAAAAACCGTAAGTGATGTAGGGTATGTAATAGTTAAGTTTTTTTAAAGCCCTTAAATATGGACTATCTACATGTTTTACCCTACTAGTAACTAGCCATACATAAAAAGGGCATACTATCACTAAGAAAAAACTCTGAAATAAAATCCCCCTTTCTCTAATGACGAAACCACAAAAGAAGAAGACAGGGAGCTAACAGAGCCTTGGAGAATCTCGAAGTACCCCTGGACACCGTATATAACATATTATAATGCTAGGACAATGTTCTTCCAGCTAAGTTTAAATCAATGTAATCATAAATAAATTATGATGATACTACAATCCTAATCTCCTATCTGGACAAATTAATACACAATTTTTTTTAACTCAGATTCCACTAATAAGCTAGGTCTAATTATATATTCTGTTCACCCTAATCCAATCTACTCACTTTAACTGTATATAATAAGTTAAGTCATCTAGAGTATATAATACTTTAATAGCAATGGTTGTGCCGAATTAAACCGTTACCTCCTTTGTCATAACGTTTTGTATAATACCAACTTATCATGACAGAACCATAACATATGTAATGATTCAAATATAATGAAATTCTTTAACAGAACTAAACCACCCATTAGTATGGAATATTTCAATAATAATATCTGTACTCAATTGATCTACATAACAACTCATTGTGACAGTGCCACAATGTACACGTTGATCTCAATAAGTATATATAGTAATCTCACGCTATTTGCCACCCGCCACCTTTTACTGATTACAATATCAGTTTTTTGCATCAATACATTCAATATACAACTATGGATACGAATATGGTCAGTGGTTCTTAAAATAGAATTATGAATTGATAATGATTCATGCTTTTCTTATATAAGAAATTAAATTGGGATATATCGCAAAAGCCAAAATAACTTATCTAAGTATCTTTGTTTTTAAAAAAACATTTTCTCAAATATTCTAGATCAACCAGCAATAGACTAATGATAAGGTACATTATGCTATCAGTCAGAAAAACTTGTACCTGATAAACTTCAAAATCTAGCAAGCACAGCACTAGAGGAGAACATTCCCCAATTTGCATGATAAACTTGTGACAAGTTGTTTGATTTCATTACCACCCAACATTATATATACAAACATTATGTTAGGTTCAATAAATTATCTGTAGTTAGTAGACAAGCCACCGTAGTTTATTAATGTTGATTTAAACACTTCTAGACCTATCAGCAAAGGAATCCTGATAAGGTATACTACATTACAGTTTGAAAAAACTTTATCCAAAAAATTTTTTTTTTACATCTGATAAATGGCATATTATAGTGAACATAAAAGAATAACATGTTTTTTCCAGCTTGCGCAAAAAACATTTGAAAAGTCACTCGATCTCACTTTCATTTAAATATTATATGCTCAATTTACAAATGATGAAAAACCTACATTAACGAGACAAAAAAAAAAGAACTCTATTACATACCCTACACCACTTCCGGTTTTTAGCCACGCCCCCAAACACACTTTTTGGCGTAAAACTTTTCACTACAAAAGGGACACTTTTGACAACCAGCTGGCAGTCTTGAGAAAGGCCTAGAGGAGGCTGAAACGCGTTGACCACAGCTGGTAAGCACTATTCTGATTTTATATAAGTTTTTAGTACCATCTACACTATTGCTGTTTTTATTTGCCTTTAGGTTTAATTTATGATTTAAAAAGAAACATTTTTTTGGATTGGAGTTTCTCCCAACCACCAAAGGTTCTCACCATCAGGAACAGGAACACTGGCCCACTAATTGGGTTTGACCTAAAAGACCGTTGACTTTATTCTCACCATCAGGAACCTCAGACGGACTCTCACCACTAGGAAAATAAGGTTTCCTTTTCCACACATTATGAACTTTTGACTTTTATTTGGATCTTCACATTTAGCCTTTTTTAGGGTTCTTGTTTGTTTGATTATAATCACTGACTTTGTTCTCTTTGTTCCTTTTTTTTTTTAATCACTGACTTTGTTCTCTTTTTTTCATTTTTTGAGCATTTTTTCATTTGTAATTTTTCAAATAATTTTTTTTACTTTTGAATAAGCAAGTTGACACTGTCTGTTTTCTTTATATTTGCAATCACTAAGGATAATTTTTCACTCCCTTTTTTATACACCTTATCACCACCAACACTGGTACACAATATCTCTTACGGTATCCTCCTCCTAGTCGATATCAGCAATCCATACATTTGATTTACTGTATTTTTTAATCCACACATTGGATTGATTTCTTTCAGACATTGTTTGGAATTTTAAACTTTCTCATATTTTTATTGGGGCTACTATTATTATTGCCTCTGCATTATTTTATTATTCGGTGTTTTTATATAGATATATTCAATATTCAATTTGTACAAGAGTGGATCCACATCTTATTGTTTTTATTGTCATTTATTACCACTGTACCCACCGTGGCATGTTTTATTACAGTGGTTATTACATCAGTGGTTACAGATATATTCCTATAGATTCATTCATTTTTGTAACTGCAAAAACAAAGACTTTCTTTAAAGCACCATTGAACACAATCAAATGCATAATCAAAGAGACAATGCAGTAACACTTACTTTAAATGTCAAATGAGCAGTAGACTTTTTCTGACAAATGTTTTCTTTAATTTATTTGCCCCTGTATCATGTGACAGCCATCAGCTGAACACAGACATATAGATATTTATACTGTGAACCAGTAGCGGACCTACTCAACAGAAGACCCTAGTGCAAAAATGTTTTGGGCCCCCCACAAAGGTAACTCAGTAGTAAGCAATAGTAATAATTTACTGTACATGGCGTTCTATATACAGGTATACCTCACTTTACAGCGCTTCACTTTACATCGATTTGCTAATACAGCGCTTTGTGGAGCTGAAGTTCAACCTCCAAGGATTATGAAATAGTGCTGTAATCATTGTGAGTTTGCGAGAAAAGTGACTGGCACCATTTTGTTGTGCGCAGTTCACTCTGTTTACAGCTTTACAGTGCAATCTGTGTCTCAGTGCTATAGTTTGGCAAATTTTACTACAGTAATTGTCACTATTTTACAAGTATAGTATTTATTGAATACTATGCTGTGCTAGTGTTAAACTAAACTTAGCCCTATTGCACCCCTAATATATGCTAGTTCAAACATGTTTTCAAGTTTTTAAACACACTGGCAAGTGGAAAGAAAGCTAAAACTGCCTTGTTTCACTTTAAGGCGGTTCTCACTTTACATCGGGGCTCCGGTCCCTAACCCGCTGTATGAGCGGGGTATACCTGTAATGATTTTGAGGATAGACAGAGAAGATAGACCTGTTACCTGCACTAATAAAAGGCTCCCCAGCATTAGGATTGTACATATTCTGCACACATCTATGTATAGACTGGTTGCTATGGGCACCCCAACTCTTGGGCCCTGGTGCCACTGCACCTTCTGCACCAATGTTAGTTCCACCTCTGCTGTGAACGCTTGCACATGCTCAGTAGGAACTGATGCATCAAGAAAGAGAGACAATAAGGTAATAAATTGTGTGTACTTAGGACCCAGATTTTTGTATAGTTTCTACCCTGGAATAGCATATAGCCCCAGGTAAAGCTACTAATTGTTTATTGCATTGTGTTTCTGTGTGTGCCTTTGGGGTCCATGGGGTGGAATATTCGGAAGAGCAGTCAGCCTATTCTCCATCCCACTAACAGGTAGACTGCGACAACCTAGTTTAGGTTTTCTACTAGGTAGAATGAGTTTAATTAAAGGAACATAAAAGCTCTGCTCCTGAGCCTTCCTAGGTATGTTCTCCAACAAAGGATATAAAAAAACAAAAACAAATTAGATAATAGACGTAAATTTGAAAGTTGTTTAAAATTGTGTATTCTATCTAAACCTAAAGAAAATGTTTGGATTTCATGTCCCTTTAAGATTATTAGGTTCACCAGATACTTATTTGCCTCCTTTTTAAGGCTGGGGAAAAAAAAACTTAGTTATGGAGAGACAAGGAGGTGGCAGAAGCTGTACGTCTGCAGCTGGGAACTGGTAACATTTTTAAAAGCACAATTGTTATTTGCTAGTGAACAGACAAGCTGCACCACAAAAACCAGGGTTTCCATGTTCTAATCTCATCTACTGAAGATAATTATGGACAGATAGTGTAATGCAATCTAAGTCAGTGTACAGTGTTAAAGTAACTATTTTTAACAGAGTTCAAAGTCTATATTCAACACAGATATTGTTTGCACACTGAGATAAGGGGTTTACGCTCATTGGGCTAGCCACGGGAATTACAAGTTGAAAGTAAAAGCAATAGCTTGAGCGCAATCGCAATTTATACTAGAATGATTACCAAGACTTCAGAGGTCTAGTTAACTGTTTTGCAAAACATAAAAGTTGCACAAAACGCATAAAAAATACATTAAAAAATATAACACCATCTAATAAAAATTATTTAAAAAAAAAAATATTGCACCAAAAAAGTTATAAGGGCATAAAAATATGAGGTCTCGGGTATTAAATAAAACAGGCAAAGGGCTTTAACATAGAGATACATACATATACATGTCTAAATATATATATATATATATATATATATATATATATATATATATGTATATGTATCAAAATAACAAGAGTATTGCATTGAGCAATGATATTTTTTTTATTGGACTAACTATACATTTATAAGTTGACAAGCTTTCGGAAGAGTTCCTTCCTTTATCAAGTCTGAAGCAAAAGTCTGGAGTATTGCTCCAGACTTGATAAAGGAAGGAACTCTTCCGAAAGCTTGTCAACTTATAAGTGTATAGTTAGCCCAATAAAAAAAAAAGTATCATTGCTCAATGCAATACTCTTGTTATTTTGATATCTAAATCTCTGGACTAACACGGCTACTCCTATCAACGTATATATATGTATATATATATATGTGTGTGTGTGTGTGTGTATATATATATATTTACATATATACACATAAATACATATGCACACATATATAGACTTATATATAAGTGCATTGGAGCCCTTTTTAGTTAATTAGATGAAAACATGCAAAAGCATATTTATACAATATTCATATTTAATAGTGTTATACTGTGTATTTACTGTAAATATTTAACATTCCAATGTTCTCCACATAGCAGAATATGTTTAAAGTATTTCTAAATAGATATTCCAATATATACCTGTATATGTCGATACCTATATATATATATATATATATATATATATATATATATATTGGAATAGCTATACATTGTACCAAAATATCATCAGATATATATATATATATATATAGAAATATTTATGAATAAATGAAACATATTCTTATATGTGAAGAACATTAGAATGTGAAATATTCATATTGTCATGTCGAGTTAGCACAAATGAGAATATGCGATTGTGTTTGCACAAGAGTGTTTCCCCCCACTTTTTCTCCATTGTTTTCTAGGGGGTAATAGGTGTACGCGTACGTGGTATTCTAACTTTAGCTTTTTGCGCTTGTCGGGTTAGCATGAAAACCAAAACAGTTTACTTTCAACTCGTAATATGAGCGCAACCCAACAAGCGCAAAAAGCTTACTTCTAGTACAATTAATGCTCAAGCGAGAGCCTTAATCTGGCCCTGTATCTGTCCCTAATTATTTTCAGCAGAACAGAAAACAAAGGCATAGGTTTCTACATGGCTATTACTTTCCAGAAACTCAAGGGAATTAGAAAATGAACAATTTCAGAGTTATATTACTGGGAAGGGGGCAAAATAAATAATGGAAGCCTATTGAAAATTAGTTTTAATACACATAATTAAATATCTTATATTACATTCAAAAACTGTTTAATGTACCTTTCACACCCTGTGCTGAGCAGTTTCAGAGCTTTTAGATGCTGCTCATATTGGTGAGCACATTGGTTTTTTCAGCAGACCCTGCAGATTCACACTGTACCTTTATTTTATTTAAATATCATGATGTGTGAGAAATCTTAAACAGGTGTGAAAAAATTATATTTTTATTACAATTTTAATAAACACAGTTGTAAACAATACAATGTGACTGTATTAGGTAACCATTGTAAAATAAGAAGAAATGGAGAATAATTTAGTTTGCCAATAAAAATTAGTATTTGAAAATCAAAATATATATTTTTTTAATTTTTGTTATATTTCAGCACAATGCATTTTATTTAGCCGATGTTAACGTATACACCTGGTCAATTTAAATTCCAGCTAGGGAAATATTGTCACCTCAGTGATCAGCTTACTATAATGTCCTCAAACAGTACCTACATTTCAAAGTTGGATTTATCAACATATAAATAAGGGCCTTTTGATATTTTTTTTTATCTAACTTTGATCTACACATTTGGCCCCCCTTATATGAACTTTTACTGAAATAAAACACATTTTTTTGTGTGCCATATGATCACTTGGCTATGGAAACCTAATCCCCAGAGCCATCTTATAAGCGCTTGAGGTACTGAAGGGCCTCAAACTGTCCCAAAAGTGGGTACCACAGAGGACGACATGTAGTTATAAGTACTATAGACATTGTGCAGATGACAACTGTGTCATACTCTTAAGTGCTGATTTCACATATTTCCTTTAATATGAATTTTCAGATGAGTAATAAGATATAATTTCCGAGTAAAACATTTCCCACAGTCAGAACATGAAAATTCTTTCTCTCCTGTATGAAGTTTTTGATGTCTATTAAGATGTGATTTCAGAGTAAAACATTTCCCACAGTGTGAACATGAAAATGCTTTCTCCCCTGTATGAAGTTTTTGATGTCTATTAAGATGTGATTTCTGAGTAAAACATTTCCCGCAGTCAGAACATGAAAATGCTTTCTCCCCTGTATGAATTTTCTGATGCCTAATAAGATGGGATTTCTCAGTAAAACATTAATCACATTCAGAACATGAAAATGCTTTCTTCCCTGTATGAATTATCTGATGCTTAATGAGATATGATTTTAGAGTAAAACATTTGCCACACACAGAACATGAAAATGCTTTCTCTCCTGTATGAAGTTTCTGATGCCTAATAAGTTCTGAATTCTGAGTAAAACATTTCCCACAGTCAAAACATGAAAATACTTTCTCCCCTGTATGAATTTTCTGATGCCTATTAAGATAGGATTTCTCAGTAAAACATTACTCACAGTCAGAACATGAAAATGCTTTCTTCCCTGTATGAATTATCTGATGATTAATGAGATATGATTTTAGAGTAAAATATTTGCCACACTCAGAACATGAAAATGCTTTCTCTCCTGTATGAATTTTCTGATGCTTTATGAGATTTGATTTCACATTAAAACATTTGCCACAGTCAGAACATGAAAATGCTTTCTCTTCTATATGAATTTTCTGATGATCAGTAAGATTTGATTTCCGAATAAAACATTTGCCGCAGTCAGAACATGAAAAAGCTTTCTCTCCTATATGAATTTTCTGATGATTAGTAAGATTTGATTTCCGAGTAAAAAATTTCCCACAGTGAGAACATGAAAATACTTTCTTTTCTGTATGAATTTTCACACGATTACCAAGAGCTGATTTCAAGGTAAAAGATTTTCCAGATTCAGAACATAAGTATCCCATGTGGCTTCTCTTATTTTGAAGAAGATTAAAAGAAGTATCAGCACTCTGGTCATGATTAGGATTACTGCAGTTTGTAAATATACCTGTTGATAAAAAATACAATAAGAGTAACGTTATTTATTAATTACATGTTTTTATCCTGAGAGCATTTTAAGTGTTCTGAGTGTCCTCTACAAGGGAAGGCACCCAGCTATGACTCCTACACCTTTCACCAGCCTCCGTGCTAAGGATTAGGGGTAGTTTACCAGACATTAGGTAATATATTTATATACTCCCCAGCATCCAATATTTGTAAATTATTGAAATAAATAGAAATGAATGCAGTTATAATTTATACCTATTTTTTTTTAAAATATATTTAGACCTTTTAAAATAGTTTTCAAGGCAATTTTAGTAATTTAATTATTTGAGTTTTAAAACTACTCTTTATAACTATTACTTGTATGCACAAAGTATTCAGTTTCATTTATACCACATTTTTTTATTTTTAATGAAGATTTCCTTCACATCCTTCACATCAGATTATCATTTCATATAAAAAGTAATGTATAATGTTTAAAAAATCTATGTAGAGAACATTAGCAAATAGATATTTCTGGAATTAATTCAGTTTTTAATGTAATTAAAATATTTAGTCACACAACTGTGCTTTATAACTATTACATGTGTGCACAAATGGTGCTTTTATTTGCCCTCATAATGCCTCTTTATTTACTTTGTAAAGCTTGTTTCTTCTGCGCTACATGCTGTAATGTTGGAACTCTAGGCACTATATGCATTCTTAGTGTAGTTAAATGTAAATTTTCTAAACTAATGATTAATAATTCTTAAAGTACCTTAAAACTACTTAATTTCAAACCTTCAAAGTTATTAATATTAAATAATAATAGAATTGACACAGTCTACTTGATTTTTTTTATTGTTTAAAAAGATAAATAATGCCTTTACTACCCATTACACAGCTTCACATAACTAACATTGTTATATTACTATTCTTTATAACCTCTAAATTTGCTTGTTTTTAAGTGCCTACAGGCGGCCTCTTATCTCAGGGATTTTTATTATTTTGTTTACAGCCAGACAGAGCTAGTTCATGTGTGGCATATATATATAACATTGTGCTCGCTCCAGTGGAGAACAATAATGGTTACGCAGGAACCAGCACTAATTGGTTAAAATGCACTGAGATAAGAAGCAGTCTCAGTACAGCTAAGTAGAGGTTTAGATACAGGTAATCAGAGGTAAAAAGTGTATTAATAGATCAGTGTTGGTTATGCAAAACTTGAGAATCGGTAATAAAGGGATTATCTATCTTTTTAAACAATAACACTTTTCAAGTAGACTGTCCCTTTGAAGGTACAGTAACCTCTTTTCTCCTTATTAGATTACATATACATGGCTGTTCTTTTCTGCATTACAAATCAGTGCAAGACTGACTAAAAGGAATACACATAATAGCACACTATGTATTTTCTTAATATGTTTCAAGTGTGTATTCTCCTGTGATTAAAAACAATTTTCTTAACAAAAATAAAAAACTACTAAAAATGGGTGTATGATTAACCCCTTAAAGTCCTGAAACTTCATGTATAAATAATAAAAAGAACAAATAGGGAGCTTTTGAAATCACTCATGCATAAAACACCTTTTTATAAAATACATTTATGAAAATCACTTGAGTATATGTACATCATATAAATCCATACAAAAGTTAAAGAATTTAGTATAGCAAAATGTCACAGAAATGACGCTAGCCAAGAGGAACTGTCCTGGAAGTAACTTAGATAAGGCTCTTTACAATCAAGTCCAAAATATTTGTATATGATGCTATGCTCGCACAGGGTTTGAACAGTATAAAAGCAACTACTTCCAATCACAGTGTCTGCCATCTCCTTGCCCTTGAAAATTAGGTGATTATTGGATGATGTTGGGACATAAATCCATACCTTTGGGCTACATGCTGTGGAATTCCATCGGTTTAAGGCTTCAATTCTAAGCCGGGGGCAGGGGCATGGTATCGAGGTGGTCAGTAGACGGAGCACTCCTCCAATCCTAGCTGCAAAGATGTTGGATATACCAGCGCAACTACCCCAGCAAGTAAGGACCTCAGCTAGAGTAGGTGGTAGATTTATTATCACAGATGATCAGGTGGCACTATAAACAAGTGCTGTCAAATATATATACAAGCTGGAGTCCTTCACTGGAGAATAGCAAAACAAAATAAGCCAACAATCATTTCACCTTGTGCTGAGACTTCGTCAGGGCCCATTTAATGCAAATAATCCTTTGGATTTTTATAGAGCACCTTGTGCGTCTCCCTCCCTGAAACAATGCAGGTGAATTTTGGTTCCTACACTTATCCAGTTATTGATTCATACTGATTATGTTACTTTCTGCAACTAATGCAAAATGTATACAAATACAATACAAAATAACAAAATGAACCATGGCTTTTACAACGATGGTTGTAAAAGCTTCACTAGGATCCCATTTGCATGGCTTTGCCAGTGTTTTTTTTTTTTATAGGTAATTAGAAAGGAATGCTCACCAGGCAATGCAAGGTACAGTAACAAGGAGGCAGACAAATGTTTCTGGGTATCAAAAGGGTTAAGCAGTAGAATAATCAGGGAGCAAGGCGGCGGCATGACATAGCCTCCCCCAAAGAGTACCTTCGGGACCCTAGGCTGGCTTAGAGTGGTGACCAGCATGGAAGCTGGAGACAAGGGAAGGAGCATGCACATCACAGGTAGGAACCCAGGAACAATTCACAGTTCAATGTTGACCAGCAAAAGCCTTGTACCTGGAGACAGCATAACTGAGAGCGTATTTCATGCCAATGAGCAGTAAGGTCAGAAAACCAATGTTCAGCAGCGGGGACCCTCACAGAAGGAGCAGAAAGAGGAAAGACACAAGGCTGGTAACCGGCAGCTGCTTGAAAATGAGAACATCGAAGTTCTGCTAAGGGTAGCAATTCGGACCAGTTGGAATGCTGTAAATTTACATAAGCTCTGAGATAAGCCTCTAGGTCTTGGTTTGTTCTTTCCGTCTGCCTATTTGTTTGAGGGTGATAACCAGAGGACAAGGAGACAGTAGTACCAAGCAGTTTGCATAGACCTCTCCATAAGGCAGAAACAAATTGAGGACCTCTGTCAGAGACAATATTCACAGGAATGACATGTAGTCGAATCACATGGGAGAGTAACAGATCTGCCAATTCTTGGGCAGTAGGCAACTTGGCTAAAGGTACAAAATGGGCAAGCTTAGAAAACTGATACACTACAACCCAAATTACTGCATTGTTGTTGGAAGGAGGTAGATTCACAACAAAATACATGGCAATGTGTGTCCAAGGCTGCTTTGGTATGTACAGGGGTTGAAGCCGACCATGAGGTAAGGATCGAGGTGTCTTGTTGATGACACATGTCTGACAGTCTTTGAAATACTCTTGAATATCGGACTACATGGTAGGCCATAAAGACAAGAAGAATGGTTCTAGCTCCCCATAAGTCCCCAAACAAAATATTCTTAAGTCAGGATGCTTCAAAATTAAGTCAGATTTGTAGGTGCAATATAAAAACAACAAACAACGGAAGAAAAGTAATTAAAGAAAAAAAAGATGACTCTAGGCCGCAACAGCAGACACATTTCATGTGGGGCTACTGCACTTGTTCACTGCTTTACAAGCTAATCTGCCTCCAATCTATTTAAAGACACATCTTTAATTAAAGAAAATAAAACTTAAAGGGACAGTCTACATAAAAATGTTTATTGTTTTAAAAAATAGATAATCCCTTTATTACCCATTCCCTAAATTTGCATAACCAACACAGTTATATTAATACACTTTTAACCTCTTTGATTACCGTGTATCTAAGCCTCTGCAAACTGCCCTCTTATTTCAGTTCTTTTGACAGACTTGCACTTTAGCCAATCAGTGCTGACTCCTAGGTAACTCCACGTGCGTGAGCACAGTGTTATCTATATGATACACTTAAACTAACACCCTCTAGTGGTGAAAAACTGTCAAAATGCATTCATATAAGAGGCAGTCTTCAAGGTCCAAGAAATTAGCATATGAACCTCCTAGGTTTAGCTTTCAACTAAGAATACCAAGAGAACAAAGCAAAATTGGTGATTAAAGTAAATGGAAAAGTTTTTTTAAAATTACATGCCCCATCTGAATCAAGAAAGTTTATTTTGGACTAGACTATCCCTTTAACCCTTTTCTAACTGAAGAACATTTTTACAGATTATACAAACAATACCATTATATTTGTTAAATGTTATATTATATTTACTAGTTTAACCTTAATGGGTATTTATTCAGATTTTATTCTTTGAACTATATTAATTAGTTTTTAAATGTTTGAACCTCTCAAGTTTTATATATTAAGAGAGAAGTTTAAAGGTTCGCACCAAACCAGGTTGACCGGACAATTTGCTGTCATGAGCCCAGGACAGCACAGGAGTACAGAGACTAGTGGGCACAAAGAGGATATCAGAAGCAGTAGGAGCCTGGGGACGTTTTCTATTTTGTGCCTGCTGCAGTCTTTTGAGAAGACGTGCTGAGTTGACTAATCACACAGGAGGGAGGAATGATATGCTCAACAGGGGTTTCAGATGAATCAGTGGGGAAACTGGCGGGGCAAGGCGTCTGCCTTCTTATTTTTGGTTTTAGGAACATAGGAGACCACAAAGTTAAAACGAGAGAAGAATAAGGCTCATATGGCCTGTCTAGGATTGAGACGGAGAGCAGTTTCCAAATACGTCAGGTTCTTATGATCAGTAAGGATTTATATGGGGTTAGCAGTACCCTCTAGCCAATGTCGCAATTCAGTAAGTGCCATCTTAATGGCTAAAAGTTTACCATTTCCCACATCGTAATTCCTCTCTGCAGTGGAGAATCATTTGGAAAAGAAGGCTACTGGGTGCATTTTGGACATGGAAGGGTCCCTTTGCGTCAAGACCGCACCAGCTCCTATCTCAGAGGCATCGACCTAATAGAGAATAAAGCCAATATGGGTGATGTATATACACAGTATGGCTGATGTATGCACAATATGGATGTATTTAGAGCAACTTTCTAGTAACTTCTGGAATCACAGCTTCACATATAATCCCCCTCCTCCCTATGGGATGTGTCTTAGTACCAGGTTGTGTGCAGCTCTTGTCACATCTTCACTGTTTTAATGTCTCTAAACCTCTACGACTTAAGACTAAACGTTCAATTTCCATATCATTAAGTTCAGAGATTCGATATCTGGATGGAAGAATGGACCTTGAGATAGAAGGTCTGGCCTTAGAGGAAGAAGTATAAAACACAAACAAGGTGGTCTCCTTGCAAAATTCCTTATTTATTTGTGTACAAGAGGAACAGGAACAAACAAAGTCACGACGTTTCGGGGCTGTGCCCCTTAATCATGTGATGGAGGAAGAGGTCAAGGCGGGCAACTGGACATTTTTACAAGGTCCACATACCAAATCCTGTGAGGCCATGCTGGGGCTATCAGAAACAGATAAGATTGTTCCATAATGATCTTTCAGATCATTCTTGGAAGTAGAACCAGAGGGGAAAAATGTAAGCAGGCTGATAAGACCAAGGTACTGCTAGAGAATCTAAAATTTCCGCCTGAGGATCCCTGGACCTTGAGAGATACCTGGGAAGTTTCTTGTTCAAATGAAAGGCCATCAGATCTATTTCTGGAAGGCCCCACATCTGTACAAGTTCATAGAACACATCTGGATGGAGAGACAAGTACCCCGGATGTAGAGATTGACGGCTGAGATAATCCACTTACCAGTTGTTTATACCTGGGATATGAATCGCAGTGATTAAACAAGAATTGGATTCCGCCCCAAAAAAGTATTCCAGATACTTCTTTCATTGCTAGGAGACTGTGAGCCCCCTTTGATGATTGACATATGCCACTGTTGTGATATTGTCTGCCTGAAAACCAATGTAAGGTTGTCTCTTTAATAGAGGCCAAGCCTTAAGAGCTCTGCATAGAGCACGGAGTTCCAGGATATTGATTAGTAACCTTGTATCTTGAGGATTCCAAACTCCTTGTGCTGTCAGAGACCCCCAGACAGCTCCCCAACCTGTAAGACTTGCATCTGTTGTGATTACAGACCAGGTAGGATGAACAAAGGAGGCCCCTTGAAAAATAAAGTGGTGGTTTAACCACCAAGTCAGAGAAAGTTGTGCATTGTGATTTAAGAATATCAGTTGGGATATCTGAGTGTAATCCTTGCACCATTAGTGTAACTTTTAAAGTTATAGAGGTCTCATATGAAAACAAATAAAGGGGATCGCGTCCAATGATGCAATCATGAGACCTAACACTTCCATACACATGGCGACTGAAGGGGATGATAGGGACTGAAGGTTTAGACAAGCTGAAACCAATTTCAATTGTCTCTTTTCTGTTAGGGATAGAGTCATGGTCACTGAATCTATCTGGAAACCTAAAAAGGTGACCTTTGTCTGAGGAATCAAGAAACTCCTTGGTAAATTGATCCTCCAACCAAGTCTTCAAAGAAACAATAGTTGTGTCGTGTGAGAGTCTGCTAAATGAAAAGATTGAGTTAGTACCAAGATATCGTCCAAATAAGGAAACATTGCAATACCCTGCTCTCTAAATACAGATAGAAGGGCACCTAGAACCTTTAAGAATATTCTCTGAGCTGTTGCTAGGCCAAATGGAAGAGCGATAAATTGGTAATGTTTGTCTAGAAAAGTGAATCTCAGAAATTGATAGTGATTTTAAAGGGACAGTCTACCAGAGAATTGTTATTGTTTTAAAAGATAGATAATCCCTTTATTACCCATTCCCCAGTTTTGCATAACCAACACAGTTATATTAATATACTTTTTACCTCTGTGATTACCTTGTATCTAGGAACCTTCTTCTAGCCCCCTGATCACATGACTGTGACTGTTTATTATCTATTGTCTTAAATTTAGCATTGTTTTGTGCTAAATCTTAAATAACCCCCTATGCCTGAACACAGTGTTATCTATATGGCCCACGTGTACTTTCTGTCTCTTTGTGTTGAAAATAGATTTAAAAAGCATGTCATAAGAGGCAGCCATATAAAGGCTTAGAAATTAGCATATGAGCCTACCTATGTTTAGTTTAAACTAAGAATACCAAGAGAAAAAAGCAAATTTGATGATAAAAGTAAATTGGAAAGTTGATTAAAATTAAAAGTCCTATCTGAATAATGAAAGTTTAATTTATACTAGACTGTCTCTTTCAGGCCCATTTATCAAGCTCCGTACAGAGCTTGAAGGGCCGTGTTGCTGGCGAGTCTTCAGACTCGCCCGAAACACAACTTATGAAGCAGCGGTCACAACAGCTAATGGCTGTTGCATGGGCTGTTGGCACAGTCAAACATATCACATGCTTTGAATCAAATATTGTACAGACACCTCCTTCGTTGTTGAAATTGTTACAATGGTCTGCTGAGGATTTAGCAGGTCATTCTGCACGTGTAGCTCAATGGGTATTGTGCTTGCAAGCAGAAAGAATTACTATTCAGATTAGCCCTACTTATGTTTTACCTCAGTTAATGCAGATACCTGGCGAGGTACATGATTCTATGTCACAAGTGGAACAGGAGAAAATTTCTCCATTCACTTTGATTCCACATGGGTATAAAAAGACTAACAATTTTTTTGTAGACGGAGCTAGATCCTTTTCAGATGGCAGTTTTCATACAGGATTTGCTGTACATTATGCAAATAATGGTCACACATAAACGTTTCGTTTTCCAGGAAATATGTCTGCACAAGGAGCAGAATTGGAAGATGTTAAAAAGGCAATAGTTATCTGATGGTTACACTAATAATTATACAGACAGCAGTTTTGTTCACAAAGCATTGACATTACATTTGGGATTTGGGAGAAAAGGGGAATGGTAGATTCTCAAAACAAACCCTATAAGCATGGGTCTATTTTACAGGAGTTTTTTTGAAAGAGAAAAATATACACTATCAAGATGTGCTAGTATAAAAGTGAAGGCACATCAGTCAGGAGACAGTCCTATAATAACTGCAAATAGGGTTGCAGATCAGGCAGCAAGAAAAGCAGCATTGGTGGGTAAACCATATCTTCAAGAAGTTTTAGTTTTATCAGCTGTTACACCTGACAATCCTAAAACTGATACATTACAGGATTTGATAAAATTGCAGGAGGAAAATCTAGAAAGAATTCAACACAGAATTATGGTGTAAAGGAAGACTGGAAATTTGTTACCATATGTTCCTAATCCTTTGTGTACAGAAATGGTTAAATTCAACCATGAAGTGTTAGGACAAGTGGGGAGAGACAAATTGTACAGCAAGGAAGTGACACAAGAATGTTTGCAGAATGCGCCTAGGCCAAAGGGACAAAAATCTGTTATGCAAAAAGTAACTTCTTGTTCTTGGGAAGCAATACAAATTGATTTTATTAGGCTTTGCCACCTGCAAAAGGGGGATAGACATATGGGCCTAGATTTGGAGTTCGGCGGTAGCCGTCAAAACCAGCGTTAGAGGCTCCTAACGCTGGTTTTGGCCGCCCGCTGGTATTTGGAGTCAGTGATTAAAGGGTCTAACGCTCACTTTTCAGCCGCGACTTTTCCATACCGCAGATCCCCCTACGCCATTTGCGTATCCTATCTTTTCAATGGGATCTTCCTAACGCCGGTATTTAGAGTCGTTTCTGAAGTGAGCGTTAGAGCTCTAACGACAAAATTCCAGCCGCCTGAAAAAAGCAGGAGTTAAGAGCTTTCTGGCTAACGCCGGTTCATAAAGCTCTTAACTACTGTACCCTAAAGTACACTAACACCCATAAACTACCTATGTACCCCTAAACCGAGCTCCCCCCACATCGCCGCCACTGGATTTAAATTTTTAACCCCTAATCTGCCGACCGCCACCTACGTTATACTTATGTACCCCTAATCTGCTGCCCCTAACACC
This sequence comes from Bombina bombina, assembly GCF_027579735.1. Lineage (NCBI taxonomy): Eukaryota > Metazoa > Chordata > Amphibia > Anura > Bombinatoridae > Bombina > Bombina bombina. Next base: position 854,340,129 of record NC_069502.1, read on the forward strand.
GCCGACCCCTATATTATATTTATTAACCCCTAACCTGCCCCCCACAACGTCGCCGCCAGCTACTTAAAATAATTAACCCCTAATCTTCCGACCGCAAAGCGCCGCCACCTACGTTATCCTTATGTACCCCTAATCTGCTACCCCTAACACCGCCGACCCCTATATTATATTTATTAACCCCTAATCTGCCCCCCTCAACGTCGCCGACACCTGCCTACACTTATTAACCCCTAATCTGCCGAGCGGACCTGAGCGCTACTATAATAAAGTTATTAACCCCTAACCCGCCTCACTAACCCTATCATAAATAGTATTAACCCCTAATCTGCCCTCCCTAACATCGCCGACACCTACCTTCAATTATTAACCCCTAATCTGCCGAGCGGACCTCACCGCTACTATAATAAATGTATTAACCCCTAAAGCTAAGTCTAACCCTAACACTAACACCCCCCCTAAATTAAATATAATTTTAATCTAACGAAATAAATTAACTCTTATTAAATAACTTATTCCTATTTAAAGCTAAATACTTACCTGTAAAATAAATCCTAATATAGCTACAATATAAATTATAATTATATTATAGCTATTTTAGGATTAATATTTATTTTACAGGCAACTTTTTAATTATTTTAACCAGGTACAATAGCTATTAAATAGTTAAGAACTATTTAATAGCTACCTAGTTAAAATAATAACAAATTTACCTGTAAAATAAATCCTAACCTAAGATATAATTAAACCTAACACTACCCTATCAATAAATTAATTAAATAAACTACCTACAATTAACCTAACACTACACTATCAATAAATTAATTAAACACAATTGCTACAAATAAATACAATTAAATAAACTAGCTAAAGTACAAAAAATAAAAAAGAACTAAGTTACAAAAAATAATAAAATATTTACAAACATAAGAAAAATATTACAACAATTTTAAACTAATTACACCTACTCTAAGCCCCCTAATAAAATAACAAAGCCCCCCAAAATAAAAAATTCCCTACCCTATTCTAAATTAAAAAAGTTACAAGCTCTTTTACCTTACCAGCCCTGAACAGGGCCCTTTGCGGGGCATGCCCCAAGGATTTCAGCTCTTTTGCCTGTAAAAAAAAACATACCATACCCCCCCCAACATTACAACCCACCACCCACATACCCCTAATCTAACCCAAACCCCCCTTAAATAAACCTAACACTAAGCCCCTGAAGATCTTCCTACCTTGTCTTCACCATACCAGGTTCACCGATCCGTCCTGGCTCCAACATCTTCATCCAACCCAAGCGGGGGTTGGCGATCCATCATCCGGTGCTGAAGAGGTCCAGAAGAGGCTCCAAAGTCTTCCTCCTATCCGGCAAGAAGAGGACATCCGGACCGGCAAACATCTTCTCCAAGCGGCATCTTCAATCTTCTTCCATCCGGTGCGGAGCGGGTCCATCTTGAAGCAGGCGACGCGGATCCATCCTCTTCTTCCGTTGTCTCCCGACGAATGACGGTTCCTTTAAGGGACGTCATCCAAGATGGCGTCCCTCGAATTCCGATTGGCTGATAGGATTCTATCAGCCAATCGGAATTAAGGTAGGAATTTTCTGATTGGCTGATGGAATCAGCCAATCAGAATCAAGTTCAATCCGATTGGCTGATCCAATCAGCCAATCAGATTGAGCTCGCATTCTATTGGGTGTTCCGATCAGCCAATAGAATGCGAGCTCAATCTGATTGGCTGATCGGATCAGCCAATCGGATTGAACTTGATTCTGATTGGCTGATTCCATCAGCCAATCAGAATTTTCCTACCTTAATTCCGATTGGCTGATAGAATCCTATCAGCCAATCGGAATTCGAGGGACGCCATCTTGGATGACGTCCCTTAAAGGAACCGTCATTCGTCGGGAGACAACGGAAGAAGAGGATGGATCCGCGTCGCCTGCTTCAAGATGGACCCGCTCCACACCGGATGGAAGAAGATTGAAGATGCCGCTTGGAGAAGATGTTTGCCGGTCCGGATGTCCTCTTCTTGCCGGATAGGAGGAAGACTTTGGAGCCTCTTCTGGACCTCTTCAGCACCGGATGATGGATCGCCAACCCCCGCTTGGGTTGGATGAAGATGTTGGAGCCAGGACGGATCGGTGAACCTGGTATGGTGAAGACAAGGTAGGAAGATCTTCAGGGGCTTAGTGTTAGGTTTATTTAAGGGGGGTTTGGGTTAGATTAGGGGTATGTGGGTGGTGGGTTGTAATGTTGGGGGGGGGGGTATGGTATGTTTTTTTTTACAGGCAAAAGAGCTGAAATCCTTGGGGCATGCCCTGCAAAGGGCCCTGTTCAGGGCTGGTAAGGTAAAAGAGCTTGTAACTTTTTAAATTTAGAATAGGGTAGGGAATTTTTTATTTTGGGGGGCTTTGTTATTTTATTAGGGGGCTTAGAGTAGGTGTAATTAGTTTAAAATTGTTGTAATATTTTTCTTATGTTTGTAAATATTTTATTATTTTTTGTAACTTAGTTCTTTTTTATTTTTTGTACTTTAGCTAGTTTATTTAATTTTTTTTTTTTTTAGCAATTGTGTTTAATTAATGTATTGATAGTGTAGTGTTAGGTTTAATTGTAGATAATTGTAGATAGTTTATTTAATTAATTTATTGATAGGGTAGTGTTAGGTTTAATTATAACTTAGGTTAGGACTTATTTTACAGGTAAATTTGTTATTATTTTAACTAGGTAACTATTAAATAGTTCTTAACTATTTAATAGCTATTGTACCTGGTTAAAATAATTAAAAAGTTGCCTGTAAAATAAATATTAATCCTAAAATAGCTATAATATAATTATAATTTATATTGTAGCTATATTAGGGTTTATTTTACAGGTAAGTATTTAGCTTTAAATAGGAATAAGTTATTTAATAAGAGTTAATTTATTTAGTTAGATGTAAATTATATTTAACTTAGGGGGGTGTTAGTATTAGGGTTAGACTTAGCTTTAGGGGTTAATACATTTATTAGAGTAGCGGTGAGCTCCGGTCGTCAGATTAGGGGTTAATAATTGAAGGTAGGTGTCGGCGATGTTAGGGAGGGCAGATTAGGGGTTAATACTATTTATGATAGGGTTAGTGAGGCGGGTTAGGGGTTAATAACTTTATTATAGTAGCGCTCAGGTCCGCTCGGCAGATTAGGAGTTAATAAGTGTAGGCAGGTGTCGGCGACGTTGAGGGGGGCAGATTAGGGGTTAATAAATATAATATAGGGGTCGGCGATGTTAGGGCAGCAGATTAGGGGTACATAGGGATAACGTAGGTTGCGGCGGTTTACGGAGCGGCAGATTAGGGGTTAAAAAAATATGCAGGGGTCAGCGATAGCGGGAGCGGCAGATTAGGGGTTAATAAGTGTAAGGTTAGGGGTGTTTAGACTCGGGGTACATGTTAGAGTGTTAGGTGCAGACGTAGGAAGTGTTTCCCCATAGGAAACAATGGGGCTGCGTTAGGAGCTGAACGCTGCTTTTTTGCAGGTGTTAGGTTTTTTTTCAGCTCAAACAGTCCCATTGTTTCCTATGGGAGAATCGTGCACGAGCACGTTTTTGAGGCCGGCCGCGTCCGTAAGCAACTCTGGTATCGAGAGTTGCATTTGCGGTAAAAATGCTCTACGCTCCTTTTTTGGAGCCTAACGCAGCATTTGTTTAAACTCTCGATACCAGAGTTAAATTTATGGTGCGGCCAGAAAAAAGCCCGCGGAGCGTTAACAGCCCTTTTCCCGCCGAACTCCAAATCTAGGCCATGGTTTGGTTGTTGTTGATAATTTCTCTAAGTGGGTAGAAGCAGTTCCATTAAAGACAAATACTGCACAAACATTATGGGCATCTATATTTTCTATTTGGGGTTTTCCTAGGATTAATGAAGGTGACCAATGTACTCATTTTACAGGAAAGTGATGCAGGCTCTGTGTGCTTTGTTAGGAATACAACAAAGGTTTTAAGTACCTTATCTTCCATAATCAGCTGGGATGGTGGAGCGTATGAACAGAACTATTAAATAAAGGTTACGCAAGGCTATTTAGGATGAAGAGAAGTGTTGGTTACAACATTTACCTGATATCCTGATTTCCATTTGTTCTGCTCCCAATGCTACAACTCAGGTAACACCTTATGAATGATATGGTAGAGAAATGCATGTAACAAATCCAGGAGACATTATTTATTCCAGGTCCAATAAAACAGTTTATAAAACAAACTGTATGGCTGAATCAGTTCCAGAACAAGTTAAAGGTTCTTAAAAACTTTCAGAAACAGAGGTCCATGGCATGCTGGTTGGGAAGGTCCTTATGTGATTCAGAAAAAGCTATTGTTAGTTATAGCACGTGATACTTGTAACAAAAGAAAGCAACATTCTTTGTGTGTACACATTGATCAATGTAAACCTACAGTTAACTCGCACTTGTTTCTGTTTTACAGATATTGAATGCAATGGCATTCAAAAATGCATATGCACATACGTGTACACTTTTCATACAGGTTTTAAAGAACTTAAAGGGACAGTCTGGTCTGTTTATGAAAAAAACAAAAACTATGCACTTTAAAGACGGAATAATAAAAGGAGCGGCTATCCCTTTAAGAATTAAGGAACTGCTTGAGGGTATAAAAAGCCGGCATTATGGACTCACAAACTGAGCTTGAAAAAGAATTTGAAACGCGTTGCTCAGTTGATCTATATTATATGCTGCTTACTGCTCACAAGCTGAATTTGTGACTCTAAGAACTGTTTTGCAGTTTATGTTCACCTCTACAGGTGTTCTCTTTGGCGCCAATTCCGGATATTCCCCTGGGTCGTTCCTTGTAGTCGGCTGTTGTTTGGGCTGTAAGACAAGTCTGTGAAAAGATCCAACACACACTGGGACCCCTGCTGCTGAGGAGAGTCGATCCAACACACACTGGGACCCCTGCTGCTGAGGAGAGTCGGGCGCGGCACAGATTTCTCGGTACTAAAGTGTAAGTACCGATATTTGTTTGCTTTATAAATACCAAACACCAATTTAAGCGGACGCTTCTGTCTTTCACCTAGACGCCATATACCATTCAGAACAAGCCGGGAGGATCCAGAAGACCGCTATCGTATACTCCGTTTTGTGGAAAGCTTGTGAAGGACGCTTTGTCTGGATATACATCTACATTCCGGAGCCTGTCTAAAAAGTCTCCGTTTGGGCTACAAGAGCAACTTTTTAACTTTTGTCTTTTGTGATTTTATTTTATGTTTAGCAGGTTTATTAGTTAGGACCGGTCACTATTAGATATGCTATAAAATATTAGATATATTATTAAAGTTTTCTGTAGATGAATTATTTTTAAGTTTTATTATTGTTTTGAGTTTATTTTGGGAATTAGTATTATATAAATTTAAATTTTTAATCCCTGCTTCTCAAATGTGTTTTATTTCATGTTTATATAAACAAGCTCATTTTATTTTTTGAGCACTAAATAAATTTATTTACCCTTAAGTTTGAGACAGAATTATTCCTTATAGTGGAATTAGAGCTTAAAAGCTAAATTATTCTAGAGACGCACATGGTTATACATTCTAAATTCTAAGTATAAGACCTTTAGTAGCTGATTACATTCTCCTTTTTATACCATTTACTTTAGCATCTAGTTTTGCGCACTTATATTCTTTTGTAATTCCTTGTTTATCATGGATTACCATATATTGGAATCTTATACAGTCATTTCTAAGGCTTTAGTAAATAAATATTTTTCATAACTGTCATACTTATAAAGTATCAAAGGGGAAAATGATAGAGAATAAAGCCAATATGGCTACACATTATGGCTGATGTATATACACAAGATGGCTGATGTATATGCACAATATGGCTGATGTATATGCACAATATGGCTGATGTATATACACAAGATGGCTGATGTATATACACAAGATGGCTGATATATGCACAATATGGCTGATATATGCACAATATGGCTGATGTATATACACAATATAGCTGATATATATACATAATATGGCTGATGTATATACACAAGATGGCTGATGTATGCACAATATGTCTGATGTATATACACATTATGGCTGATGTATGCACAATATGGCTGATATATGCACAATATGGCTGATATATGCACAATATGGCTGATGTATATACATAATATAGCTGATGTATATACACAATATAGCTGATGTATATACACAATATGGCTGATGTATATATACACAATATGGCTGATGTATGCACACAATATGGCTGATGTATATACACATTATGGCTGATGTATGCACAATATGGCTGATGTATATACACAATATGGCTGATGTATATACACAATATGGCTGATGTATATACACAATATAGCTGATATATATACATAATATGGCTGATGTATATACACAAGATGGCTGATGTATGCACAATATGTCTGATGTATATACACATTATGGCTGATGTATGCACAATATGGCTGATGTATGCACAATATGGCTGATGTATATACACAATATGGCTGATGTATATACACAATATGGCTGATGTATATACACATTATGGCTGATGTATATACACATTATGGCTGATGTATATACACATTATGGCTGATGTATATACACATTATGGCTGATGTATATACACATTATGGCTGATGTATATACACAATATGGCTGATGTATATACACAATATGGCTGATGTATATACACAATATGGCTGATGTATATACACAATATGGCTGATGTATGCACAATATGGCTGATGTATATACACAATATGGCTGATGTATATACACATTATGGCTGATGTATATACACAATATGGCTGATGTATACACAATATGGCTGATGTATATACACAATATGGCTGATGTATATACACAATATGGCTGATGTATGCACAATATGGATGTATTTAGTTAGAGTCACTTTCTAGTAACTTCTGGAATCCCAGCTTCACACACAACCCCCCTCCCCCCTATGGAATGTGGCTTAGTACCAGGTTGTGTGCCGCTCTGGTGACATCTTCACTGCTTTAATGTCTGATGTCACAAAATGTATGTCTTGTTAAACACACCCACTTTATTTTACACAACAAACCTATTTTTACTATAGAATGTAAGAGAATATTCTGGAACTTTGTAGAAATTGGTGTGTATGAGAGAAGTAGGGTATAAAAGCCTGTGCTGAAGCCTTTTTTATCAAACATTGCTAGAACATCTGCATCTATGTCTCCGGTTTGTTACATTTTAATCTGTTACTTGCTGTTCAAGGATTGGAATAAAATAAGGTTGTTTATATCTCTGTGTTTGGGAAGTTCCTGTAACAGTAACCATCTGAGAAAAAAAGGTCGCCAGTACAGAATTTTCCCTTTACTGAGTCATTAAGTATAAAAATGATATGCTCTAATCAATTAAAACATGTATTTTTATGATTATTGACCGTACACTACTGTGTGTTTAACCACACAAAGGGGTCAAAAACAGAGCAGAAACACGACTTGGGACTCGCAAAGCACTGCTGATCCCTAGTGGAAAACGCTGCTGATCCAATCATCAGTGATAGTCGCACAACTCAGATGTGGAATTAGCACTGCTGATTGGATCATCAGATGTGGAATTAGCACTGCTGATTGGATCAGTGGAGTTTTCCGCTCTGTATCACCAGTGCTCTGCAAGTCCTGAATGGTATTTCTACTCTATATTTAACCCATTTCTTGGGGTTAAAAACACAGTAGTCTAGGGTCCATAGTTTTAAAACGACATGCTCTAATGGATTACAGCATTACATTTTTTTTATTATAATGGCACTTTCATATGCACTAATCACCTGTAGCTGCATTTATAGGAACTTCATCCCCCTCAGTCTTCATTTGATCACACACATACGATTCTCCTCTGTGCTTAACTGCTGAGCCATCTGAAGATGCAACATCCATACGCCCTGTACAGTGAGAATATAATTGTATTGTGTGTACCCTACATGCCTCACAGACAACATATGTGCATACTCGCCTGTAACCTGTGTAACTTGTGTGCCTCAGACACAACATATTTCTACACTTACCTGTAAAACGTATTACTCAGACACAACATATGTGTACATCAAACTGTAATCTTCATCCCTCAGACACACCACAAATGCACTCACCTGTAATCTTCATCCCTCTGACACAACATACATGCACACTCACCTGTAACCTTCATCCTTCTGACACATCATACATGCACACTCACCTGTAACCTTCATCCCTCTGACACAACATACATGCACACTCACCTGTAACCTTCATCCTTCTGACACATCATACATGCACACTCACCTGTAACCTTCATCCCTCTTACACAACATACATGCACACTCACCTGTAACCTTCATCCCTCAGACACACCACAAATGCACACTCACCTGTAACCTTCATCCCTCTGACACAACATACATGCACACTCACCTGTAACCGTCATCCCTCTGACACAACATACATGCACACTCACCTGTAACCTTCATCCCTCTGACACAACATACATGCACACTCACCTGTAACCTTCATCCCTCTGACACAACATACATGCACACTCACCTGTAACCTTCATCCCTCTGACACAACATACATGCACACTCACCTGTAATCTTCATCCTTCTGACACATCATACATGCACACTCACCTGTAACCTTCATTCCTCTGACACACCACAAATGCACACTCACCTGTAACCTTCATCCCTCTGACACAACATACATGCACACTCACCTGTAACCTTCATCCCTCTGACACAACATACATGCACACTCACCTGTAATCTTCATCCTTCTGACACATCATACATGCACACTCACCTGTAACCTTCATCCTTCTGACACATCATACATGCACACTCACCTGTAACCTTCATCCCTCTGACACAACATACATGCACACTTACCTGTAACCTTCATCCCTCTGACACATCATACATGCACACTCACCTGTAACCTTCATCCCTCTGACACATCATACATGCACACTCACCTGTAACCTTCCTCCCTCTGACACAACATACATGCACACTCACCTGTAACCTTCATCCCTCTGACACAACATACATGCACACTCACCTGTAACCTTCCTCCCTCTGACACAACATACATGCACACTCACCTGTAATCTTCATCCCTCAGACACACCACAAATGCACTCACCTGTTATCTTCATCCCTCTGACACAACATACATGCACACTCACCTGTAACCTTCATCCCTCTGACACAACATACATGCACACTTACCTGTAACCTTCATCCCTCTGACACAACATACATGCACACTCACCTGTAACCTTCATCCCTCTGACACAACATACATGCACACTCACCTGTAACCTTCATCCCTCTGACACAACATACATGCACACTCACCTGTAACCTTCATCCCTCTGACACATCATACATGCACACTCACCTGTAACCTTCATCCCTCTGACACAACATACATGCACACTCACCTGTAACCTTAATCCCTCTGACACAACATACATGCACACTTACCTGTAACCTTCATCCCTCTGACACAACATACATGCACACTCACCTGTAACCTTCATCCCTCTGACACAACATACATGCACACTCACCTGTAATCTTCATCCCTCAGACACACCACAAATGCACTCACCTGTTATCTTCATCCCTCTGACACAACATACATGCACACTCACCTGTAACCTTCATCCCTCTGACACAACATACATGCACACTTACCTGTAACCTTCATCCCTCTGACACAACATACATGCACACTCACCTGTAACCTTCATCCCTCTGACACAACATACATGCACACTCACCTGTAACCTTCATCCCTCTGACACAACATACATGCACACTCACCTGTAACCTTCATCCCTCTGACACATCATACATGCACACTCACCTGTAACCTTCATCCCTCTGACACAACATACATGCACACTCACCTGTAACCTTCATCCCTCTGACACAACACACATGCACACTCACCTGTAACCTTCATCCCTCTGACACAACATACATGCACACTCACCTGTAACCTTCATCCCTCTGACACAACATACATGCACACTCACCTGTAACCTTCATTCCTCTGACACAACACACATGCACACTTACCTGTAACCTTCATCCCTCTGACACAACAAACATGCACACTCACCTGTAACCTTCATCCCTCTGACACAACATACATGCACACTTACCTGTAACCTTCATTCCTCTGACACAACATACATGCACACTTATCTGTAACCTTCATTCCTCTGACACAACATACATGCACACTCACCTGTAACCTTCATTCCTCTGACACAACATACATGCACACTCACCTGTAACCTTCATTCCTCTGACACAACATACATGCACACTCACCTGTAACCTTCATCCATTTGACACATCATACATGCACACTCACCTGTAACCTTCATCCCTCTGACACAACATACATGCACACTCACCTGTAACCTTCCTCCCTCTGACACAACATACATGCACACTCACCTGTAACCTTCATCCCTCTGACACAACATACATGCACACTCACCTGTAACCTTCATCCCTCTGACACAACATACATGCACACTCACCTGTAACCTTCCTCCCTCTGACACAACATACATGCACACTCACCTGTAACCTTCATCCCTTTGACACATCATACATGCACACTCACCTGTAACCTTCATTCATCTGACACAACGAACATGCACACTCACCTGTAACCTTCATTCATCTGACACAACAAACATGCAAACTCACCTGTAACCTTCATTCATCTGACACAACAAACATGCACACTCACCTGTAACCTTCATCCCTCTGACACAACATACATGCACACTCACCTGTAACCTTCCTCCCTCTGACACAACATACATGCACACTCACCTGTAACCTTCATCCCTCTGACACAACATACATGCACACTCACCTGTAACCTTCATCCCTCAGACACACCACAAATGCACACTCACCTGTAACCTTCATCCCTCTGAAACAACATACATGCACACTCACCTGTAACCTTCATCCCTCTGACACAACATACATGCACACTCACCTGTAACCTTCATCCCTCTGACACAACATACATGCACACTCACCTGTAACCTTCATCCCTCTGACACAACATACATGCACACTCACCTGTAACCTTCATCCCTCAGACACACCACAAATGCACACTCACCTGTAACCTTCATCCCTCAGACACACCACAAATGCACACTCACCTGTAACCTTCATCCCTCTGACACAACATACATGCACACTCACCTGTAACCTTCATCCCTCTGACACAACATACATGCACACTCCCCTGTAACCTTCATCCCTCTGACACAACATACATGAACACTTACCTTACCTGTAACCTTCATCCCTCTGACATAACATACATGCACACTCACCTGTAACCTTCCTCCCTCTGACACAACATACATGCACACTTACCTGTAACCTTCATCCCTCTGACACAACATACATGCACACTCACCTGTAACCTTCATCCCTCTGACACAACATACATGCACACTTACCTGTAACCTTCATCCCTCTGACACAACATACATGCACACTTACCTGTAACCTTCATCCCTCTGACATAACATACATGCACACTCACCTGTAACCTTCCTCCCTCTGACACAACATACATGCACACTTACCTGTAACCTTCATCCCTCTGACACAACATACATGCACACTCACCTGTAATCTGCATCCTTCAGACACAACACAAGTGCACACTCACCTGGGCTGATACGGTCACTGGTTTCAAAATCTGGAGCTTTCACCTGACGCCTCACACACAGATCTTCTGTTATCTCAACTTTCACTATATCAGCGTTATCTTCATCTGTACAAATAAAGAAGATTCAGTTTTATATCCTATGATCTAGTTTTATAACTTTACCATAAAAGAGTTTGTGTATTTCTCAGATAGACAATAGCACCAAATACACACATTGTGGTACTTTCTTCTGTTCTTTTAATTTTTTAGCTTAAAGACTACAACATCTGTACACACCCTCCTGTAAACAGCGTATCTCATAGACAACATCTGTACACACTCACCTATAACCAGCATATCTCATAGACAACATATGTACACACTTACTTGTAACCAGAGTATCTCATAGACAACATCTGTACACACTCACCTGTAACCAGAGTATCTCATAGACAACATACGTACACACTCACCTGTAACCACAGTATCTCATATACAACATACGTACACACTCACCTGTAACCAGAGTATCTCATAGACAACATACGTACCCACTCACCTGTAACCAGAGTATCTCATAGACAACATACGTACCCACTCACCTGTAACCAGAGTATCTCATAGACAACATACGTACCCACTCACCTGTAACCAGAGTATCTCATAGACAACATACGTACCCACTCACCTGTAACCAGAGTATCTCAAAGACAACATACGTACCCACTCACCTGTAACCAGAGTATCTCATAGACAACATACGTACACACTTACCTGTAACCAGAGTATCTCATAGACAACATATGTACACACTTACCTGTAACCAGAGTATCTCATAGACAACATATGTACACACTCACCTGTAACCAGCTTATCTCATAGACAACATATGTACACACTCACCTGTAACCAGCGTATCAAATAGACAATATATGTACACACTTACCTGTAACCAGAGTATCTCATAGACAACATATGTACACACTCACATGTAACCAGCGTATCTCATAGACGACATATGTACACACTCACATGTAACCAGCGTATCTCATAGACGACATATGTACACACTCACATGTAACCAGAGTATCTCATAGACAACATTTGTACACACTCACCTGTAACCAGCGTATCTCATAGACAACATCTGTACACACTCACCTGTACAAAAACAGAAATAGAGGAGCATAGACCGGGTGGTATGCAGGTAAAACAATTTATTTCAAGTTAGCGCCGTAGCGCGACATGAGTGAAGTCAAATATAACAAAATACACAAAAAATGTGGAGGGGATAAACACCCCGGGTTAAACACGGAAAAAATCTATATACACAGAAGGGCTGGAAAATATCAGGTAAACGCGTTTCAGCGTGTAGCCTTACTCATTACCTGTTTTAAAATAGTACATCGTGCACTATAAAACCACCAGCCCTAGCTCCCATTGGTCAGTGGGTACACACCCTTTTTTCCTTCTCCTGACCAATGGAATGCTATAAATTACGTCAGCTCCATATTACCGATCAGAAAGAAGCATTAAGCAACATTGTAGTAAACACAGTACAGATGCACGCATATAATTATTTAGTTATCACTAGACATAAATCGCACTAGCTACTAGCATTCTTATGCAAAACAAACAGTGGAAAAAGGGTAGAAAAGAACGAAGAAAAAAAAAGAAAAAAAAAAAGAAAGAGCCTCAAATTTAGCAGGTGTACATTGACTCGCATAAGAAAATATATAATCATGACGTTACAACAAATACTGTCAGAGTATATTCAGTAATATCAATTACATAGGCTATAGAGATTATCCCTTTGCTGTGAGCCGGTAAGGATAGATCAGGAACACCTGCAGAAAATGGGTTCAAAAGGTATATATATATTAGGTTAGGTATTAAATTGAGCAAATATACATTGTCATAAACCCGTATGTAAAATACAAAAATGGTTAAATACATGGGGAGAGATTCATACATAAGCTCTTGATACTTGTGATACTCATTTATTGAGGAGCCAAGGCCAGGCTCCTGGAGGTGTAATCATAACCTGTGCTAAACTGCTAATTGTTTTTTGTTTATTCGTTCTGTGTGTGCATTCATTTACGGTGGGGCACGAGTGAAGGGGTTAATACGGATGAAGCTCCTTTATCCTTGTTCTCATTACAGACTGCCCAGGAAAGGGACATAGCTCCCTCTGAATATCATAAGATTTTTTCTACTGATAAATCCAATTATAGCCTAATTGCACTATTTGAGGAGTTAGAATTTTTGTTGCTGAAAGAGGATAAACTCAGTTGGGACATTAAAACCCTGAAAAAGTTCCATGAACTTGGCATAATACCTAGGGGACTTAGGTTGAACAAGTTTCCCACGTTCCTAACAGAAGATAAAGTTTTTATTGAACTGTGGAATAGTCATCTTACCACTTGTTCGTTAAAACTTATGCAGCTCATCTGGGAATTTAAAGAGAGATCTTTGGAGGATCTAGCAACAAAAATCAAAGAGGTGCAAAGGGAGCTAAATAATAGGAGCAAGGAACCACACTATCTGAAGTTTGATAACACACTACAGCGTGTAATAGCAGAAGCCAAGGCTCTGTTATTGGAAATAAAGCACAGCAAGTATCTGAGAGATCAATCAGAATACGATTTAAATCGTGTGTACGTATGGAATAGAAAGGATAGACACATTCTAAGAAAGGAACAAAATAAAAACACTTTTCTACCCAATCAACAGCGAAATAACAAACAGAGGCGCAATAGGGGAAGAAGAGTGAATTTTTATGAGAGCGAAGCAGAGTCGTGGGATGAGGGGTCAGGCTCAGGAGGGGAGGAATTACCCCCTAGAGAGCAGACAGTGAGACCTAAGGAAGGTTCAACTCCACCACTAGTACCAATACTGAAGACTCAAGCCGCTCTACCCCATTCACACTACAGAGAGGAACAGCGATGTGTAGACACTGGACCAAGGGAGAAGAGGGACCTGGACAATGCTTAACTGGAACAGGTTTTTTCCATCCCCCGACTAACCACAGAAGGAGGGGGGGGCGGAGGTCAAGGGGAACAACACCAGTACAAGGAGCAGAGAAGGTATCCCCAGAGGAGAGGCCGGAGACGGGGGAACTACAGAACGTACTGAACTTATCTGACACAATACTGAGTAAACCTGAAATAGAGGTACTGAGTCTGGGACTTTCTTTTGTACCAACGGTGGATTTTAATCTATTCAGGACTCTACTAGATATAAATAAATTGATTCGTAACCTAACTTTAAAAAAAATTCTTTCAGAGCAATGAAAGAGAGAGCAATGAGAGCCATGTATCCATTCCTAGTCATACTCCGGAGGAGGGGAGACTCACGGGAGGTATTAGCTCCTGTGATTTCCAAGAATATTGTGATATCAGGGCCCTTGAGCTACTGGAGGAGGAGGGGGGTCCCCAAGAGTGAATACTGTAGTCCCACCTACCTTTAAATCTAAGTAATCATTTTACCCCATCCAGAGTAGGGGGCGTACTTTAGAAACGTTCCAAAAAAGGGTGGAGCAGGATCTCACAAAATTGTATTACTCCTCTAGAAGAGGTCAGGATTATAACATAACGGCCAACCACAAAAAGGCACTTGAAACACTAGCTAAGAATAATGACATAGTGATAAGGGCCGCAGATAAGGGGGGCACTATTGTGGTCCTCAACATTAGTGACTTTAAGAATGAGGCATACAGGCAGTTGAGGAATCCTGATGATTATATCAGCCTGCCAGGGGATCCCACGAGAAAATTTCAGAAACAACTGGCCTCCCTCGTAGATGACGGTGTGGAACTTGGGTACATAGATATGGAAACACAAGACTATCTTTTGGTGCCGAATCCGGCTATAGCAACTTTTAATCATTTACCCAAGGTCCACAAGTCCATTGAGGACGTACGGGGGAGGCCAATTGTGAGTGGGATTGGCTCCCTCCTGGAGCATCTTTCTGAGTGGTTAGATCACATTTTGCAGCCTCTGGTGGGGTCATTGTGGAGTTACTTGTCAGATACAAAACATGTACTGAACCTCCTCTCTCGTGTGGAATGGAAGTCACATTACTTATGGCTTACAGCTGACGTTAAATCGCTGTATACCTCCATACCACACGAGAGGGGGTTACAGGCAGTCCGGTTTTTCCTTGAAAGACAGTATGGTATCACATCGGATTATGTAAATTACGTACTGGAAGTAACCCGATTCCTCCTCAGCCATAATTATTTTGAGTTCGGGGGGGGGGGATTTCTTCCTCCAGAGACGTGGGACAGCGATGGGGGCGAAGTTTGCCCCCTCATATGCCAACCTGTTTATGGGTTGGTGGGAGCTGTCCCACGTCTATGGTGGGGGAAATCCCTTCAGAAAGGACATTATTTGGTATGGTCGGTTCATTGACGACCTCCTGTTTGTATGGGGGGGCACTCCACAGGCTCTCCAAGACTTCATTGCAAGTCTGGATGATGACATTATGGGAATTCAGTTCACCCATGAAATCCAGCCTGACACAATAAATTTCTTGGATGTTACACTAAAGGGCACCACTGGTTGTGGCATAAGTTCCGAAACATATCGGAAGCCCATCTCGGGAAATTCATTGTTGCACGCTGGGAGTTGCCATCCACAGGGTGTGTTCAAGGGGGTGGCCAAGGGCCAATTCATTCGGCTGAAAAGGAATTGTAGTGAGCCCAAGGTCTATGAAAAACAGGCGGATGATCTCGCTAAGAGACTCCGAGATAGGGGCTACAAAACCTCTGTGATAACTGGTGCCAGGAATGCTGTAAAAAGCATACCTAGGAGCAAATTATTAGAACCCCCGAAGGATAGAACTAGTAAGCAGAATGCAGAAGGAGTACTGAAAGATAGAGTAACGTTTTTAACTGAATACTCTAAGCAATATGAGGAAATTTGCAGAATAGTGGAAAAGCACTTTGGATTGCTGGCAGCAGATGACAGTTTACAAGGAGTGGTGGAAAGAGGGGTCAGGTGCTCATATAGAAGGAATAGATCTATTGGCAACTTAGTTGCACCCACCAGACTCAAAAAGACGGGGGCTGTGACATCTTCCTGGTTGAGTGTCAAAGGCACATTTCGATGTCACCATCGTACGTGCGTGGCCTGCGAGAGATTAGTGACAGGGGATACATTCTATTCCCTCACCTCTGGCCAAGAGTTTAAAATTAATTGCTGCCTGAATTGTAGGTCTACATTTGTTATATATGTGATCAGTTGTGAAGCCTGCTCTGTCCAATATGTAGGGCTCACCACCAGGGAGGCCAGAACACGCATAAAAGAACACCTAGCGGACATCAGAGCAGGTGTACTCACCACTCCACTTGTAAACCATTTCTCAGGGATACATTCAAAGGAGATCTCAACCTTCGCTTGGACCATTATTGAACGTATACCACCATTAAAGGGGGGACAGGATAGAAACCGTAAGCTGGGTGAGAGGGAGGTCTTCTGGATCTTCAAGCTCAAAACTAGGGTTCCAGAAGGCCTCAACTCTGAATTTTACCTCATCAATTTTTGGTAAATCCCTTATAGTTACATGTGTATACACACATATTTATGTAAATATATATATATTTTTATAGGAGACACACCCCACGGCAATCCTTGACCCCTCTGGGTGGGTAGCTGGTGGTAGTATCCTGCATCCCTGTTATCCTGTGCTTTGTTTTGGTTTTGTTTGTTCTGTACGCTTTATGCGTTTCTGAGACATCATGGAACCCTCTGACACATACCACACATATCTATTTTTAAGTATATGTATATATATATATATATTTTTTTATATATATATTTTATATGGACTTATTTTGTCATTATATTGTGTCCCGGATATGGTCTCTGTGACTCTATGTGCAGGGCTTCTGCCATGGTGGGTCTGACTCAAAGCCAGTGGTCTGGACCGTCCCTGTGTAAATCATCTCACTAGCCCTGTTACTAATGCCTTCTTTTTGGTAGATACCGTTTGGGCCAGTTGAGATCATGGGGATCATGACAATTGGTTTTGATTACAGACAATCTCTTCTGCATAGTATGATTGTACATATGTATATATATATTTACAAGTATCAAGAGCTTATGTATGAATCTCTCCCCATGTATTTAACCATTTTTGTATTTTACATACGGGTTTATGACAATGTATATTTGCTCAATTTAATACCTAACCTAATATATACCTTTTGAACCCATTTTCTGCAGGTGTTCCTGATCTATCCTTACCGGCTCACAGCAAAGGGATAATCTCTATAGCCTATGTAATTGATATTACTGAATTTACTCTGACAGTATTTGTTGTAACGTCATGATTATATATTTTCTTATGCGAGTCAATGTACACCTGCTAAATTTGAGGCTCTTTTTTTTTTTTTTTTTTTTTTCTTCGTTCTTTTCTACCCTTTTTCCACTGTTTGTTTTGCATAAGAATGCTAGTAGCTAGTGCGATTTATGTCTAGTGATAACTAAATAATTATATGCGTGCATCTGTACTGTGTTTACTACAATGTTGCTTAATGCTTCTTTCTGATTGGTAATATGGAGCTGACGTAATTTATAGCATTCCATTGGTCAGGAGAAGGAAAAAAGGGTGTGTACCCACTGACCAATGGGAGCTAGGGCTGGTGGTTTTATAGTGCACGATGTACTATTTTAAAACAGGTAATGAGTAAGGCTACACGCTGAAACGCGTTTACCTGATATTTTCCAGCCCTTCTGTGTATATAGATTTTTTCCGTGTTTAACCCGGGGTGTTTATCCCCTCCACATTTTTTGTGTATTTTGTTATATTTGACTTCACTCATGTCGCGCTACGGCGCTAACTTGAAATAAATTGTTTTACCTGCATACCACCCGGTCTATGCTCCTCTATTTCTGTTTTTGTCCTTGTTTACGTCTAAGGCCTACAGAGTGAGCACGGACCGGAGGTGGTCACCGTATTGCACACACAGCTCAGGTTTCTCTAACGGGAGGAGGATTGGAAAATGAAGCAACCGCCAGGAAGGGCGGGTATAGGACTCAGCTGAAATACCCCGAAGGAAAAAGAGGCACTTTGTATTGAAGGGAGACGACGGATCTGCAGTCAGCCCCCACTTTTGCCTGATACGTTCCGGAGGTTGACAGGTACGAGTCCCATTATATACATCACACATCTTGCACATGAAAGGCTAGTGGTGCATAACTTGTTTCCAGATCCTTACCGCCATTGTTTCTGTGGGGAACGTTTGGAGGGTGTCCTCCCATTAAGTGACTCTCACTTGTGTACTTTTAACTTGCACCGGATCAGTGAAAAGTGTTCACACGGTGTATGTGTGGAGTTCATGTGATCACACTTCTACATTTTATCCCACGCTCTGTAACACATTTACACTCACCTGTAACTAGCGTATCTCATTAACAACATATGTACACACTCACCTGTAACCAGCGTATCTCATAGACAACATATGTACACACTCACCTGTAACCAGAGCATCTCAGACAACATATGTACCCACTCACCTGTAACCAGGGTATCTCATAGACAACATATGTACACACTCACCTGTAACCAGCGTATCTCATAGACAACATATGTACACACTTACCTGTAACCAGAGTATCTCATAGACAACATTTGAACACACTCACCTGTAACCAGCGTATCTCATAGACAACATCTGTACACACTCACCTGTAACCAGCGCATCTCATTAAAAACATATGTACACACTCACCTGTAACCAGAGTATCTCATTGACAACATATGTACACACTCACCTGTAACCAGCGTATCTCATAGACAACATCTGTACACACTCACCTGTAACCAGCGCATCTCATTAAAAACATATGTACACACTCACCTGTAACCAGAGTATCTCATTGACAACATATGTACACACTCACCTGTAACCAGCGTATCTCATAGACAACATTTGTACACACTCACCTGTAACCAGCGCATCTCATTAACAACATATGTACACACTCACCTGTAACCAGAGTATCTCATAGACAACATTTGTACACACTCACCTGTAACCAGCGCATCTCATTAAAAACATATGTACACACTCACCTGTAACCAGCGTATCTCATTAACAACATATGTACACACTCACCTGTAACCAGCGTATCTCATAGACAACATACGTACACACTCACATGTAACCAGCGTATCTCATAGACAACATTTGTACACACTCACCTGTAACCAGCGCATCTCATTAACAACATATGTACACACTCACCTGTAACCAGAGTATCTCATAGACAACATTTGTACACACTCACATGTAACCAGCGCATCTCATTAACAACATATGTACACACTCACCTGTAACCAGAGTATCTCATAGACAACATTTGTACACACTCACCTGTAACCAGCGTATCTCATTAACAACATATGTACACACTCACATGTAACCAGCGTATCTCATTAACAACATATGCACACACTCACCTGTAACCAGCGTATCTCATTAACAACATATGCACACACTCACCTGTAACAAGCGTATCTCATTAACAACATATGCACACACTCAAGCTCACCTGTAACTAGTCTATCTCATAGACAACCTACGTTAACACTCCTCCATAAGCCCCAAGCCTCAGACACAACACGTGCACTCATCTATAAAATGCTTTCCTTAGACACAACATACATGTACACATACCTGTAACTTGTGTGCCTCAGACATAACATATTTGTGCACTTACCTGTAACCCATATTACTCAGACACAACATATGTGTAACCTTCATCCCTCTGACACAACATACATGCACACTCACCTGTAACCTTCATCCCTCTGACACAACATACATGCACACTCACCTGTAACCTTCACCCCTCAGACACACCACAAATGCACACTCACCTGTAACCTTCATCCCTCTGACACAACATACATGCACACTCACCTGTAACCTTCATCCCTCTGACACAACATACATGCACACTCACCTGTAACCTTCATCCCTCTGACACAACATACATGCACACTCACCTGTAACCTTCATCCCCCTGACACAACATACATGCACACTCACCTGTAACCTTCATCCCTCAGACACACCACAAATGCACACTCACCTGTAACCTTCATCCCTCTGACACAACATACATGCACACTCATCTGTAACCTTCATCCCTCTGACACAACATACATGCACACTCACCTGTAACCTTCATCCCTCTGACACAACATACATGCACACTCACCTGTAACCTTCATCCCTCTGACACAACATACATGCACACTCACCTGTAACCTTCATGCCTCTGACACAACATACATGCACACTCACCTGTAACCTTCATCCCTCTGACACAACATACATGCACTCACCTGTAACCTTCATCCCTCTGACACAACATACATGCACACTCACCTGTAACCTTCATTCCTCTGACACAACATACATGCACACTCACCTGTAACCTTCATCCCTCTGACACAACATACATGCACACTCACCTGTAACCTTCATCCCTCTGACACAACATACATGCACACTCACGTGTAATCTGCATCCTTCAAACACAACACAAGTGCACACTCACCTGGGCTGATACGGTCACTGGTTTCATAATCTGGAGCTTCCACCTGACGCCTCACACACAGATCTTCTGTTATCTCAACTTTCACTATATCAGCGTTATCTTCATCTGTACAAATAAAGAAGCTTCAGTTTTATATCCTATGATCTAGTTTTATAACTTTAACATAAAAGAGTGTGTGTATTTCTCAGATAGACAATAGCACCAAATACACACATTGTGGTACTTTCTTCTGTTCTTTAAATTTTTTAGCTTAAAGACTTACTGTATATTGTTTATGTGCCATGTCCAGAAAAATATATTGTCCAACAAATGAAGAAAAGATAATTGAGATTAATACCAGTTAACTCACTTCTTCACACTGGAGGTGGTGACACAGTAATGAGCTACTAGCGAGGTATACGGCTTTGTGTTATCATAAGGTAGTTAGACAGAACCCCAGAGTTTGTGAGGTGTAACTTTTTAAATAGTATAATCATATAAACATGAGCTACTCACTAACCTGTGTCTGCTGTGTAACCATCTGAGAAAATATAACTTATTTACATGAGACAAAATGTCACCATCACATCATCTTCCCTTTACTTAATCAGTTTTAATCACCTGTAGCCGTATTTATAGGAACTTTATCCTCCTCAGTCTTCACCTGATCACACACATTCGGTTCTCCTCCGTGCTCAACTGCTGAACCATCTGTAGGCGTCACATCAGTACGGCCTGTACAGTGAGAATATACGTGTGTGTGTGTAAGTAGTTTGTACCCTACATCCCTCAGACACAACATTTGTACACACTAACCACATGTACCTTACACATACTCACTTGCCTGTAACCTGTGTACTTCACACACACAACATACATGTACACTTGCCTGTAATTCTCATGCATCAGAAACACACATGCATATACGCATGTAACATATGTACACACTCACATGAAACAGGTGTAAATCAGACACAACACATATGAACACTTCACTGTAACCCAAGTATCATAGACACAACACATGAGACAAAATGAAGCCATCATAGACTTTTTCAGTTACTTAATATGCACTAATCACCTGTAGCCATATTTATAGCTACTTCATCCGATCATGTACATACGGCTCTCCTCTGTGTTCAACCGCTAAGCCATCTGTAGATGTCACATCAGTACGGCCTGTACAGTGAGAATATTTGTTAAATATAAAACTTACATCAAGTTACCATTTACAAAATTAGCAACAATTTACATTACAAAGCACTTTCTGCACATTTATATAAACATGACAATCTCATCTGATATCTGTTATATGTCACTTGCTTGTAGTCAGTGTCACATTATGCATAGCTCTGTTAGCTTCTGCTAGTCTGTCATTTTCAATTACAATTTTTACCTTCATATATCAGGGCCTGACAAGTTTAAAATTATAGCAGCCAAATATATAGTAGCCAGAAATGTTTTTATTTCTTATTGTGTGTAGAAGATAAAAATGAAATATAATATAAAAAATATTATTTATTAGCTTCAGCATTAATATTAAAGCATATTTATATATAGGAAAGAGAGTACAACAAAATTGTAGATGTGTGGTTCTGAGCTTTGCAAATCTCTGTACAAGAACAGAGCAGGGCATTGTCCAGATAGGGTTGCCACCGGTCCCTTAAAATACAGAACACTTATAAGTTACACATGCTGCAGGGTGTGCAAGGAGGACTATAAATAGTGCTGTCCAGAAACACAATACATGTTCCTCCCTGCAGCATGTGTAACTCATAAGTATCCAAAAAAACATGGCTGAGGTGGCAACCCTATATCCAGAGCACATTTTGTAAGGAGAGTCTAGCACCGTGGCACCTGGGTTACTTGAGCTATGCTCTACCCTTAGTACAGGGGACAATGCATTAACTAACGTACACATCTATATCATGTTATGTTACAATCTCCTCAATGTGTTTAATGTCTTTAAAAGAAGACTAAACACCTATTGCTTTTGTGTAAAGTTGTGCTTTGTCCCATGGTCCCTAGAGAGGCTAAACAGCAAATTGCTGCAAATCAGACAGCTGGTTTAGTTGATTTGCATGTTACAGATTTTGCTTTTTGACCTCTCCTGGGAGCGTAGAACAAACACAATCTTTACACAAACACAAGAGATATATAATGTCCTTTTAAATGACAGGAAAAGTGGCAACATAAATAATGACAGTGTATTGTAAAGCTTATGAACTGCACATAAAGTTCCTTTGACCATTCTTTATAAAATAACATGTTTATCTGCCTCTGTTTCCTGTAATTTAACTTTTTATCGTGATCAGATAATTTATGAGAATTTTCCAGCCAGCTTGTTGTGACACTGCAGCAGTGTGATGTATTGTAAATACAGAGACTGATACTGAGTGTGCACGTGGTGCTGAGAGTGTACATGTGGTGCGGAGTTCATTATTAACAAGACTAAAGAAGAAGCTTAATATAAGCTGCTGTTCAGTAGTAGAGTCTGTAAAGCGACTGCACACTACTGATTGTTATGTCCCTTTAAGACAATCAGATTACCGAGGTTTCTGGTTCGTTATTGTAAATATCCAATTCTGATGACAAAACCAGGTGACATGCACATGACGTCCTGCTTACCTCCGTGTGCATCAGGAAGCTCTGAGGTTTGGTTCTCAGTCTTGTCAGACATTGTCTTGTTCAGCAACTGAATTTGTCAGATATGATTATAATGTTTCTGCTTTACTGGCAAACGCAGTGATCTGTATTGTATGTGATCTTCACAGTAACAGGAGCCTAAACACAGAAAGAGAGAGAGGGTTTTTAGTACATTTCATTGTCATAGGGGAAATTATGAATTATGGGTGAGCAACACCCATATCTGAGATTTATTTTGTGTGAGTTACCCGCACAAGTTATACTGTTTTTTGTTTTGTTTGTTTTTTTAAAAGCAAACCAACCAGTTTTACAACATAATTTTAGTTTACAGAAATACCCGAATATTAAAAGTCATCATATTAAATACAATTTCCATAACATACAAATTATATTATAGATAGGTTCCATTTGCCTCACATACATTCCCAGTATCTTATATAGAGATAAATAATATTTTAGAGAGGATCCCTCTACATATTAGATAAAGGATCCATGTTACTCACACACACACAGGCCTTCCCTAGAACCTTATACTAAGACATAACATATAGAGAGTTACAATCTGTTACATACACACACAGCACCGTATATACAGAGATATAAAACAATAGAGAGGTACCATCTTACACACACACACCACCTTATAGACAGAAATATAATACTATAGAAAGGTACCCTCTGTTACACATACAGCCTTTTGTACATAGACATATAACACTACAGAGAAGTACCATCTAACTTTAGTTTACATAAATATATCATGCCAAATGCAAAACATTTTTTAGATTTTGTATCATTTTCTATAACATACATATTGTATTGCATAGAGGTTTCCTCTGCCTAACACACACAGCTCCCTCCCTAGTACCCTATATATAGATATACATAGATTCCCTCTGTCTCACACACATAG
Source organism: Bombina bombina (assembly GCF_027579735.1). Classification (NCBI taxonomy): domain Eukaryota; kingdom Metazoa; phylum Chordata; class Amphibia; order Anura; family Bombinatoridae; genus Bombina; species Bombina bombina. Next base: position 854,364,971 of record NC_069502.1, read on the forward strand.
CCTCCCCTGTACCTTATACACAGATATATAAGATTATAGAGAGGTTCCCTTTGTCTCGCACAGATAGACACCCTTTAGTGCAGTATATACAGATATATAAAATTATAGAGAGGTTCCCCCAGACTCACGCAGACAGCCCCCCTTCCCAGTACGTTATATGCAGATATATTATACATGTGTGTCTCACACACAACCTCCTTCAAAAGTACCTTATATATAGATATAGAATGTTATAGAGATGTTCCCTCTGTTTCACACATACAGCCACCTGCCCAATTCCTTAAATAAATATATACAATGTTATAGAAATATCCCCTCTGTTTCAGACACACCGCCCTCCTAGTCACTTATATTGAGATATTTAATATTATAGAGTATCTGGTCTCATACACACAGCCCCCTCTCTAGAAAATTATACAACATATAACACTATAGAGAGGTACCATCTTCCTCACACTCACACCACCTCTCCTCAGCATCTTATACACAGGCATATAACACTACAGATCTGTCTCACACTTACACCACCTCTCCTCAGCATCTTATACACAAGCACATAACACTACAGATCTATCTCACATTCACACCACCTCTCCCCAGCACCTCATACACAGGCATATAACACTACAGATCTGTCTCACACTCACACTACCTCTCCTCAGCATCTTATACACAAGCACATAACACTACAGATCTGTATCATACTCACACCCCCTCTCCCCAGCACCTCATACACAGGCATATAACACTACAGATCTGTCTCACACTCACACCACCTCTCCCCAGCACCTCATACACAGTCATATAACACTACAGATCTGTCTCACACTCACACCACCTCTCCCCAGCATCTTATACACAGTCATATAACACTACAGATCTGTCTCACACTCACACCATTTCTCCCCAGCACATTATACACAGGCATATAACACTACAGATCTGTCTCACACTCACACCACCTCTCCTCAGCACCTTATACACAGGTATATAACACTACAGATCTGTCTCACACTCACACCACCTCTCCCCAGCACCTCATACACAGGCATATAACACTACAGATCTGTCTCACACTCACTCCACCTGTCCCCAGCACCTTATACACAGGCACATAACACTACAAAATCTACACAGTCATATAAACAGTGAGTTACACATATTACACACATTTCACAATTACACACAGTCTGCACATCGTGTACTTACCTCACTATACATAAACAAGTAACAAGTAGGTGCTGAGTCAATATATCCACACCCTTGTGTTTCCTTATAGTGTAGCAGCTTTTTCCCTTCCCGCAGAAGGACCAGCCAAGTCACATGTCTGATGTGACCACACAGGAAAGAGATTTACCGGAAGTAGCTGTGCACTGTGTGCAGGCATCTCTAATGCAGCTTCCTGCAGCTTTTTGTGCCATTTGATCGCTGCTGTCATATAGTTGCTGTTATACGGAACAAACTGCTGCTGTCTCAGCACTTTATAGGTGGTTTCGTGTAGGTAACGATCTAATTGGTGATTTGTCTGTGTATAAAGGACTGGGTGTGTGCATCACAACGAACGTCTCTTAATAGTAAATACCTCTGTATAAGCTACTGCAGAGGATTGTGTGTGTTCAAAGCAGATGAACCCATAATAGTATATATCTGTATATAAGGTACTGGGGGTTGTGTGTTAGAGGCAGAGTAATCATCGCTTTAATATTATATACCTGTTTATAAGGTACTGGGGATGGGGCTGCGTGTGAGAGGCAGATGAATCATCTCTATATTATTATTGTATATACCTGTATATAAGGTGCTGCGGATGGGGCTGCGTGTGAGAGACAGAGGGATCATCTCTGTAATATTATATACCTGTATATAAGGTTCTGGGGGGGCGGTGGAAGAGAAAGACAGAGTGAGCCTCTCTATAATATTCTATATCTGTATATAATGTATTGGGGAGGGGGCTGTGTGTCTGGCAGAGGGAACAGTCTTTATTATGAGGTGTGTGTGTATATGAATGCATACATATATGTGAAGTGTATATGTGAGTTTGTATAGATATATGTGGGATATCCGTGTATGCATAGGTCAGTGTGTGTATAAGTGTATGTATGGCTATTATTCTTATATGTGTAATTTCTGTATTTGCCACTGCTGCAGGTCTCAGTGTTACACAATATCACTGACCATGAACAAGATGAAGAAGAAGCTGCCTGAGCGGATCCTAAATCACATCCTGGAGATTCTCTACCTGCTGACGGGAGAGGTGAGAAAACATCATAACAACACCATGGTAACCTCTTGCAGGGAATATGTGTATTAGTTGCTTAGCAACAAGAAGTGATAGATGCTCAGAGGGAAAGAAAAAGCCCATATTTAAGGTGTTTTTGCAATTTTAAAAGTGTAGAATTGTTCTTGGAATATTCTGTTGTAGAAATTCACCCGATGAGACAGTTTGTGTTATTTGTTCCATCACCCCCATACACTGGCCAGCAATAGGCAGCTTATAAAGTGATGTCAGGCTTAGGCTAACAAAGAATAAACTGGTATTTATATGGTATAATCAAGTAGTAATCTGTACAGAAGAGGAAGTGCTATTGTATAAAATGGCCCTAAGCATGTGTACATAATATGCCATATATAGATCATTCCTGTACGTACACCTGCTAGCTGGTTAGTCTACTCACATCCTGGTAATTTCATTGTGCATGTTACCTGGATATCCTATCATTTATCTAAATATAATGTATGTGGGGTTTTTTGTGTTTGTTTTTTTCAACAGCACACATAGATACTGGAAAGTATCTTGCAGGATCCAGAAACTGACTTTGCAACATATTAGGCAGTGATTGATTGATCAGTGCAGGAGCTTAGTTATATTTTCCCTTAATTGCCCACAGCAAAGGAGATATTAAAAAAAACTTCTTAAGGGTTTTGCCTCTGGACTGCAAATCAGTGTGAATGTTAGACACAAAATGACCATTTAAATGCTTATAAAATGTACAGGTAGCCCTCAGTTTACGCCAGGGTTAGGTTCCAGAAGGAATGGTTGTAAATCGAAACCGTTGTAAATTGAAACCCAGTTTATAATGTAAGTCAATGGGAAGTGAGGGAGTTAGGTTCCAGGCCCCTCTCAAAATTGTCATAAGTAACACCTAATACATTATTTGTAAAGCTTTGAAACGAAGACTTTAAATGCTAAACAGCATTATAAACCTAATAAAATAATCACACAACACAGAATATATAATTAAACTAAGTTAAATGAACAAAAACATTTGCTAAACAGCATTATAAACCTAATAAAATAATCACACAACACAGACTTTACTTGCATTTTTCTGCAAGCAATTTTTTCTATGCATTCCAAACTGGACTGATTTATAGACAGGAAGATCTTGTTCCTTTGCAAGCTGCTCAATAGCTCAGGTCTAGTTATACTGATTAATTTTAGCTTGCTTGGCTTGCATATCTTTGCCGCAATACAAGCGGACAGCTCCACCTACTGGCTATTTTAATCAATGCACTGCTTCTCAATGCTTTTCAATAGCAATCACATGACTGAAAAAAAAGGTTGTTATTCTGAAACGGTGTAAATTGAACCGTTGTAAACCGAGGGCCATCTGTATTTTGCATGCGCATCTTTTCCAATGCGGCTATTAATTGCTGATAAATACTGTGCATATGTAAAACCTTTATTGTGTTCACAGATATTTTGCAAGGGATGTTAAACAGTAAATAAATGCTACACATCATGATGTATTCAATGCAACGTTTAGCCTTAGAATACTATGTATATGCATCTTTACAATTATATTAGTTTAAATATTGAAAATATATGTCTAAAGGTTTAACTTCTATAAATTACATTAGGTTCTATAAAGTAATGGACGCCATCATGTTTAATACAGATATCGTATTATCTCTTTTTGTGTAAATAAAGCTAGAAAACTTTTTAGAGGGTGCACTACACGGCTGATTTTACTGACCACCCTGCTAAAATTATAACCAATATTAAAGGGACAGTCAACACCAGAATTTTTGTTGTATAAAAAAAGATAGATAATTCCTTTATTACCTATTCTCCAGTTTTGCATAACCAACACAGTTATAATAATACACGTTTTGCCTGTGATTAACTTGTATCTATGCATCTTCTGACATCCTCCTGATCTCATGACATTTTATTTATTATCTATTGACTTTTATATTAGCCAATTAGTGCAGTGTCTGCCACAAGCTACGGACATGATCAAAATTTTATCTATATGGCGTACATGAACTAGCTCTCCCCTGTTGTGAAAAGCAAATAAAAAAGCATGTGATAAGAGGCAGCCTTTAAGGGCTTAGACATTATCCCATGAGCCTTCCTAAGTTTAGCTTTCAACTAAGAATACCAAGAGAACAAAGCAAAATTGGTGATAAAAGTAAATTGGAAAGTTGTTTAAAATTACATGCCCTATTTCAAACATGAAAGTTTTTTTTTTTTGGAAATTAAAATGAGCTAATGTTAAAAAAATGTTCAGTTTTTATTGCACAAATTATCATTAAAAATGTTTGCGTTAAATTATGCAGAAAATGATATAATATTAGAAAATATTACACTGCCCCCACACTACTTTATAATGTCACCCGGTTACTTCATTATATTACCCAACTGGCAACTGAAAGCTGTGTGAAATTGCTTCTTTTATTGCCCGGTTTATATCTGTCCCTAATTATAGAAACAAAACAAAATCAGAGGGAAAAGGGAACAAAATAAATAATGAAAGTATATTGCAAAGTCTTTTTTAGCTACATATAATTAAACATTTTATATTACAGTTCCATATCCCTTTAATTCCTAATATATACTGTGCATATATAAAATATTTACTGTGTGTGCAGATATTTTGCAATGCAACATTTAATAACTGATATATACTGTGCATATATATATAATATTTACTGTGTGTGCAGATATTTTGCAATGCAACATTTAATAACTGATATATACTGTGCATATATATAATATTTATTGTGTGTGCAGATATTTTGCAATGGAACAATTAATTCTTGATATATACTGTACTTACATATTATTATTATTATTATTATTATTATTATCAGGTATTTGTAGAGCGCCAACAGATTCCTGCAGCGCTGTAAACATAGTCAATATACAGGATAGCTTTTGTAGGGGTCAAGTGGGTAGAGGGCCCTGCCGAGAGTTTCACTGTTGTAGTCTAGCTATTATGAAGCAATCTGTAAACAGCTGGGCCCATAGGCTTACATTCTAAGGGGTTCAAGGGGAAAGCAATGTAGTTAGGAAAGGTTAGTACTGGTTGTATGCATCCCTGAATAGTAGAGTTTTTAGGGAGTGCTTGAAGCTGTTAAAACTAGGGGAGAGTCTTATGGAGCAAGGCAGGGAATTCCACAAGATGGGGGCCAGTCTGGAGAAGTCCTGTAAACGGGAATGTGAGGAAGTAACAAGAGAGGAGGAGAGGAGGAGATCCTGAGCTGATCGAAGGGAATGGGAGGGAGAGTATCTAGAGACAAGTTCTGAGATGTAGGGGGGAGCAGTGCAGTTAAGAGCTTTATATGTCATATGAGTGAGGATTTTATGTTTAATCCTAGAGGCAAGAGGAAGCAAGTGAAGGGAGTGGCAGAGAGGTGCAGCAGATGAAGAGCGACGAGTAAGAAAGATGAGCCTGGCAGAGGCATTCATAATGGATTGTAAAGCAGCTATGCGGCAGCTAGGTAGACCAGAGAGGACGGAGTTGCAGTAGTCGAGGCGGGAAAGGATGAGAGAGTGGATTAAAATCTTGGTTGTATCTTGTGTAAGGAAATGTCTAATTTTAGCGATGTTTTTAAGGTGGAAGTGGCAGGCTTTAGCCAAGGACTGAATGTGAGGAGTGAAGGAAAGATCTGAGTCAAGTGTGACCCCAAGACAACGGGCGTGCGGGGTAGGGGTAATGATGGAATTATCAACAGTTATAGAAATTTGGGGGTGGAGATATTGGAAGAAGGGGGAAAATAAGGAGTAAAGTTTTGGAGAGATTTAGCTTAAGGTACTGAGAGGACATCCAAGATGAGATGTGAAAAAGACAGTTAGTGACACGGGTTAGTAAGGAGGAAGGAGGTAGGTCTGTTGTAGAGAGGTAGATTTGGGTGTCATCGGCTTACAAATGGTATTGAAACCCATGGGACTTTATTAAGGAACCTAGTGATGACGTGTAGATTGAAAAGAGAAGAGGACCAAGGACATACAATATTTACTGTGTGTGCAGATATTTTCAATGCAACAATTAATTATTGATATATACTGTGCATCTATATAATATTTATTGTGTGTGCAGATATTTTGCAATGCAACAATTAATTCTTGATATATACTGTGCATACATACAATATTTAATGTAGGTGCAGATATTTTGCAATGCTTTCCATGTGACCATGATGAGGGAATGTGATAACAGGATACACACATGTGATGTGAGATGGGTCAGTGATGTTTTTATGTTTCTTTCTTGCAGCGTGTGACTAACTCACTGACAGTGAGTGACATGACCGGGGACAAGATGACAACAGAGAGGATACTGACCCACACCCTGCAGATCATGTACCTGCTGACAGGGGAGGTGATGGAATATTCCATAATAACAGCTGCATGTCCCTGTCACTGGCTGTATTTGTTTATTTACACACATTAACATGGTTTGAAATGATTAGAATATGTTGATTGCAGCCTGACATGTCCTCGCTCTTTGTGTATATACTTTAATAAGCAAGGGTAATCTGAAAAACAAAACATCCAAAAATATGTTACAGTATATTATATTAGACCAGAAATGTTCAAATATCTATGTAAAGTTTTTAGCATTTCTTATCACTGAGGATGCCCACAAAGCTGGCATATTTCAAAGAAATTTGTTTATGCAAAGAAAAGTTACAAGCACATGAAAAATGGCTGTTAGGGGGTTTAGTGGTTGTGGGGAATTATTGTAGTGGGACCTGGAAATTTACAGGTTAAATGCTATGAGGTTGTGTCAGTTTAGCGATATTAAAGCGATATCATTCTATGCATTGTGCACGTGATATTCAGCTGGTAATATCATGGTAAGTTTTGCCAGCACTCTATTTAGCACATCTCATTATAAGTAAGTGATGCACTAACTAAGGGCTCGCTTCCATTGAGCTGTTAAAAATGGAGCCGTAAGTGTCACGCCGCACTAGCAGTTGCTAGGGGCGCGGCGTCTCCTTCCCTGCTAGTTGCCAGGGGTTGTGTCGGGTCCGGATGCGTGCGGCACTGATGTCATCGCTGCACGCTCCTGATGCCGGTCGGACGTCTGTGGCGCATACCCTGCGTCTATGTAAGTTCTACTACAACGATCTGTCACTGCCCAAGTATAGGTGTTACTTTGTGTGCTCCTGGGTGTGACAGATCGTTGTATTAATTTGCCTATTTTGTGTATGATCCCTGCCTGTCTGACTACTCTGCCTGTAATACCCCTTAATTACTGGATTGATATACTGATGCTGAACCCTGCCTGTCTGACTACTCTGCTTATTAAACCCTCTTATTTCTGGATTGCCTCTTTGTTGCCGAACCCTGCCTGCCTGACCATTCTAGTGGTTTGTCCTTGGACTGCTCTGTCGTTGCCGCTGGGCACTGTCCTGCCTGTTTTGAGTGCTGCCTTCCTCATCTTACTAACTTTCTCTGCTCTGGGATATTCCCTATCATTCCGGCTCAACGCCGGGATAACAAGACTACTGGCCGAGTTCGGTCTGATAGAGGAGTATCCCACAAGCATTACAGTAAGCTACCGAAGCGGCCGACAGCTAAAAGTAATTAATGGCTCCATTTTAGTACCAGGTTTCCATTGAAAAGGTTTCCGCTTTGCGAGCCGTCACTCTTTTCGTGTAGGTGTAAGTTAGCATTGTGTTAACTCTTCCACCCGATTTCTAAAACATTAATAGGTTATTATGGTAACCCAACCTTATACTACACTCAATTGCATATACGGCGCCACAAACAAGTGCGGCGCCGTATATTTTACCCTTCGTTCGCTGCTAAAATCAAATCAAACACCTAATGCATGCTCAATATCTACCTCTCAACCGCAACCCCCCACCGCAATAACTAATATATTAACCCCTTATCCGGCATCCCCCATACCGCAAAGTATCTATCAAAGTTATTAACCCCTAAACCTCCATCCCCCCACAACGCAAAACTATCTATTAAATCTATTAACCCCTAATCCGCCATGCCCCCCACAACGCAAACTATCTATTAAATCTATTAACCCTCTAATCTGCCATGCCCCCACAGCGCAAACTATCTATTAAATCTATTAACCCCTTAATCCGCCATGCCCCCACAACGCAAACTATCTATTAAATCTATTAACCTCCTAATCCGCCATGCCCCCACAACACAAACTATATATTAAATTCATTTTTTTGTATTTTTTTTTTTATTTTGGGGGTGGGGTGTTTTACTGTTAGAGGGGTGACTTAGTATTTTTTAAGGTAAAAGAGCTGTTTAACTTAGGGCAATGCCCTTTTAAAGGCTATTGGTAGTTTAGTATTAGATTAGGGGGTGTTTTTATTTGGGGGGGCTTTTTATTTTCATATGGATTAGTTTAATTTTTGATAATTTTGTTTATTATTTTATGCAATGTTAGACTTTTTTATTTTCTATAATTTTAGCTTAATTTAAACCTAGTTTCTTTCTAATGACACAATGAGTCCATGGAATCATCAATTACTGTTGGAAATATCACTCCTGACCAGCAGGAAGAGGCAAAGAGCACCACAGCAAAGCTGTTAAATATCACTTCCTTTCCCACAAACCCCAGTCTTTCTCTTTGCCTCTAGTGCAAGGAGGAGGTGAAGTAATTTGTTGTCTAATTATGATTCTTCTATCAAGATTTTTTTTTATTTTGAAGTCAGGGCAGGATTGCTCTGATCTTCCATCACAATTTGGGTATAGTTTTACTCCACGTTAGCAGGGCTGTGGTAGCTTTAAAGCAGTTAGGAACTTGTAAAGTGGGCTTTGCTGTGTTTTCCTAACAAATTTCTGTCCTATGTCAGAATACCACAGAAGACTTACTCTGTTCATTACCTTTTCCACAGGTCTCTGTGAGAAGTGGCATCCTCTCATGCCTTGTGAGTCGTCCTCCTGCCGGACAGCTAGAATTCACGTAAGTGCCTTTTCGTCTTGTGGGGCTGGGAGACTGGCACTACAAACAGGTTGAAGCCCCTCTCTGCAACTTATATGGGACATATATATCCTTAGAAGGATATCTGAGGCAGTATGCAGGTACTGGATGGTGACAGGAGAATAGGGGTGAATATAGAATCCCCTTTATTTATTTTTGGGCTCTTATGTATCATGTTAGAGGCTACTATGGGGTTAATGACCCCTCTAATTTTTAATTCCTTCCTTTATGCTCAGTAGCGCAGTAATAAGCGTACCTAGTGCGCTTCAATCTTATGAGAAAGAGCTTCTAAGGGATCATGTACTGCGGTGTGTTTTAGAGCCTTTCTTGTTTTTTGGACAGTGTAGCATGTCTGTGCGCTTTGGGCTCAATGTCGGGAAAGGAATCTTAATTTTCTTTCTAATGGATGGGAAATTAATCTGGGTAAGAGTCCCCTTGTTTCATTCACAATGGTGAGTTAGGGAATCATTATAGTTTCTCCTATTAGGAAAAGATTCCTATCAAAATTTTTTATTTTCAAGATATATTCTTTTTCCTTTCTCGGCAGTTTACTGACCGGCTAACTGCGAGTTCTTGTGGTCCGGTAAATAACGTAACCATTCTTGCAACCAGCAGGTTGGGAGTTTAGATCTGGCTGCAGTTGATTTTTATTCATCTTTCGATGATTTAATATGGAGGAATTGGTCTAATGTGATATTGGACTTCAATCCTTTTTGCCATTTCCAACAGTGGATCTGTCTCAGAGATAGATCTAGATCAATCGACAAGTGCTTCTCTCCCGTAGTAGTTTTCGGGAGTATCTGTCTCAGGACGCATGTTTTTCGAGACATTCCTGGGTGAGGTGTGCATGGAACCTTCCTGCTGAGCTGGAAAACAGTTTGAGTCTTGTTTTTAGGTGCAGGGATTTTGGATTGGAAGTGTCTGTTCTCCTCTTTATTATCTTCGAGTTAAGAGTGATTTACAATGCTCAGATGGCTTGGCCTCTTTTGTCCTTAGCTGGGTTTCAGTTGGACAATATCCCCTCAATGATTTACTTCAACCACCAGGAAGGCACTGGGAGTGTCTTAGCCTGGTTGGATGTGTCTGGATTGTACAGTGGGCTCTCAATTATTGTCTATCGGCCATACGCTGTCCAGGAGCAGACGGTTGGAAGCGGTTTTTCTGAACAGACAGACTTTCCATCCCGGCGAATGGGAGCTCCATCCGGAGGTTATCTACCAAATGGAGGTTACCAGAATTGGATCTCATGGCGTCTCGTCGGAACGCCAATCTCCCAAAGTACGGCTCAAGGTCGAGGGATCCTCAAGCTGGTCAGTAATTGATGATTCCGTGCACTCACCGTGTCAAGAAATAAATAAATTTATCACGTAAGCATAATTTTTTTTTTTTTTTTTAAGTAATTTAGGATTATTTTAATTTATGTAATGGGGTTAATTTAGGGGTTTTTAAGTTAGGGGTCTTAGTGATTAGTTATTTACGTTGTGGGGTTTGGCGATTTAGGGGTTAATAGATTTATTAGGTTAATTGCGATGTGTAGTGGGGAAACAGGAAGGCGCCAATAGGGTGATAACGTAAAGGACCCTGACAAGTAGATTAAAAGGAAAAGGGTACTCACAAGCAGGGCGGCACTTGGACGTGCCTAACAAAGCATGCCGGGACCTCAGCGTTGCCCGGAAGACTCGCAACGGCAACAACCAATCCTCGAGCCGGACCAAGTTCCGTGTGGCCAATCAGGAACGCTGGATACTAACACACCCTCCTCTTCGTATGCCGAATCCGAACACTGGCAGAAGGGTAGGGGATAGTGATAAACCGTGTGTGACTCTCCCGAATACCGAGAGTTGAATAGCACAGGCCAACAAGCTGGAAAGAGGAAGGAGCAAACTCCAGCAAAGTTGATTAAAACAATTTATTAAAAAGTTTTAAAAACAATGCATAAAAGCAACGCGTTTCTCGGCTACACAGAGCCGTTTCATCAGGCTGTTATACACATTCTAAAATGCCTACTGCTTTAAACACTTCCTCTAACCAATCAAAACACTTGAAATTTCCACACCCCCTCCCCACCTCAGCGTGCGTGTCAGCCGCAGCTGATATGGAGAGTGCAAGGATACATATGCGTTCAACTTAAAATCCAACAATTTGATATCACCTTATATTTTAGTGTCTATTCTAATTCAACATTATATTATTGCTCACATCACAACTGGGATCAATTACGGTTGTTACGATTTTTCATGTGTCTTACCCTTTATGTTAATATACGTAACAAATATTCACAAATGAACATTCACTTCAGGGTTAAATACACCATAGATCTTGCACATTAGCCATTGATCGGAACTGGACTTATATAATATTCTTAATAGGTCAAATAACAAATAAATAAATATTGCTCCTCATTAAAAACTAACAGATTATACAGTTTATACAGTTCACCAATATAGCACACAATAAATACTCAATCACAGTAGATAATTTAATCAAAACCAAACCGATAGAAAATTATTTAATCTCTAAACTGATGATAATGGACCCTAAAACAGAGATATAATATCTCTGCAGATCTACAGTTACTCATATCCCCAAAAAGAGACTAAATAAAATATATATATATATATACACTTAGTAAAAAAAGACAAATCAACTATGGAAATCTGCAAGATCAATATTGGCATTGAGACCTGATGGATGTAAAGTCTGAAGCCTATAGATCCAAAAGGTCTCTCTCTGTCTAAGTCTATAGAAACGGTTATAAAAGTCTGATCTTTTCTTTTGCAGAAAAGAAAATTAAAGACGATGGTAATAGACCAATTTTGACAGATTCAATGGATTCTAGGCTTAACAACCAAACAACTCCGGTGTATGAACCTGAATCCTTACTTGATCACTTATGTGAAGGTTTTGTACATACATGTTTGAGGAACAAATCCAATTTCACCCCTAAATTAGCAAATAATGCCCATATAGAGATTTTCAGGCAGCTGGTTAGCGATGAATTTGATCAATTGCCGAAGGGTATCAATGGTAAAGGGAACCTGTTCGGGAACGAGAAACGTGCTTTAGAAATGTTAAAAAAGAATAAATCTATAGTAATTAGACAAGCCGATAAAGGCGGAGGGATTGTCATCCAGGATCTTGGGGACTACCTTATGGAGTCCGATAGGATCCTGAATGACAAAAATTATTATACCAAAATGACTTTCGATCCTACCTCCAAATTTTTGGCGACTTTAAGGGATTTAGTAGAGGGTGCGTTTAAAGAAGGAATTGTCACCAAAAAAGAAAAAGATTACCTTATCCCTATAGAGCCAAATCGTGCATTTTACTACCATTTACCGAAGCTGCACAAAGACCCCAGATGCCCTCCTGGCCGCCCGATAATATCGGGAATAGGCAGCTTAACAGATAATGCATCTTCATATGTCGACCTCTTCCTGCAAAAATATGTCGTCGGTCTTGAATCTTGCATACGAGATTCTTCAGACCTCATAAATAAACTAGAACAGATTAATATCACACAGGACTTAATTTGGATCACGTGTGATGTTCAAGCCTTATATTCCAATATATCACACAGTCTTGGACTACAAGCGGTTTCCAGTTTTTTGGAAACAGACATGTATTTACCAGACACTCAGAAACATTTTATCTTGTCATTAATATCATTTATCTTACACCACAACTATTTTGTCTACCAGGATGAGTATTACCTCCAAATAAAAGGGACGGCCATGGGTACCAGGTTCGCCCCAAGTTACGCCAACCTTTTTATGGGATCATTTGAACAACAATATATCTACGACTCTGCGTTTGGGGCGAACCTGGTATACTATGGCAGGTATATAGACGATCTGGTCGTTGTGTGGAAGGGTGATAGACTGCTAGCCGAAGACTTTGTGAAACATTTGAATAATAACAACAAGGGCTTAAAATTCACCAGCACAATAGACTCTAATACTGTTGTATTTCTGGACTTAGAGTTAAGTTTCACTGAGGGTAGGATTTCAACCAGTACTCATTTCAAGCAGGTTGATTGCAACAGTTATTTGGACTTTAGAAGCAATCATCACCTACCTTGGAAAAGAAATGTACCATATGGGCAGTTCAAGCGAGTTCGCAGGAACTGCAGCAGTCTAACAGATTATGAGATACAGAGTAAAATCCTCAAAGATAGATTTGAAGAGAAAAAATATCCAGAACATATTATCACCAGTGCCTTTAATAGGGCAAAAAATGATGACAGAAATAAATATTTCGAGAAAAAGGTAGTAGACACACAAACTCAGGTGGGCATGGGCAATAGGACCATGTTCATTACTGAATATAATTGTAATCACAGTATAATCAAAAAGAGTATTATGAAACATTGGAAAATTCTATTAAAAGATCCTATTTTGGGCCCACTGTTAGATAATAAACCCACTATTGTTTACAAAAGAGCACCCAATTTAAAAAGGATTTTGGCACCTAGTAAAGTGGTTAAAAATAGGACCAACATGACTAGTAGCAATACCAATAAGGCCAATGACATTATCTGTAAAATACAAAGAAAGGGTAGTTTCAAATGTAACCATAAAAATGTAAAATGTGTGACTTTATAACACATAATGTAGATACGTTTAAATCAAACACAACTTCCAAAACTTATAAAATGAGTTATCGGATGACATGCGCATCGAATTATGTGATTTACTTATTGTCCTGCATTTGTGGGTTTCAATACGTAGGGCGCACCTGCAGACGCTTGAGCATTAGGTGGTCAGAACACTTTAGAAACATCAAAAAGAACTTCAAATTACATAGTGTACCACGACATTGTAACACCAAACATAGTGGAAATTTACATTGTCTACAAATAACTCCCATTGAACACATTCCAAGATCAGACTTTTATAACCGTTTCTATAGACTTAGACAGAGAGAGACCTTTTGGATCTATAGGCTTCAGACTTTACATCCATCAGGTCTCAATGCCAATATTGATCTTGCAGCTTTCCATAGTTGATTTGTCTTTTTTTACTAAGTGTATATATATATATTTTATTTAGTCTCTTTTTGGGGATATGAGTAACTGTAGATCTGCAGAGATATTATATCTCTGTTTTAGGGTCCATTATCATCAGTTTAGAGATTAAATAATTTTCTATCGGTTTGGTTTTGATTAAATTATCTACTGTGATTGAGTATTTATTGTGTGCTATATTGGTGAACTGTATAAACTGTATAATCTGTTAGTTTTTAATGAGGAGCAATATTTATTTATTTGTTATTTGACCTATTAAGAATATTATATAAGTCCAGTTCCGATCAATGGCTAATGTGCAAGATCTATGGTGTATTTAACCCTGAAGTGAATGTTCATTTGTGAATATTTGTTACGTATATTAACATAAAGGGTAAGACACATGAAAAATCGTAACAACCGTAATTGATCCCAGTTGTGATGTGAGCAATAATATAATGTTGAATTAGAATAGACACTAAAATATAAGGTGATATCAAATTGTTGGATTTTAAGTTGAACGCATATGTATCCTTGCACTCTCCATATCAGCTGCGGCTGACACGCACGCTGAGGTGGGGAGGGGGTGTGGAAATTTCAAGTGTTTTGATTGGTTAGAGGAAGTGTTTAAAGCAGTAGGCATTTTAGAATGTGTATAACAGCCTGATGAAACGGCTCTGTGTAGCCGAGAAACGCGTTGCTTTTATGCATTGTTTTTAAAACTTTTTAATAAATTGTTTTAATCAACTTTGCTGGAGTTTGCTCCTTCCTCTTTCCAGCTTGTTGGCCTGTGCTATTCAACTCTCGGTATTCGGGAGAGTCACACACGGTTTATCACTATCCCCTACCCTTCTGCCAGTGTTCGGATTCGGCATACGAAGAGGAGGGTGTGTTAGTATCCAGCGTTCCTGATTGGCCACACGGAACTTGGTCCGGCTCGAGGATTGGTTGTTGCCGTTGCGAGTCTTCCGGGCGACGCTGAGGTCCCGGCATGCTTTGTTAGGCACGTCCAAGTGCCGCCCTGCTTGTGAGTACCCTTTTCCTTTTAATCTACTTGTCAGGGTCCTTTACGTTATCACCCTATTGGCGCCTTCCTGTTTCCCCACTACAGATTATCTAACCGTCGACACACGCTACAGAAGAGCGGCCTTTCATTGGATTATTTGGACTGATCATCGCTTCCATCACCGTGGGCGCACCTCCGTCAAGAACTTTTTGTTTTTGATTTTTTCCCACTAATTGCGATGTGGGTTAATGGTGGATTAGGGGTTAATAGTTTAATAGATAATTTGCCTTGTGGGGGCACCACGGTTAGGGGTTATAGATTTAATAGATAGTTTGCGTTGTGGGGGCATGATGGATTTGGGGGTTAATAGATTGCGTTGTGGGGCATGACAGTTTAGAGGTTAATACATTTATTATAAGTTGCGATATGGGGGGATGGTGGATTAGGGGTTAATAGTTTAAATAGGTACTTTGCGATGTGGGGGCATGGCGGTTTAGTGGTTAATACATTTATTATAAGTTGCGATGTGGGTGGGATTGGTGGATAGAGGGGTTTTGAAGTGCCGGGTTAGATTTCAATGGGAAAAAGGTCTCAAAGAGCACCTTTTTCCTGTTTTACACCTAGTTTAGCTGGGTGTAATTTTTGTTAGTGTATCGGCAGTGTATTTACGGTTTGCGCGGACATTGGAAACCGGGTATGATTTAAAAATTAGCGGCTTCCTATACTTTGTATGGGACACGATAATGGTTTCGGCAGCCGGAGTCCGGTTGCCGAAATTGAGTTGTAACGGGCCGTTGGAAGCAGTTGGTGAATGATATTACTTCCAACAGTATATTTATCGGTTTGCGAGTGCACTCAAACCGAATTACGGCTCAATGGAAACGAGGCCTAAGTTGCCCACAACAAACAAGTCTTTCAGAAATATTTTAACCAGTGAATTCTAATACACAATTGAGAAATACTAAAACACGGACCAAAGTCTCTCTTGACTTGTAATCTAGATTCTGTAATATTTTATTCTGGTTAATGGTAGAATGTATTTGACTCTAAAGGTCAAATTCCAACCCTTGGTCTTTGGTTGGAAAATTTCTCTATAGAATTGCACCATTACAGGAAAAATCCAGCCCCACCCCCTCATTGCAGAAGCGTTCACGGACTGATTATAGGGGTGCGCACTGCTGGGGAATGTGACATTATACTAGTGCCAGGGCTCAGTAACTCTTTACTTACCCATTTGGCCTTTTGAGTATTTTCCTAACTTCTGCCTGTGTCTCTGTATGTTCCCAGTAACATTATCCTGGCTCTGTCAGTAAAAGTATGTGACAGAACCATTCCCTGTGTCAGCGCTGAATGAGTTATTTGTGTTTCAGGTGCCTATAAAGTGTGATGATGTTGCTGTGTATTTCTCTATGGAGGAGTGGGAGTATATAGAGGGACACAAGGAGCTTTACAAGGACGTCATGATGGAGACTCACCAAGGACTAAGTACTATGGAAATCCCAGGAAATGAGAGCTCAGGTAATGCTGTATAGTAATAAATATCTTACTCAGCAAATGCACATAGACTACAGACGTAACTGAAAAAGTGTAAATCTACAATCAGTGTGTTAATCTAATGAGCTGCCTGATTATAAACAAGTTTTATACCCAATAAATATCAAAACATTTTTTACAAGGGTGTGAGAGGCAAAAAGTTTGTCAGGGATATTAATGCAATTATATATGAATATTTTTATATGCACAAATTTATTTAAAGTAATGATAAACTCTTCCCTTATAAAAACAGATATGGAACGTTAGTGATATTTTAGATGATGTTTAAGAGGCCTATGTATCAAAGGTCTTGCGGAAGACTTTGCTGAATGCGGAGAGCAATACACAAGAGCTGCTAGTGCAACGCCGCCCCCTGCAGACTCGTGGCCAATGGGCCGCCAGCAGGGAGGTGTCAATCAACCCGATCGTATTCGATCGGGTTGCATTGTGGCGAATCCTGTCCGCCTGCTCAGAGCAGGCGGACAGGGTTATGGAGCAGCGCTCTTTGGCCCGCTGCTTCATAACTGCTGTTTCTGGCGAGTCTGAAGACTCGCCAGAAACACAGGCCCACAAGCTCCATACGGAGCTTGATAAATGGGCCTCTAAGTCTTCAGTTGTAATGAAGATTCACAATAATTTACTTTTTAATATAGATATGAAATTCAAATGCTCCGCTGCCCACTTCAAAAGTCAAATTTTCTGTGAGCTAACGGTTTGAATTGTTGTCCAATCAGCACTCTCCCCATATGTCACTGTTGTTGTTAGCGCACAGAAAAATTTAATTTTGAACTAAGTGGCGGAGATATTTGAACTTCATATCTACATAAAAGTAAATATAGACGGCTAGATTTAGAGTGCTGCAGCCAAAGGGGTGCATTAGCTATGCGTGCTTTTTTTCTCCCGCACCTTTTAAATACCGCTGGTATTTAGAGTTCACAGAAGGGCTGTGTTAGGCTCCAAAAATGGAGCGTATAGCATATTTACCGCCACTGCAACTCTCGATACCAGCGGTGCTTACGGACGCGGCCAGCTTCAAAAACGTGCTCGTGCACGATTCCCCCATAGAAAACAATGGGGCTGTTTGAGCTGGAAAAAAAACTAACACCTGCAAAAAAGCAGCGTTCAGCTCCTAACGCAGCTACATTGTTTCCTATGGGGAAACACTTCCTACGTCTGCACCTAACAACCTAACATGTACCCCGAGTCTAAACACCCCTAACCTTACACTTATTAACCCCTAATCTGCCGCCCCCGCTATCGCTGACCCCTGCATATTATTATTAACCCCTAATCTGCTGCTCCGTACACCGCCGCCAGCTACGTTATCCCTATGTACCCCTAACATCGCCGACCACTATGTTATATTTATTAACCCCTAATCTGCCGCTTTCGCTATCGCTGACACCTGCATATTATTATTAACCCCTAATCTGCCGCTCCGTACACCGCCCCAACATACATTATAGTTATGTACCCCTAATCTGCTGCCCCTAACACCGCCGACCCCTATATTATATTTATTAACCTTTAATCTGCCCCCCACAACGTCGCCGCCAGCTACCTACAATAATTAACCCCTAATCTGCCGACCGGAGCTCACCGCTACTATAATAAATGTATTAACCCCTAAAGCTAAGTCTAACCCTAACACTAACACCCCCCTAAGTTAAATATAATTTAAATCTAACGAAATAAATTAACTCTTATTATATAAATTATTCCTATTTAAAGCTAAATACTTACCTGTAAAATAGACCCTAATATAGCTACAATATAAATTATAATTATATTGTAGCTATTTTAGGATTAATATTTATTTTACAGGCAACTTTGTATATATTTTAACCAGGTACAATAGCTATTAAATAGTTAATAACTATTTAATAGTTACCTAGTTAAAATAATTACAAAATTACCTGTAAAATAAATCCTAACCTAAGTTAAAATTAAACCTAACACTACACTATCAATAAATTAATTAAATAAAATACCTACAAATAAATACAATTAAACCTAAATCTACACTATCAATAAATTAATTAAATAAAATTCCTACAAATAAATACAATGAAATAAACTAACTAAAGTACAAAAAATAAAAAAGCTAAGTTACAAAAAATAAAAAATATTTACAAACATTAGAAAAATATTACAACAATTTTAAACTAATTACACCTACTCTAAGCCCCCTAATAAAATAACAAAGACCCCCAAAATAAAAAAAATGCCCTACCCTATTCTAAATTTAAAAAGTTCAAAGCACTTTTACCTTACCAGCCCTGAAAAGGGCCCTTTGCGGGGCATGCCCCAAAGAATTCAGCTCTTTTGCCTGTAAAAAAAACACATACAATACCCCCCCCCAACATTACAACCCACCACCCACATACCCCTAATCTAACCCAAACCCCCCTTAAATAAACCTAACACTAAGCCCCTGAAGATCTTCCTACCTTATCTTCACCTCGCCGTGTATCACACCGATCCGTCCTGGCTCCGATGTCTTGATCCAAGCCCAAGCGGGGGGCTGAAGATGTCCATGATCCGGCTGAAGTCTTCATCCAAGCGGGAGCTGAAGAGGTCCATGATCCGGCTGAAGTCTTCTAACAACGGCATCTTCAATCTTCTTTCTTCCGGAGCCATCATCTTCCAGCCGACGCGGATCCAACCTCTTCTACCGACGCCTACTCGCCGAATAACGGTTCATTTAAATGACGTCATCCAAGATGGCGTCCGTCGAATTCCGATTGGCTGATAGGATTCTATCAGCCAATCGGAATTAAGGTAGGAAAATTCTGATTGGCTGATGGAATCAGCCAATCAGAATTAAGTTCAATCCGATTGGCTGATCTGATCAGCCAATCAGATTGAGCTCGCATTCTATTGGCTGTTCCGATCAGCCAATCAGAATTTTCCTACCTTAATTCCGATTGGCTGATAGAATCCTATCAGCCAATCGGAATTCGACGGACGTCATCTTGAATGACGTCATTTAAAGGAACCGTCATTCGGCGTGTAGGCGTCGGTAGAAGAGGTTGGATCCGCGTCGGCTGGAAGATGATGGCTCCGGAAGAAAGAAGATTGAAGATGCCGTTGATAGAAGACTTCAGCCGGATCATGGACCTCTTCAGCTCCCCTTGGATGAAGACTTCAGCCGGATCATGGACATCTTCAGCCCCCCACTTGGGCTTGGATCAAGACATCGGAGCCAGGACGGATCGGTGTGATACCCGGCGAGGTGAAGATAAGGTAGGAAGATCTTCAGGGGCTTAGTGTTAGGTTTATTTAAGGGGGGTTTGGGTTAGATTAGGGGTATGTGGGTGGTGGGTTGTAATGTTGGGGGGGGGTATTGTATGTGTTTTTTTTACAGGCAAAAGAGCTGAATTCTTTGGGGCATGCCCCGCAAAGGGCCCTTTTCAGGGCTGGTAAGGTAAAAGAGCTTTGAACTTTTTTAATTTAGAATAGGGTAGGGCATTTTTTTATTTTGGGGGTCTTTGTTATTTTATTAGGGGGCTTAGAGTAGGTGTAATTAGTTTAAAATTGTTGTAATATTTTTCTAATGTTTGTAAATATTTTTTGTAACTTAGCTTTTTTTATTTTTTGTACTTTAGTTAGTTTATTTCATTGTATTTATTTGTAGGTATTTTATTTAATTTATTTATTGATAGTGTAGTGTTAGGTTTAATTGTAGATAATTGTAGGTATTGTATTTAATTTATTTATTGATAGTATAGTGTTAGGTTTAATTGTAACATAGGTTAGGATTTATTTTACAGGTAATTTTGTAATTATTTCAACTAGGTAACTATTTAATAGTTATTAACTATTTAATAGCTATTGTACCTGGTTAAAATAATTACAAAGTTGCCTGTAAAATAAATATTAATCCTAAAATAGCTACAATATAATTATTATTTATATTGTAGCTATATTAGGGTTTATTTTACAGGTAAGTATTTAGCTTTAAATAGGAATAATTTATTTAATAAGAGTTAATTTATTTCGTTAGATTTAAATTATATTTTACTTAGGGGGGTGTTAGGGTTAGGGTTAGACTTAGCTTTAGGGGTTAATACATTTATTATAGTAGCGGTGAGATCCGGTCGGCAGATTAGGGGTTAATAATTGTAGGTAGGTGGAGGCGACGTTGGGGGCGGCAGATTAGTGGTTAATAAATATAATATAGGGGTCGGCGGTGTTAGGGGCAGCAGATTAGGGGTACATAGGGATAATGTAGCTGGCGGCGGTGTACGGAGCGGCAGATTAGGGGTTAAAAAAAATATGCAGGTGTCAGCGATAGCGGGGGCGGCAGATTAGGGGTTAATAAATATAATATAGGGGTCGGCGATGTTAGGGGCAGCAGATTAGGGGAACATAGGGATAACGTAGCTGGCGGCGGTGTACGGAGCGGCAGATTAGGGGTTAAAAAATTTTAATAGAGTGGCGGCGATGTGGGGGGACCTCGGTTTAGGGGTACATAGGTAGTTTATGGGTGTTAGTGTACTTTAGAGCACAGTAGTTAAGAGCTTTATAAACCGGCGTTAGCCCAGAAAGCTCTTAACTACTGACTTTTTTCTGCGGTTGGAGTTTTGTCGTTAGATTTCTAACGCTCACTTCAGCGGCGACTCTAAATACCAGCGTTAGAAAGATCCCATTGAAAAGATAGGATACGCAAATGACGTAAGGGGATCTGCGGTATGGAAAAGTCGCGGCTGCAAAGTGAGCGTTAGACCCTTTCCTGACTGACTCCAAATACCAGCGGGCGGTAAAAACCAGCGTTAGGACCCTCTAACGCTGGTTTTGACGGCTACCGCCCAACTCTAAATCTAGGCCAGAGCATCTTAATTACAACTGATGAATTAAACTCCCTTTAAAATATCACTAACATTCTGCATCTGATTTTATAAAGGGGGAGACTTTACCATCACTTTATGCAACAGACTAGCAGGAAATAAATTGCACATTCTTAGGTTGTGATGCGCATTGGCTGATAGAAAAATGAAGATTTATCGAGCAACAGATCATCATTTAAAAAAATCAAATAGAATACATTGTACATTGTTTCATGATTAGCAAAAATAAACTAATTTTATTCTCTATTAGAACTAACAGGTCACAGTGATGAAAATCTAGACACAGGAACACAAAGAGAACTTGTACAGAATATTCAGCCATCAGATGTCTCTGCAAGTGAGTGATCTAATTCTGTAGTATAAGATTTGCACTTAAAAAAAAACGCTGATTCTGATATTATTTCACCCTATAAAAATTATGAGCCTCAATACAGCCAGGTTGCAATGATAAAACGTATTTGGTTCACACCCCTACCTTGTCTTTTCTTCTCTCTCACCCTCTACGATATGTGAAAATTACACACACACGCCCTCTATTCTCTTCACTCTCACCCTCTGATTTATGTAAATGATACAATTGTATTCTGAAAAATCCGATTTATTGTGAATTCAGTCATATCAGCTAGATTACAAGTTTTGCGGTACAGCTATACCGCTGAATAATTGGCCATTGTACGTGGAATGGCCGGGAATGCATATTACGAGTCGAGGTGGTATAGCTATACCACAAGCATTTTAGCCTGTTACGCAACATCCATTTCGCACTCCAAAAAATTACGTTTGAGTGTGAGATTTCAATAGCACCGGTATTGCAGGTTGTGCGTTCAGGCTAAAAAGCTTGCTTTTACAGCTTATACCGACACAATCCATTCCACCATCTGAGACCAGTAGTTATGGATTTTGTGTAACAAAACTGTTTCACAAAACTCATAACTAAACTGTTACAAAGTACACTAACACCCAGAAACTACATATTAACCCCTAAACCACCACCCTCCCACATCGCAAACACTATATTAAACTTCTTAACCCCTAATCTGTTTTGAACAGCCAATAGGATTTCAAAAGCTCTCATCCTATTGGCTGATTTGAATTTAAAGAATCAAATCAGCCTATAGGAATGCAAGGTACGCCGTTTTGAAACGACTACCTTGCATTCAACTTCAGTGTACGGCGGTGGCCGTATAAAGAAGACGCTCCGTGCAGGATGTCTACCAGGATAGCTCTGCTCTGCGCTGCCGGGATGAAGATAGAAGACGTCCCTGAGATGGATGAAGGTGTCGCCGTCTGGATGAAGACTTTTTGCCATTTGGCTGAAGATGGATGTCCGGACTTCAGGAATCGTGAGTAGATATGCTGGGGTTAGTGTTAGGTATTTTTTTTATTTTTTGGGTGTTTTTTTTTTCAGATTAGGGCTTTTGGGCAAAGTGTAAAAGAGCTGAATGCCCTTTTAAGGGCAATGCCCATACAAATGCCCCTTTAGTGGCAATGGGTAGCTTAGGTTTCTTTTAGAGGTAGGCTTTTTATTTTGGGGGGTTGGTTGGGTGGTGGGTTTTACTGTTGGGGGGACTTTGTATTTTTTTACAGGTAAAAGAGCTGTTTAACAATGCAGAGTGCAATGCCCTACAAAAGGCCATTTAAAGGGCTATTGGTCGTTTATTGTTGTTTTTATTTTGGGGGGGCTTTTTTATTTTTATAGGGCTATTAGATTAGGTGTAATTGTTTTTATTCTTGATAATTTCGTTCATTATTTTTTGTAATCTTAGTGTTTTTTATTTTTCAAAATTTAGTGTTTATTATTTTTTGTAATTTTAGATTTTTTAAATTTTTTAGTAGTGTTAGGTTTTTTTAAATTTGTAATTTAGATTTTTTAATTGGTAGTTTTTTTTCATTTTGTTAGACTAGTAATGTTAGGTTAATTTATAGTTTAAACTTAGGTTTTAGTTATATTGTAATTTTAATTTAAAGTTAGGGGGGTGTTAGGTTTAGGGGTTAAGAGTTTAACCGGTGGTTTAGGGGTTGATAGGTTTATTTAGGTATCGGGGAGCAGCGGATTGGGGGTTAATAACTTTATTTCGTGGCGGCAATGTCGGGGAACGGTGGATTAGGGGTTTATAGCTTTTATTAGTGGCAGCGATGTCGAGGGGCCCTGGATTGGGGGTGTTTAGACTATAGAGAATCAACGTCCAATGCACCCGGTAGCTGTGAGGAATAAGCATAAAGGAACAAAAATAGGCAGAGGCTCAAACACGGTGCAAAATATCTGTATTGCAAGTCCAAAGACAACGGCATGTAAATGTAACAGACAGGCAATAAGAAAGCAGGTGAAATGCGTTTCATATATGTTGCATTACTTCTTCAGTGACCAACTGTTTAGACTATAGGTTTATGTTAGGGTGTTATGTTTAAATGTAACTTTCTTTTCCCCATAGACATCAATGGTATTGCGTTATGGCGATCTGCATTCCGCACTTCAGGTGTTAGTTTTTTTCTAACACTCTCTCCCCATTGATGTCTATGTGGGAAAGCGTGCATGAGCATGTCAAATCAGCCCTTGGCTTTTGTGCGGTATGGAGCATAACGCACCATACCGCATAGCACAAGGAGGCTTTTAAAGTAACTTGTAATGGCAGCACTATGGAGAGTGAAATAACGCAATTTTTTTGGCGTTATTTTCGCACCTTGTTTAGCGCAAAACTCGTAATCTAGGTGTATATGAATTAATATAGGAATACATTAGCAACTGGTACTTTGCAATATAATGATCCTTTTGAATTGATGACTGTAGGGGAACATTATCTAATCTACAGATTATTATATGTGCATTTTAAGTTCTGAAATCTGTTTTGAGGTGTATATGTTTCATACTTATACTTTCAAATTTTGCTGTATTTTAAATATTTAACGTAACATCTGAATTTTCAAATCTTTTCTAAAAATAAAAAATGTTATGTTATCGATGGATTTCAATATGCTCTGTATTAGGTGTATGGAAATTATAGTACCCATTACTATGTTAAAGATGAATTGCTTTTAGGGTAATATAAAATCCTAAACCATTAAATATTTTCTGCATTAAGGGCAAGATCAGAAATAGAGCACTAATATTTGCGGGCGCGCGATAAATAATCCGACATTACAAATGGTTGGTTATTTCTACCGCAAGCTTGTGGTAGCAATTAGTGCTTATAAAATTAACCAGAGATCAGATCTCTGGTTTATTTTATAAATGTCCACCAAATGCCCCCAAAATACAAAAAAGACATATAAATTTACAATTTGCTGCCGTCGCTACACATCTTACCCCCTTCGCTGCACTAGGTTCTCAAGCTGTATCTCATGCCATGAGCACTGGAGCCTATGGAAGTCGATCTCGTGAACCCCATTGTGCTCAGCTTGTAACACCAGTGTACATTAGTGTGCACTGGTATCACTCAGTGGAGTGCAAATATCGCTTTTGCAAAAACGATATTTAGTGCTCCACTTGTAATCTGGCCCTAAATGTTCTGATATGACATTTATTACTGACGTAGATGTTAAAACCGAAGATCTGAATGTAATGTGTTACCTGGAAGTTCCAAGGCAGGAAATGTGTTACAGCGGCAGTGCAGGTAAGTGCGCTTGCGTGATGTGTCTTCTTTTTATGAAGTATTGTCTGGCTTTTGTAGTTTGTTGTCTGTAAGTACTGTACATTATATCACTAGTCAGGGTGTTACCTCAATCGCACACGGAGTGTCACAGTACAATATAGCCTGGTACTCACCTGCTGTCACATTTCTAGTGTTTGGTTATATCAGCCCTGATCATATAATGACACCAAGCAGGAAGACCCTATACAGCTGCTGTCATTTATATCTGCCAGAGTATAATCATTGTGACATAATCAGTTGCGGATACACTGGTTGCATAAAATTAATCCCACACCTCTGTTATTTTTTAAGATACTCATCTGTATGTTCTGTCTGTATATTGTGAGTTAAAGGATGTGAAAGACCATAAGGGAAGCATGCTCATATTATTTATTTTTAAATAGAACATTTTAAAAGGGACATTGTACTCTGCCAGGAAGCCACAATATTAAACACAGAACCAACCAAACGGATGTAGACAGCACAATACACATCTGCAAAAATGCAATATTAGTGATAATTACCCAGGTGAAAAGGGGCAACAATGATGACCATAGAAATTGTATGCGTTTGCAATAGTGTACACAGTCTACTTGCGTGTTGTAATTAGCTGTTCACATGGACACACACGTGCTGATACAGGGATGCGGCCCATTGGTGGCACATTTATTTTACAATACATTTAATAAGGAAGTCCATGAACCTTTCTGTAATATTGTATGTTGGTATAAAGTAATTAGGATTTGACTCTGTGGGTGTTTGTGTAGGAGCTTGTGTAGTGTTTCTGTGAATGTTTCCAGAGGCTGTTGGAATACTAGTGCTATATTGTCCTCATGTCAGGCATAGGGACTGTTGGCATACTAGTGCTGTAATAATCAGGTATAGGTGCTATTGGAATACTATGCTTTATTGTCCCCTGACATGGGACTGTGGGACTACTAGTGCTGGATTGTCCCCATGTCAGATATAGGGTCTGTTTGAATACTAGTGATTAGGGCGATTAAAAAAAATCCTCAGATGTAGCTGTACTGCATTGCTTTGTATGAGATTTCTTGCAAACCAGCTCCATCTAGTGGTTGTTTTTAGCACACATTTGTGAAATGGCCGGTTTTACTTTCACTTTCTACAAAGAAGTTCTGTTTGTGATACCAGTAGCAGCTGATCAATCTATATCTAAAAGCAAAGCCCACGCAAGAGAGTGAAGAGGAGGTTAAGCCACTTACTTTTATTTCCCCCTATGGTCGTCTGCAGTCTGAAACTTAGGGTATGTAATCATTATGGAACCTCCCACACAACCTCCTGCTCTCTGAGAAAGGCTCAAATACATAGCAGATGCAGTTAACCCCACGGCTGCCAAGAAGGCTAAAACTGCAGTCCCCCTCTGCTAGCTAGCTGCTGGGTTAACAATGTATTTGATATCAGCAAGGCACAGCATTTCTGAAATGAGCAGCCCCCCACCCCTACTGCTATATGCCTGTATTGGATTCCTGGACAGGAGCAGGGCTCTATATCCATCAAGATAAAATGTTTAGAAAAAGAAGGGAAAAAATAATAAAATATATATATTTGTGTGTGTGATTGTTTGTGTGCGTATATATATATATATATGTGTGTGTGTGATTGTTTGTGTGCGTGTATATATATATATATATATATATATATATATATACTGTAAATATATTATGTATGTGTTAAGCTTTATATGATTCTTCTTTTTTTATGAGTTAATATTTTTTTAAAATGTGTACACATACAAAAATAAAAGTACGTTATAGCTTTTCTTTAAGTACCAAGAAGTACCTACAGCTAATTTCATTTAAACTAGTTTTGTTGTTTGTATTTTAATGCTCTCAGCCTGTATTGAACAATGAGAAATATGTACTTTAAGATTCTGTACAGTTTAATGCATTTTTTATTGAGAAATGTATGTTTAACAGTTATTTAAAAAAAAAATCACGATTAAAATCGCAATCGCAATATTTCATGGTCAAAATCACAATATTCATTTTTTTCCCATATCGCACAGCCCTACTAGTGATATAAATCCCCATAAAGTATAGGGGCTGTTTGAATTCTATTGCTGGATTGTCTATATATCAGATGTAGGGACTTTTGGTTTAATAGTCCTGTATTGTTCCCATGTCAGTTATAGAGGCTGTTGAAATACAAGTGCTGTATTGTTCCCATGTCAGGTACAGGGGCTGTTGGAATGCTAGTGCTTTATTGTCCCCATGTCCGGTATAAGGGGTGTTACTGTGATATCAGTGCATTTGCAAAGGATATATGAGGTTTAATAAATAAAAAAAATAAAAAAAAAAGAATGGATTCTATATTGAAAACTCTAAAAACTCCCCCCCAAAAACTGTATAATACACAAAACATGGGGATTCTGATTGGCTATAATGGGTGTGTATTTGCAACTAGTAAAGTCACTAAATCCCATCTAACTTGCTTTACTACATGGCACGTGCTGTACTTACTGATATGCTGTCACTACATGGAATTTATTCCAGATGTCACTGCTAGTGAGCTTATTTTATTTTTATTTCAATTGAAAATGATGCTAAGATTTCATATAACACGGAACAAACAGATGATCAGTGTCTAAGAAATATAACAGAAGCTGCAGAGCAGGAAATATGTGACAATATAAGTACAGTTGAGTGTATGTGTGGGATGTGTCTGAGGGTCACAGGGCACAGGTGAGTGTACATGTGTGACATGTAAGGGACACAGGATACAGGTGAGTGTACGTGTGTTACGTGTCTGAGGGTCACAGGGCACAGGTGAGTGTATATGTGTGATGTGTCTGAGGGATACAGGGCACAGGTGAGTGTACGTGTGTCACGTGTCTGAGGGTCACAGGGCACAGGTGAGTGTATATGTGTGATGTGTCTGAGGGATACAGGGCACAGGTGAGTGTACGTGTGTCACGTGTCTGAGGGTCACAGGGCACAGGTGAGTGTATATGTGTGATGTGTCTGAGGGATACAGGGCACAGGTGAGTGTACGTGTGTCACGTGTCTGAGGGTCACAGGGCACAGGTGAGTGTATATGTGTGATGTGTCTGAGGGATACAGGGCACAGGTGAGTGTACGTGTGTGATGAGTCTGAGGGACACAGGGCACAGGTGAGTGTACATGTGTGATGTGACTGAGGGGTACAGGGTACAGGTGAGTGTACGTGTGTGACGTGTAAGGGACACAGGATACAGGTGAGTGTACGTGTGTCATGTGTCTGAGGAAAACATGGCACAGGTGAGTGTACATGTGTGACTTGTAAGGGACGCAGGATACAGGTGAGTGGACATGTAAGGGACACATGGCACAGGTGTGTTCATATCTGACATGTAAGGGATGCAGGACACAGGTGAGTGTACATGTGTCACGTGTCTGAGGGTCACAGGGCACAGGTGAGTGTACATGTGTCACATGTAAGGGACACATGGCAGAGGTGAGTTCATATCTGACATGTAAGGGATGCAGGACACAGGTGAGTGTACATGTGTCACGTGTCTGAGGGTCACAGGGCACAGGTGAGTGTACATGTGTGACGTGTAAGGGACACAGGATACAGGTGAGCATACGTGTCATGTGTCTGAGGAAAACATGGCACAGGTGAGTGTACGTGTGTGACATGTAAAGGATGCAGGACACAGGTGAGTGTACGTGTGTGACATGTAAGGGACACATGGCACAGGTAAGTTTATATCTGACATGTAAGGGATGCAGGACACAGGTGAGTGTACGTGTGTCACGTATCTGAGGGACACATGGCAAAGGTGAGTATACGTGTGTGACATGTAAGGGATGCAGGACACAGGTGAGTGTACATGTGTGATGTGTCTGAAGGAAACCAGGCACAGGTGAGTGTACTTACCTGTGTTACATGTCTCTGCGAGACAGGGCACAGGTAAGTGTATGTGTGTGATGTGTCTCCCTTTTCTACTACTCACAGCCCAATGAAACACATATATGAAAACTCACCTGTTATTTGTGGTGATTGAGATATAACTTATGTAGGGCTGAATTCTAAATATAATTGAAGCAAAAGACTGAAAAACGCTTCAGCACAAGGGTATGAAATAGCTCAGCAGTTAAAGGGATAGGAAAGTCCAAATTAAACTTGATACAAACAAACTTCAGGGAATTGCTCTGACACTCACAGTGTGGTAGTAGCGGCAAACCACAGTGATCTTCGCCTAAGGAAAACACCCCCTCTTGATGTCACAATAACGTGTACACCACTGTCGGCGTGGTACTGGTGCAATGAATGCAGCGTTCCACCACCGCATCAACAAATCAAAGACAGCCAACGATCGATGCACCCAGACAGCAGGCAGCAGGCAAAAAAGGAAAATTGGCTATCTATTAAACCTGGGTTTTTTAAGTGTGGGAGTAGGAGGTGTAAATCTTGTTCTTATGCTTCTTTTGGTACTAGTTTTGTGTCAACTGCAAATAAGAAAAGTTTTCAGATACAGGAACATATAACTTGCAACTCATGTTATGTAATTCATCTTCTGACCTGTAGGGGGTGCTATAGGCAGTATATAGGCCAAATTACACGGGCCCTAAAGGATCGCTTTTTAGAACATTTACGTTCAATTGAAGACCCGGAGTCCACTACTCCCATTTCCCTGCATTTCAGGAGAGAGCACAGCTCTGATAGTTCCCTGTTGACATTCCAGGGTATCCAGCTGATTCCCAGACATCCCAGAGGGGGTAATAGAGGAGTAATTCTCAGTAAAAGAGACGTTTTCTAGATATTTCAGCTGGATACTAGAATGCCTACCGGCTTGAATTCAGAATGGGATGTTAAACTTTTTGTAGATCAATAATAAATCTCGCTGTCACTTTAAATCTTGGATTTTAGTTTGCACACAATAACACTCAGTAAAATATGATGGTGGGGAAATTGACATATGTACTATGGTTTTTTGTTTCTATTGGAATATTGTTTAATTCACTGTATTAGAAATACATATAAGAATATAATGTTGTTGTATTTACTCTTTATATAAATATACAATATACGAATATTATTGTAATGGTGTGTTTGTAGTGCATTATTACATATCCCTTTAAATCACCCATATTCATCTGCTTAATTACCCATAACACTGTGATTTTACCATTAGTATATGGGAGGAGTTTTAGCCAGTGTATAAAAGTTAGCAGTGTATTATGGGTGATTATATGGTCATTGAGAAAGTTATGTTGTAACATATGAAACGCGTTTGACCTTAGCTGCCTGTCTTTTTCAATATATGCCGTTACTTGTGTCACAGCTGTGATTGTTTTTGCTGTGAAGCAATAAATTCTGCATTTATTAACCTGCCTGTTTGGGGGCTCTTTATTGGCTGCTGTCTGGGTGCATGGATCGTTGGCTGTCTCCAAATTAAACTTGCATGATTCAGATAGAGCATACAATTTTAAGACCCTTTTTAATTCACTTCTATTTTCAAATGTGCTTCGTTCTTTTGGTATCCCTTGTTGAAAAGGAATATGCACATATCCTACACTAGTGGGAACTAGCTGCTGATTAGTGTCTGCACACATTTGTCTGTTGTGATTGGCTAACTAGATGTGTTCATCTAGCTGCCAGTAGTGCAGTGCTGTTCCTTCAGCAAAGGATTAAAAGATAATGAAGCAAATTTGCTAATAGAAGTAAATTGGAAAGTTTGTTTAAATGGTATGTTCTATCCAAATCATGAAATAAAATAATTAAGATAATTGAATGGTCTATAGTGATATTTTAATAAGCAAAGGAGAATGGGTTTTATTTTCAAAATTTCACAAAACCCTATAATACTGTTTACTGTTGTGCTGATGTCATTACATGGAATGTTTCTTACTGATGTGACTGCTACTGATGTAGGCTCAGGCGTATTTACCTTCAATTATAAACATTTTCACATTTTGTTTTCAACTATTTTTTTAAAAAGATACTACAGAAATTGTAAAGAGTGATTTATTTATTTATTTTTTTTCTTCAGGTGAAAATGATGCTAAGATTTCATGTAACACGGAACAAACAGAAGATCAGTGGCAAAGAAATATAACAGAAGCTGCAGAGCAGGAAATATGTGACAATATAAGTACAGGTGAGTGTATATGTGTGACGTGTCTGAGGGATGCAGGGCACAGGTAAGTGTATATGTGTGACACATGAGAGGGATGCAGGGCACAGGTAAGTGTATATGTGTGTGACATGTCTGTGGGAAGGAGAAAATAGGTGAGTGTACATGTTTGACATATCTAAGGAAAGCAGGACACATGTGAGTGTATATGTGTGACACAATAAAGGGATGCAGGGCACAGGTGAGTGTATATGTGTGATACAATAAAGGGATGCAGGGCACAGGTGAGTGTATATGTGTGACACAATAGAGGGATGCAGGGCACAGGTGAGTGTATATGTGTGACACAATAAAGGGATGCAGGGCACTGGTGAGTGTATATGTGTGACACAATAGAGGATGCAGGGCACAGGTGAGTGTATATGTGTGACACAATAGAGGGATGCAGGGCACAGGTAAGTGTATATGTGTGTGACATGTCTGTGGGAAGGAGAAAATAGGTGAGAGTACATGTTTGACATATCTAAGGAAAGCAGGACACATGTGAGTGTATATGTGTGACACAATAAAGGGATGCAGGACACAGGTGAGTGTATATGTGTGATACAATAAAGGGATGCAGGGCACAGGTGAGTGTATATGTGTGACACAATAGAGGGATGCAGGGCACAGGTGAGTGTATATGTGTGACACAATAAAGGGATGCAGGGCACAGGTGAGTGTATATGTGTGACACAATAGAGGATGCAGGGCACAGGTGAGTGTATATGTGTGACACAATAGAGGGATGCAGGGCACAGGTGAGTGTATATGTGTGACACAATAGAGGGATGCAGGGCACAGGTGAGTGTATATGTGTGAGACAATAGAGGGATGCAGGTCACATGTGAGTGTATATGTGTGACACAATAGAGGGATGCAGGGCACATGTGAGTGTATATGTGTGACACAATAGAGGGATGCAGGGCACATGTGAGTGTATATGTGTGACACAATAGAGGGATGCAGGGCACAGGTGAGTGTATATGTGTGACGCATTAGAGGGATGCAGGGCACAGGTGAGTGTATATGTGTGACACAATAGAGGGATGCAGGGCACAGTTGAGTGTATATGTGTGACACATTAGAGGGATGCAGGGCACAGGTGAGTGTATATGTGTGACACATTAGAGGGATGCAGGGCACAGGTGAGTGTATATGTGTGACACAATAGATGGATGCAGGGCACAGGTGAGTGTATATGTGTGACACAATAGAGGGATGCAGGGCACAGGTGAGTGTATATGTGTAGAAAAATAACTGTAATGTGTTTATAACATGGTTGCAATGTTTGAGAAGTGCTAAAAGCTAATGTGGCTCTGTTCTTTCTTTATATTATGTTGTATATGGAATAATTCCCATTGGTTGAAATTAACACTTGATATATGTCTCCTATATTATTAATTAACTATTGTTATATATCATTGATTGCTAAAAGTTAATATATCTGTATACCTGTATACTTTTCTTCTGACATGATTGATTATATACGTATACTAAGACTAAAAAAATAGGAATAGATACATGAATATCATTAGTAAATATTTCCTTATATATTCCTTCTATATATTTATGTCTCTGTTGTTATCAATTTTTAGCATATATAAAGAACGATACTATACAGTTGCATAAAATCTAACACTTTATCATATATAAAGAACGATACTATACAGTTGCATAAAATCTAACACTTTACTAAGTATATATTTGTGTTGGTTACATATAATAACATACAAATTATATAAAATCCATACAATAAAATTGAGTTGTTGCCACAACTCTGCCTTCAATTTGGAGGTCAGTTATGTTGATTTAAAAAATTTGTGTTGATTAAAAGTTTGTTGCTTTTGAAAACGCTATTATCCCATTGATATTTATTGAAAACGCTATTATCCCATCTTTCCATACAATTGTATTGCAGTGGTATTAATCAATTTGTCTTTGGATGTTAATAAATTACTCAGTTGATGTGTTGTTATAAATCCGTAATATTACACACAATTGATTTGACTTTCTTTTATAAGAATTTATGATACCCTCTTACCGGACCTCTGATGGCTTTACCTCCTTTTTTTCAATGCCTCCAATTTGAAGGCAGAGTTGTGGCCACAACTCAATTTTATTGTATGGATTTTATATAATTTGTATGTTATTATATGTAACCAACACAAAAATATACTTACTAAAAATTGATAACAACAGAGACATAAATATATAGAAGGCATATATAAGGAGATATATACTAATGATATTCATGTATCTATTCCTATTTTTTAGTCTTAGTATACGTATATAATCAATCACGTCAGAAGAACAGTATACAGGTATACAGATATATTAACTTTTAGCAATCAATGATATATAACAATAGTTAATTAATAATATAGGAGACATATATTAAGTGTTAATTTCAACCAATGGAAATTATTCCATATACAACATAATATAAGAAAGAACAGAACCACATTAGCTTTTAGCGCTTCTCAATCATTGCACCCATGAGTGTATATGTGTGACAGGTGAGTGTAAGTGTGTGACATGTCTGTGGGAAGGAGGGGATAGGTACATTTATGACATATCTAATGAAAGCAGGGCACATGTGAGTGTACGTGTGTGACATGTCTGAGGAAAGCAGGGCATGTGTGAGTATAGGTGTGTTAAATATTTAAGAGAAGCCGGGCATAGATGACTGTATATGTGTGACACGTGAGAGGGATGCATAGCACAGGTGAGTGTAACTGACAAGTCTGTGGGAAAATGAACATGTGAGTGTTTGTGTGTGACATGTCTTTGGGATGTAGGGCACAGGTGAGTGTACGTGTGTGACATGTCTTTGGAAAGTAGGGCAGGCACATGTGAGTGTACGTGTGTGACATGTCTTTGGAAAGTAGGGCAGGCACATGTGAGTGTACGTGTGTGACATGTCTTTGGAAAGTAGGGCAGGCACATGTGAGTGTACGTGTGTGACATGTCTGAGGAAATCAGGGAAAATGTGAGTGTATGTGTGTGACACTTGAGATGGATGTAGGGCACATGTGTGTGACATGTCTGTTGGAAACAGGGCACAGATAGTGTATGTGTGCAAAATGTGAGGGTTGCATGGCACAGTTGAGTGTATGTGTGAGATGTGCCTGTGGGAAACGTCACAGGTGCGTGTGTGTGGCGGGTCTGTGGGAAACCGGGCACAGGTGTGTGTACATATTAGTGAACATACACATCACACACGCACACAGGGCACAGGTGAGTGTACGTGTGTGATGTGTATGTTCACTAATATAGTTTATTTTACATATTACAGTATATATTACTTTTTATATAAAGTGATAATCTGGGCTTCATTACAAGTAAATAATATATGGCATAAATGCAACATTCTTAAACAATAAAACTGA
Organism: Bombina bombina; assembly: GCF_027579735.1. Classification (NCBI taxonomy): domain Eukaryota; kingdom Metazoa; phylum Chordata; class Amphibia; order Anura; family Bombinatoridae; genus Bombina; species Bombina bombina. The sequence continues at coordinate 854,399,698 of NC_069502.1, forward strand.
ATGTTTTGCGCACATAAACAATAAGCACTCATGTTTCATATTAAAGCACTTTTAAACTTAACCCTCTTTCCAGTGAGGGAAATGCTCTTAATAATCTTTAAGTAAACTTATTAACTGTGTGGTCTGATGTTATTTTGGAGATTTGTCACAAGTTGATATGCTTTTGGTTTAGCTATATTGGGGTCTTTAAGCCTTTTCAGCTAAATAATCCTCATCATCTATATGGTAAAACAGAATTGCATGAGTAACACATTTGGCTGGGGAGCTGCTGATTATTCCAGAAAGTGTAGTTAACACATGAATTAAATTCTTCTTTCTGTTAAAGCATTTATATATTGCTTAGATATACTACACCACCTGGGGCCATTTTCTTTGTTTTTGTTGTTCTAGAGTCATCTTTCTTTTAACTACAAGCACACAAGCTGTAGTTATAAAGATTAGTTTATCGGCTGAAATAATTGTATTACTAAAAGTTTCTGTGAACACAATTTTAAAAGGACTAGATACATTAGGTAGAAAAACAACATTAATTTCTATTTAGTTTGGTCTTTGACTAAATGTGAATTCTTAGAAATAGTCCCTAATGTACAGTAAACTGCCCTTAACCCTTAGCATAGAAGCTGTGAAAAGGTGTAGTGGTCACAGTGTCTTCTACAAGTGTAGGGGACCGACTAAATCAGAACCGTTTATATGATCTCATTATTAAATAATTATATAATTAATAACAATACTCCCGTTGTGTTTCTTATTGACAGGTGAATTCACAAACTGCAATAATCCAAGTCATGATCAGGGTGCAGATGCTTCTTTACATTTTCTTCAAAATCAAAGAAGCCACTTGGGAAATGTATGTTCTGAATGTGGGAAAAGTTTTCTTAAGAAATCACATCTTCTTAAACATCTTAAAATTCATACAGGAGAAAAGCTATTGTCCTGTTCTATATGTGGGGAATGTTTTAACCATAAAACAAATCTTGATGTTCATCAGAAAATTCATACAGGAGAAAAAGGATTTTTATGTTCTTACTGTGGGAAATATTTTACTCAGAAATCACATCTAACTGTTCATCAGAGAATTCACACAGGAGAGAAAGCATTTTCTTGTTCTGACTGTGGGAAATGTTTTACTCGGAAATCAGATCTTATTAGGCATCAGAAAATTCACAGAGGAGAGAAAGAATTTTCATGTTCCGACTGTGGGAAATGTTTTACTCAGAAATCGTATCTTATTGATCATCAGAAAATTCACACAGGTGAGAAAGCATTTTTTTGTTCTGACTGTGGGAAATATTTTACTTGGAAATCACATCTTATTAGCCATCACAAAACTAATTTTACTCAGATATCAGCGTTTAACCTCCTAAGTTCAGAGGGTGATACGTAGTTGTCAGCCATACAATACCAAGTGCTGATGATGACTGCATGTTACCCCCTGGGGCGTGCAGTTTTGGAGAAGTTTGAGGCCCTTTCTGCACCTCAAGCGTTTATGAGGTGACCCCATGGTGGATTTGAATTAAATCACTAGTCATTAATCGCAAATTAAATAATGTTTTTCATTTTTAGAATAATAACTTTTCAGATTATTTTTCCAGTTATATCAGACCCTTACTGATTTGATTATATATCATTAGATATGCATAGATAGTTCATTGAAATTAAAGGGACAGTCATCACCAGAATTTTTGTTGTTTTAAAAGATAGACAATCCCTTAATTACCCATTCCCCAGTTTTGCATAACTAACACAGTTTGATACTTTTGCTTCAGCAGAGGCTTCTTTTGGGAGAAAGGTTCTTCAAGCAGTGGTGCCTTCTGTTTAGGTTAACTGTCTTGTCCCTCCCTTATCATTCGTGTCCTCTAGCTTGGGTATTGGTTCCCAACAGTAATTAAGATGATCCGTGGACTCACCGTGTCATTAGAAAGAAAACATAATTTATTCTTACCTGATAAATGTATTAATTTCTTGACACGGTGAGTCCACAGCCCACCCTGTTTTTCAGACAGTTTGCTCTTCTATAAACTTCAGGCACCTCTGAACCTTAGATTAATTCCTTTTCTCCTTTCCCTTTGGTCAAATGACTGGGGATACAGCTACAGTCTACAGAGAAGGGGCATTTTAAAGATGGATTTGTTTACCAAGCCCACAGATAGGAATAGTATTCTACATTTTGATAGTTTTCATCCTAAATGTATAATTAGTTCCCTTCCACTCAGTCAATTTGTAAGGGTTAGTAGAATAGTGACCAAACAGAACAGACTACAGAATAGACTTAACGGTATTGATGAGGCCTAATTTCAGGACCCTTTAAACACCTGTAGCTTTCCACTTCTCCTTTGGACTCTGATATTGCACTGCAAATTAAATGACAAGCGCTTGGAGAACCATCTTACAGAACACACATAGAGATATGGTTTGCAAAACAGCTCTGATTTATTACGTCAGGATGACCAGTTTATATACTCTTCAAACATACTTTGGAAAACATAATCATTAGCTAATTTCTAAGACACAAAAGTACAGATGTGTGCTGTAAGTCATATTTTATCCTTGTCTGATATTCTTATGTCAATAGGTAAATTTATGACTGACCTGACAAGGGAACAATGTAAAAATCTCAAAATACACTAATTAGATGTATAGCTACATTTGACCTATAGAAATCGCTTACATATCAGTATTTCTGCATGTAGCTCAAGAGTTCAAAAGTATATTAACAAGAAAACTGTGTGAAAGGTTATAATGTTTCTTGTTACATTTTGATATAATAAAGATACAATAAAAGATACCGAAGATACATTTTTATTGGCCGCTGTCTGGGTGCATGGATCATTGGCTGTCTCCAAATTAAACTTGCATGATTCAGATAGAGCATACCATTTTAAGACCCTTTTTAATTCACTTCTATTTTCAAATGTGCTTCGTTCTTTTGGTATCCCTTGTTGAAAAGGAATATGCACATATCCTACACTAGTGGGAGCTAGCTGCTGATTGGTGTCTGCACACATTTGTCTGTTGTGATTGGCTAACTAGATGTGTTCATCTAGCTGCCAGTAGTGCAGTGCTGTTCCTTCAGCAAAGGATTAAAAGATAATGAAGCAAATTTGCTAATAGAAGTAAATTGGAAAGTTTGTTTAAATGGTATGTTCTATCCAAATCATGAAATAAAATAATTAAGATAATTGAATGGTCTATAGTGATATTTTAATAAGCAATGGAGAATGGGTTTTATTTTCAAAATTTCACAAAACCCTATAATACTGTTTACTGTTGTGTTGATGTCATTACATGGAATGTTTCTTACTGATGTGACTGCTACTGATGTAGGCTCAGGCGTATTTACCTTCAATTATAAACATTTTCACATTTTGTTTTCAACTATTTTTTAAAAAGAAACTACAGAAATTGTAAAGAGTGATTTATTTATTCTTTTTTTTTCTTCAGGTGAAAATGATGCTAAGATTTCATGTAACACGGAACAAACAGAAGATCAGTGGCAAAGAAATATAACAGAAGCTGCAGAGCAGGAAATATGTGACAATATAAGTACAGGTGAGTGTATATGTGTGACACATGAGAGGGATGCAGGGCACAGGTAAGTGTATATGTGTGTGACATGTCTGTGGGAAGGAGAAAATAGGTGAGTGTACATGTTTGACATATCTAAGGAAAGCAGGACACATGTGAGTGTATATGTGTGACACAATAAAGGGATGCAGGGCACATGTTAGTGTATATGTGTGACACAATAAAGGGATGCAGGGCACAGGTTAGTGTATATGTGTGACACAATAAAGGGATGCAGGGCACAGGTGAGTGTATATGTGTGATACAATAAAGGGATGCAGGGCACAGGTGAGTGTATATGTGTGACACAATAGAGGGATGCAGGGCACAGGTGAGTGTATATGTGTGACACAATAAAGGGATGCAGGGCACAGGTGAGTGTATATGTGTGACACAATAGAGGATGCAGGGCACAGGTGAGTGTATATGTGTGACACAATAGAGGGATGCAGGGCACATGTGAGTGTATATGTGTGACACAATAGAGGGATGCAGGGCACAGGTGAGTGTATATGTGTGACACAATAGAGGATGCAGGGCACAGGTGAGTGTATATGTGTGACACAATAGAGGGATGCAGGGCACAGGTGAGTGTATATGTGTGACACAATAGAGGGATGCAGGGCACAGGTGAGTGTATATGTGTGAGACAATAGAGGGATGCAGGGCACATGTGAGTGTATATGTGTGACACAATAGAGGGAAGCAGGGCACATGTGAGTGTATATGTGTGAGACAATAGAGGGATGCAGGGCACAGGTGAGTGTATATGTGTGACACAATAGAGGGATGCAGGGCACAGGTGAGTGTATATGTGTGACGCATTAGAGGGATGCAGGGCACAGGTGAGTGTATATGTGTGACACATTAGAGGGATGCAGGGCACAGGTGAGTGTATATGTGTGACACAATAGAGGGATGCAGGGCACAGGTGAGTGTATATGTGTGACACAATAGAGGGATGCAGGGCACAGGTGAGTGTATATGTGTAGAAAAATATATTGTTGGGATTGTCTTAGGTGGATTATGGATATCCACAAAGCTCCTCAAAGAAAACAGTTAATACTCCCAATAACTGTAATGTGTTTATAACATGGTTGCAATGTTTGAGAAGTGCTAAAAGCTAATGTGGTTCTGTTCTTTCTTTATATTATGTTGTATATGGAATAATTCCCATTGGTTGAAATTAACACTTGATATATGTCTCCTATATTATTAATTAACTATTGTTATATATCATTGATTGCTAAAAGTTAATATATCTGTATACTTGTATACTTTTCTTCTGACATGATTGATTATATACGTATACTAAGACTAAAAAAATATTGAATAGATACATGAATATCATTAGTAAATCTTTCCTCATATATTCCTTCTATATATTTATGTCTCTGTTGTTATCAATTTTTAGCATATATAAAGAACGATACTATACAGTTGCATAAAATCTAACACTTTATCATATATAAAGAACGATACTATACAGTTGCATAAAATCTAACACTTTACTAAGTATATATTTGTGTTGGTTACATATAATAACATACAAATTATATAAAATCCATACAATAAAATTGAGTTGTGGCCACAACTCTGCCTTCAATTTGGAGGTCCGTTATGTTGATTTAAAAAATTTGTGTTGATTAAAAGTTTGTTGCTTTTGAAAATGCTATTATCCCATTGATATATCTTTCCATACAATTGTATTGCAGTGGTATTAATCAGTTTGTCTTTGGATGTTAATAAATTACTCAGTTGATGTTTTGTTATAAATCCGTAATATTACACACAATTGATTTGACTTTCTTTTATAAGAATTTATGATACCCTCTTACCGGACCTCCGATGGCTTTACGTCCTTTTTTTCAATGCCTCCAAATTGAAGGTAGAGTTGTGGCCACAACTCAATTTTATTGTATGGATTTTATATCATTTGTATGTTATTATATGTAACCAACACAAATATATACTTGCTAAAAATTGATAACAACAGAGACATAAATATATAGAAGACATATATAAGGAGATATATACTAATGATATTCATGTATCTATTCCTATTTTTTTAGTCTTAGTATACATTTATAATCAATCACGTCAGAAGAAAAGTATACAGGTATACAGATATATTAACTTTTAGCAATCAATGATATATAACAATAGTTAATTAATAATATAGGAGACATATATCAAGTGTTAATTTCAACCAATGGAAATTATTCCATATACAACATAATATAAAGAAAGAACAGAACCACATTAGCTTTTAGCGCTTCTCAATTATTGCACCCATGAGTGTATATGTGTGACACGTGAGAGGGATGCAGGGCAAAGGTGAGTGTATATGTGTGACACGTGAGAGGGATGCAGGGCACAGGTGAGTGTATATGTGTGACACAATAGAGGGATGCAGGGCACAGGTGAGTGTATATGCGTGACACGTGAGAGGGATGCAGGGCACAGGTGAGTGTATATGTGTGACACAATAAAGGGATGCAGGGCACAGGTGAGTGTATATGTGTGACACAATAGAGGATGCAGGGCACAGGTGAGTGTATATGTGTGACACAATAGAGGGATGCAGGGCACAGGTGAGTGTATATGTGTGACACAATAGAGGGATGCAGGGCACAGGTGAGTGTATATGTGTGAGACAATAGAGGGATGCAGGTCACATGTGAGTGTATATGTGTGACACAATAGAGGGATGCAGGGCACATGTGAGTGTATATGTGTGACATGTCTGAGGAAAGCAGGGCATGTGTGAGTATAGGTGTGTTAATTATTTAAGAGAAGCCGGGCACAGATGACTGTATATGTGTGACACGTGAGAGGGATGCATGGCACAGGTGAGTGTAACTGTGACAAGTCTGTGGGAAGGAGGGGATAAGTACATTTATGACATATCTAAGGAAAGCAGGGCACATGTGAGTGTACGTGTGTGACATGTCTGAGGAAAGCAGGGCATGTGTGAGTATAGGTGTGTTAATTATTTAAGAGAAGCCGGGCACAGATGACTGTATATGTGTGACACGTGAGAGGGATGCATGGCACAGGTGAGTGTAACTGTGACAAGTCTGTGGGAAAAGGAACAGGTGAGTGTTTGTGTGTGACATGTCTTTGGGAAGTAGGGCACAGGTGAGTGTACGTGTGTGACATGTCTTTGGGAAGTAGGGCAGGCACATGTGAGTGTACGTGTGTGACATGTCTGAGGAAATCAGGGCAAATGTGAGTGTGTGTGTGTGACACTTGAGATGGATGTAGGGCACATGTGTGTGACATGTCTGTTGGAAACAGGGCACAGATAGTGTATGTGTGCAAAATGTGAGGGTTGCATGGCACAGTTGAGTGTACGTGTGAGATGTGCCTGTGGGAAACGTCACAGGTGCGTGTGTGTGGCGGGGCTGTGGGAAACCCGGGCACAGGTGTGTGTACCTATTAGTGAACATACACATCACACACGCACACAGAGCACAGGTGAGTGTACATGTGTGATGTGTATGTTCACTAATATAGTTTATTTTACATATTACAGTATATATTACTTTTTATATAAAGTGATAATCTGGGCTTCATTACAAGTAAATAATATATGGCATAAATGCAACATTCTTAAACAATAAAACTGAATATTTTGCGCACATAAACAATAAGCACTCATGTTTCATATTAAAGCACTTTTAAACTTAACCCTCTTTCCAGTGAGGTAAATGCTCTTAATAATCTTTAAGTAAACTCATTAACTGTGTGGTTTGATGTTATTTTGGAGATTTGTCACAAGTTGATATGCTTTTGGTTTAGCTATATTGGGGTCTTTAAGCCTTTTCATCTAAATAATCCTCATCATCTATATGGTATAACAGAATTCCATGAGTAACACAGTTGGCTGGGGAGCTGCTGATTATTCCAGAAGGTGTAGTTAACACATGAATTAAATTCTACTCTCTGTTAAAGCATTTATATATTGCTTACATATACTACACCACCTGGGGCCTTTTCTTTGTTTTTGTTGTTCTAGAGTCGTCTTTCTTTTAACTACAAGCACACAAGCTGTAGTTATAAAGATTAGTTTATGGGCTGAAATAATTGTATTACTAAAAGTTTCTGTGAACACAATTTTAAAAGGACTAGATACATTAGGTAGAAAAACAACATTAATTTCTAGTTAGTTTGGTCTTTGACTAAATGTGAATTCTTAGAAATAGTCCCTAATGTACAGTAAACTGCCCTTAAGCCTTAGCATAAAAGCTGTGAAAAGGTCTAATGGTCACAGTGTCATCTACAAGTGTAGGGGACTGACTAAATCAGAACCGTTTATATGATCTCATTATTAAATAATTATATAATTAATAACAATACTCCCATTGTGTTTCTTATTGACAGGTGAATTCACAAACTGCAATAATCCAAGTCATAATCAGAGTGCAGATGCTTCTTTACATCTTCTTCAAAATCAAAGAAGCCACTTGGGAAATTTATGTTCTGAATGGGGGAAAAGTTTTCTTAAGAAATCACATCTTGATGTTCATCAGAAAATTCATACAGGAGAAAAAGGATTTTTATGTTCTTACTGTGGGAAATGTTTTACTCCGAAATCAAATTTTATTAAGCATCAGAAAATTCATACAGGAGAAAAAGAATTTTTATGTTCTTACTGTGGGAAATGTTTTACTCAGAAATCAAATCTAATTAAGCATCAAAAATTTCACACAGGTGAAAAGGGATTTTTATGTTCTGACTGTGGGAAATGTTTTACTCAGAAATCAGATCTTATTAGGCATCAGAAAATTCACACAGGAGAGAGAGAATTTTCATGTTCTGACTGTGGGAAATGTTTTAATCGGAAATCAACTCTTATTAGCCATAACAAAACTCATTTTACTAATGATCATCAGAGAATTCACACAGGAGAGAAAGCATTTTCTTGTTCTGACTGTGGGAAATGTTTTACTCAGAAATCAAATCTTATTAAGCATCAGAAAATTCATACACGAGGAAAAGAATTTTCATGCTCTTACTGTGGGAAATGTTTTACTCAGAAATCAAATCTTATTAGGCATCAGAAAATTCACAAAAGAGAGAGAGAATTTTCATGTTCTGACTGTGGGAAATATTTTACTCGGAAATCAACTCTTATTAGCCATCACAAAACTCATTTTACTCAGAAATCAGCATTTAACCTCCTAAGTGCAGAGGGTGATACGTAGTTGTCATCCACACAATACCAAGACCCCCTGGAGCGTGCAGTTTTGGAGACATTTGAGGCCCTTTCTGCACCTCAAGCGTTTATGAGGTGACCCCATGGTGGATTTGAATTAAATCACTAGTCATTAATCGCAAATTAAATAATGTTTCTCCAACATTGGTGTGTCCGGTCCACGGCGTCATCCATAACTTGTGGGAATATTCTCCTCCCCAACAGGAAATGGCAAAGAGCACAGCAAAAGCTGTCCATATAGTCCCTCCTAGGCTCCGCCCACCCCAGTCATTCTCTTTGCCTGCTGAACAAGCAGCATCTCCACGGAGATGGTGAAGAGTATGTGGTGTTTAGTTGTAGTTTTTTTATTCTACTATCAAGAGTTTGTTATTTTAAAATAGTGCTGGTATGTACTATTTACTCTGAAACAGAAAAAAGATGAAGAGTTCTGTTTGTGAGAGGAATATGATTTTAGCAGCAGTAACTAAAATCGATTGCTGTTTCCACATGGGACTGTTGAGATGAGATAACTTCAGTTGGGGGAAACAGTTGGCAGACTTTTCTGCTTAAGGTATGACTAGCCATATTTCTAACAAGACTGTGTAATGCTAGAAGGCTGTCATTTCCCCTCATGGGGACCGGCCCAGAAGCAGAACTTTTTTTCACTTTCTGCGATGAGATTTGTTTAGCGAAAATAATTCTGCAGGTTATATAAAAAAATATTACACTTTTTTTTTTTTTTAAATATATTTTTATTGAGGTTATAGACATATAAACACGAGCAAGGTTATAGTGCAATTGAGGACACAAGCATAGATCTATACAATTGCTAGACTGTCCATAGAGTCCAAAATATACATAGAAATATTAACGTGTAGAGTATTAGTTACAAATTAAACATAGAGATGGGGAAAAATGTCAGCTTTACACCTTCATTACCATATATGATAAAGATAAATACAATGTATCTAGGCATAAATGTGACTAATTTGAAAAATATTAACCTATATGAATACTAATTAACCTCCTTTTTATATTTAGAATGGACTATTTCCCAATGTATAAACTGGTCACTCTTGGACCAAAAAGAATAGAGTTACAAGAGCTTGGGAATGGTATTATCAGAAACACTGGATTAGGGGATATTCTGTAAGTAGTGAACACTAATAGTCTGCCACAATATCAGTTGGAAGCAGTAAATGTTGTAATAACATTGAATCACAAAACCAACAGACATGTAAAATCAGAGTGAATTTCCATAGGATATATTTTCCTCAGCTTACAAAGTAAGCCTAAAGGTATAGAAAGTTAGGGTAGGGGTATAACTATATGTCTTGAGGCTTGGGGTTTCTGAAAAATAGAGATATGAGAGGACATATAGGGGGAAGGGAGGGATGCTCAGTACCATTGCTGAAGATATATTGATAAGGGGGGGGGGGAGAGGAGGAAGAGGAGCAAGCATGAAAACCAATAAAGTAAGGCTGTAATGAGAGATCAAGAATGTAAGTTTAAAATCATATTACTATGGGATACACCACTATTGGACCCATGTGATAAAAGGACTTATGTAGAATTATTATAGTATCTCCCCTCAGGGGTATTGTCACCACTGGACACAGACGGGTAAAGGAAAGTGGATATGACCCGCTCACACGTGCTGAGCGGGAAAGGATGAGGGGAGATACAATCGGCTGGGAAATGTTAAGAGAGCTGATAGCCTTATAAACTATGTGTATGGGGTAGATAAATAACTAATAGAACTACTATCTTGGCGCTTATGTCTGTTAGTACTAAGTGCATAGGTATTCGCTACACTTTGTCACCAAATGTAGTACACAGCTGAGTAGTCAACATATGGTATATTTAAATTGTTGAAAACCAGTCAGGTATGAATATTAAATCGGCACCAGGTCTGATCACCCGGGCATGGGCCCTATACCCAGGCAACCAGTTGGCTACATTATATAAAAAGTAATGCACAACAGACTTCCAATATACTTTTTATGGTTAAAATAATGTAACCTCTAGCTGGGTGTCTGGTCATTCATAGTTCACCCTAATAGACCAGTAAAAGAGAGTGATTACATTGTGTTGCGCCATCCCCGTTATCATGTTTAGTGGTTGATTTACACCTAAAGCTGCAACTTAATATTTCATATCTACAATCAATCTGCTACAACATAAACAGAACCCAAACCATAGAACCTCCTGTTGGATATAATACACATAAAATAGATATATAATAAACACTATGTTAGTGTAGTTTGTGTCAGAGAGGGTGTTTAGATCTTGTGAGAGGTTATTAATAGTAAAGTAAGGCACATTAATATAGTATTTAGGAAAACACCTTATCTAGTAATATATATAGTTAGGTGGATCTTACATGAATAAGCAATCTCATAAATAATAATCTCAGACAAAGTGGCAATAAAATCGCATGGGAAAAAAATATATCTGTAATCTAAGAAATATGGCTTGTCAACTAAAATAGGCTTGAAACATAGGGACATAGATGATAATGCAAGTTTGGCCCCCAAAACGTATCTGGCTCTCTGAAGGGTATAAGCTCAATAGGGGCATTAGTATATATGATAAATAATCTGAGGAGTAAAAAAAAAAAAAATATATAGAAGTGCATAACTATAAAACTGTAAGCAAGCAGGAATAACGTTCCATCATATAACATTTTAAAGGAATAGCAAAACAGTTGTCCAGAGCAATAAGTAAGCTCATACAAAACATAATTATTGTAAGGACCCATAGTACAGGTCCTTTAGCCGATGCCTCTAGAAATCACTGGCTCAGTTACTAAGAATAATAGTCCCTCCATAGCCCTCTTCTCCGCTGCCGGGACAGTGTGGAATGCTGTGTATATAAAAGAGGCCATAGAGAGGAAGTCACTGTCAAGCTTGCCATCCCATAGTAAGTTATTAAATATGGACATTACTAGGGTCGTATTCATTGTGGCTACCGATACAAATCCAGATTTGCTGCCCTTCTCCACATAGTCAGCCACGGGTAGATGGTCGCCACTGAAGGTCTCTCTGATGCTCACCGCAATCGCCCATCTCTCCTGCATCTGTCTCAACCTCGCAGCACTCTTGATATGTCGGCTATCCACCACAGGGCCTGACTGCACTGTTATTGAAGCACAGTTCGGCCTGGGCAGCTGTCTCGGCTGAAGCGGGTGTAACTCCGGTGGATACTGGATCTTCATACTGGCCGCATATCTCATCGAAGCCGCAGTGTCTACCATCGAGCAGTCAGGCTTCATGGGTGCAGAAGTGCGTAGTGGCGGTACGTCGCCATCTTGAATTATCAGTTGCATAGTCTGTTGTGCGAGCCATCCGGAAACTAGTACTAATATTTCAGAGAAGTGGCGCTTCAATTGCTCAGATATCTCCTCTTCTAACTGTTTAGTAGACATTGTCCTTTAATACAAGTTATAGAGTGCAGACCCTGTTGGTTCCGATGTCCAATAGCTATTGTATCCCATAAGCTTCAGTCTTCCTTGTAGCGTAATTAGGTAGTAGAGATTAAAGACACACTTCCAAAGGTATTAAACCACTTCTTCAAGGGTCAAAACACATCTCTGTATCCTCATGAGCCAATATTTTCTCTTCAAAATGAGCCAGAATTAGATAAACTTACTGAAAGTTATTGAAAATTACATTTCATTGCAGAGCTCCTTAGAAATGCGACTTGCCAGCTTGGCTGCTTGCTCCACCCCCAAAAAATATTACATTTTAAATTGGGCAGTTACACTAAAGCAGCAGTTCAGGTGGAGAATAAAGCATTTTTTAAAGTTTTATAATATATTGCAGCAGTTGAAAATTGGATTGCAAATTAATAAATGTGTTTTCTTTCCACTTGATCTAACATAGAAATGTTGTAATAAAAAAGGTGCATTGCTCATTAGAATGTCTTAGCCTAAAAAAAACAAGATTGCAGACTGGAAAAGGCTAGGGGGCAGATTTGAATAAATCTGACTCTGAGAGCCATACAACAATCAATGTGCTACAGCTTTGCAGCTCTACTGCATATTTTACTGTTCACTTCAAACAGCACTTTGCTGTAGATGTGCTGTGTTAAGTAAAACTTACACAGTGCAGACAGAGCAAAGCTCTGTTTGAAGAAAACAGACTGATGTGGAGTAGCACTGCAAAGTTAAAGCACTAACAGCTCCTGCATGTGTCCTGTTCTTTCTGCAGACGTGATGCATTTTCTGCGATGACATCTCAGATCACTGCATGTTCTGCCTTGGGGGGGACCGGTAAGCCATTTTCTTAGTCTCAAACAGAATAAAGGGCTTAATATGGGCTATAAAACTGGTAGACACTTTTATGGGCTAGATCGATTGCTTTATTTGGGCATTTTATACAGCTTTATGTTGAAATTCACACTTTATAAACTTTGGGGAACGTTTTTTTACGTCAGGCTCTGGTTTAGACACCTTCCCAGTCAGGAAGGGCCTTCTCTGTAGTAGGCAGAGCCTCATTTTCGCGCCATTACTGCGCAGTTACTTTTGAGAGCAGGACATGCAGCTGCATGTGTGTGGATCTGAAAGTAGTTGAAAAGGTTCCTAGAAGGCTTCATTTGGTATTGTATACCCCCCTGGGTTTGGTAAAGTCGCAGCAAAGGCTGTAGCTGGGACTGTAGAGGGGTTAAAATTTTAAACGGCTCCGTTTTCGTCATTTTAAGGGTTAAAGGTCTGAAATTTGGGGTGCAATGCTTTGAATGCTTTAAGACACTGTGGTGAAAATTTGGTTAAATTTGAACAATTCCTTCATAGTTTTTCACATATTCAGTAATAAAGTGTGCCCTGTTTAAAATTTAAAGAGACAGTAACGGTTTTGTTTTAAAACGGTTTTTGTACTTTATTGACAAGTTTAAGCCTGTTTAACATGTCTGTGCCTTCAGATAAACTATGTTCTTTATGTATGGAAGCCAATGTGTCTCCCCCTTCAAAATTGTGTGATAATTGTGCCATAGCGTCCAAACAAAGTAAGGACAGTACTGCCACAGATAATAAGGTTGCCCAAGATGATTCATCAGATGAAGGGAGTAGACATAGTTCTACATCATCTCCTTCTGTGTCTACACCAGTTTTGCCCACGCAGGAGACCCCTAGTACTTCTAGTGCGCCAATGCTTGTTACTATGCAACAATTGACGGCAATAATGGATAACTCCATAGCAAATATTTTATCCAAAATGCCTGCATTTCAGAGAAAGCGCGATTGCTCTGTTTTAAACACTGTAGAGCAGGAGAGCACTGATGATAATTGCTCTGTCATACCCTCACACCAATCTGAAGTGGCCATGAGGGAGGTTTTGTCAGATGGGGAAATCTCTGATTCAGGTAGAATTTCTCAACAGGCAGAACCTGATGTTGTGACATTTAAATTTAAATTAGAGCATCTCCGCGCACTGCTTAAGGAGGTGCTATCTACTCTGGATGATTGTGACAACCTGGTCATTCCAGAAAAATTGTGCAAGATGGACAAGTTCCTAGAGGTTCCGGTGCACCCCGACGCTTTTCCTATACCCAAGCGGGTGGCGGACATAGTGAATAAGGAGTGGGAGAAGCCCGGCATACCTTTTGTCCCCCCTCCTATATTTAAGAAATTATTTCCTATGGTTGACCCCAGAAAGGACTTATGGCAGACAGTCCCTAAGGTCGAGGGGGCAGTTTCTACACTAGCCAAGCGCACTACTATTCCTATCGAGGATAATTGCGCTTTCAAAGATCCTATGGATAAAAAATTGGAGGGTTTGCTTAAAAAGATTTTTGTACAGCAAGGTTACCTCCTGCAACCTATTTCATGCATTATTCCTGTCACTACAGCAGCGTGGTTCTGGTTCGAGGAACTAGAAAAGTCGCTCAGTAGAGAGACTCCGTATGAGGAGGTTATGGACAGAATTCACGCACTTAAGTTAGCTAATTCCTTTATTTTAGATGCCGCTTTGCAGTTAGCAAGGTTAGCGGCGAAAAATTCAGGGTTTGCAATTGTGGCGCGCAGAGCGCTCTGGCTAAAGTCTTGGTCAGCGGATGTATCTTCCAAGACAAAATTGCTTAATATCCCTTTCAAGGGTAAAACCCTTTTTGGGCCAGAATTGAAAGAGATTATCTCAGACATCACTGGGGGTAAGGGCCACGCCCTTCCACAAGATAGGCCCTTCAAGTCCAAGAATAAGTCTAATTTTCGTTCCTTTCGCAATTTCAGGAATGGACCGGCCTCCAACTCTGCAGCCTCTAGACAAGAGGGTAATGCTTCACAAACCAAACCAGCTTGGAAACCGATGCAAGGCTGGAACAAGGGTAAGCAGGCCAAGAAGCCTGCTGCTGCTACCAAAACAGCATAAAGGAGTAGCCCCCGATCCGGGACCGGATCTAGTAGGGGGCAGACTCTCTCTCTTTGCTCAGGCTTGGGCAAGAGATGTTCAGGACCCCTGGGCACTAGAAATAGTTTCTCAGGGTTATCTTCTGGAATTCAAGGAACTACCCCCAAGGGGAAGGTTCCACGTGTCTCACTTATCTTCAAACCAAATAAAGAGGCAGGCATTCTTACATTGTGTAGAAGACCTGTTAAAAATGGGAGTGATACACCCAGTTCCAACCGTGGAACAAGGAATGGGGTTTTACTCAAATCTGTTTGTAGTCCCCAAAAAGAGTGAACTTTCAGACCAATTCTGGATTTAAAGATCCTAAACAAAGTGCCATCGTTCAAAATGGAAACTATTCGAACGATTTTACCTACAATCCAGGAGGGTCAATTTATGACTACCGTGGATCTAAAGGATGCGTATCTACATATTCCTATCCACAAAGATCATCATCAGTTCCTAAGGTTCGCCTTTCTGGACAAACATTACCAGTTCGTGGCTCTCCCATTCGGGCTAGCCATGGCTCCAAGGATTTTCACAAAGGTACTCGGGTCCCTTCTAGCGGTTCTAAGACCAAGGGGCATTGCAGTGGCACCTTACTTGGACGACATTCTGATACAAGCATCGTCTCTTTCAAAGGCAAAGGCTCACACAGACATCGTTCTGGCCTTTCTCAGATCTCACGGATGGAAAGTGAACATAGAAAAAAGTTCCCTGTCTCCGTCGACAAGAGTTCCTTTCTTGGGGACAATAATAGATTCTTTAGAAATGAAGATTTTCCTGACAGATGTCAGAAAGTCAAAACTTCTAAACGCTTGTCAAGTTCTTTGACCTTCCATAGCTCAGTGCATGGAAGTAGTAGGGTTGATGGTTGCAGCAATGGACATAGTTCCTTTTGCGTGAATTCATCTAAGACCATTACAACTGTGCATGCTGAAACAGTGGAATGGGGACTATACAGACTTGTCTCCAGTGATTCAAGTAGATCAAAAGACCAGAGACTCACTCCGTTGGTGGCTAACCCAGGATCACCTGTCCCAGGGAATGAGCTTCCGCAGACCAGAGTGGGTCATCGTCACGACCGACGCCAGTCTAGTGGGCTGGGGCGCGGTCTGGGACTCCCTGAAAGCTCAGGGGCTATGGTCTCGGGAAGAGTCTCTTCTCCCGATAAACATTCTGGAACTGAGAGTGATATTCAATACTCTCAGGGCTTGGCCTCAACTAGCAAAGGCCAGATTCATAAGATTCCAATCAGACAACATGACGACTGTTGCTTACATCAACCATCAGGGGGGAACAAGGAGTTCCCTGGCGATGAGAGAAGTGACCAAAATCATAAAATGGGCGGAGGATCACTCCTGCCACCTATCTGCGATCCACATCCCAGGAGTGGAAAACTGGGAGGCGGATTATCTGAGTCTTCAGACATTCCATCCGGGGGAGTGGGAACTCCACCCGGAGATATTTGCCCAGTTGACTCAATTATGGGGCATTCCAGACATGGATCTGATGGCGTCTCGTCAGAACTTCAAGGTTCCTTGCTACGGGTCCAGATCCAGGGATCCCAAGGCGACTCTAGTGGATGCATTAATAGCGCCTTGGACCTTCAACCTAGCTTATGTGTTTCCACCGTTTCCTCTCATTCCCAGGCTGGTAGCCAGGATCAAGCAGGAGAGGGCCTCGGTGATCTTGATAGCTCCTGCGTGGCCACGCAGGACTTGGTATGCAGACCTGGTGAATATGTCATCGGCTCCACCATGGAAGCTACCTTTGAGACAGGATCTTCTAGTACAAGGTCCGTTCGAACATCCAAATCTAGTTTCTCTCCAGCTGACGGCTTGGAAATTGAACGCTTGATTTTATCTAAGCGTGGGTTTTCGGATTCTGTAATAGATACTCTGGTACAAGCCAGAAAACCTGTAACTAGAAAAATTTATCATAAAATATGGAAAAGATATATCTGTTGGTGTGAATCCAAGGGATTCTCATGGAGTAAGATCAAAATTCCTAGGATCTTTTCCTTTCTTCAAGAAGGTTTGGATAAGGGATTATCAGCAAGTTCTTTAAAGGGACAGATTTCTGCTTTATCTGTCTTGTTACACAAACGACTGGCAGCTGTGCCTGATGTTCAAGCTTTTGTTCAGGCTTTGGTCAGGATCAAGCCTGTTTACAGACCTTTGACTCCTCCCTGGAGTCTGAATTTAGTTCTTTCAGTTCTTCAAGGGGTTCCGTTTGAACCTCTACATTCCATAGATATCAAGATGTTATCTTGGAAAGTTCTGTTTTTGGTTGCTATTTCTTCTGCTAGAAGAGTTTCTGAGTTATCTGCTTTGCAGTGTAATCCGCCCTATCTGGTGTTCCATTCAGATAAGGTTGTTTTGCGTACTAAACCTGGTTTCCTTCCAAAGGTTGTTTCCAACAAGAATATTAACCAGGAAATAGTTGTGCCTTCTTTGTGTCCGAATCCAGTTTCAAAGAAGGAACGTTTGTTACACAATTTAGATGTAGTTCGTGCTTTAAAGTTCTATTTAGAAGCAACAAAGGATTTCAGACAAACGTCTTCTCTGTTTGTCGTTTATTCTGGCAAGAGGAGAGGTCAAAAAGCTACTGCTACCTCTCTTTCCTTTTGGCTGAAAAGCATCATCCGATTGGCTTACGAGACTGCCGGACGGCAGCCTCCTGAACGCATCACAGCTCACTCTACTAGGGCTGTGGCTTCCACTTGGGCCTTCAAGAACGAGGCTTCTGTTGATCAGATATGTAAGGCAGCGACTTGGTCTTCCCTGCACACTTTTGCCAAATTCTACAAATTTGATACTTTTGCTTCTTCGGAGGCTATTTTTGGGAGAAAGGTTTTGCAAGCCGTGGTGCCTTCTGTTTAGGTAACCTGATTGGCTCCCTCCCTTCATCCGTGTCCTAAAGCTTTGGTATTGGTTCCCACAAGTTATGGATGACGCCGTGGACCGGACACACCAATGTTGGAGAAAACAGAATTTATGCTTACCTGATAAATTACTTTCTCCAACGGTGTGTCCGGTCCACGGCCCGCCCTGGTTTTTTAATCAGGTTTGATGAATTTCTTTCTTTAACTACAGTCACCACGGCACCTTATAGTTTCTCCTGTTTTTCTCCTGTCCGTCGGTCGAATGACTGGGGTGGGCGGAGCCTAGGAGGGACTATATGGACAGCTTTTGCT
Source organism: Bombina bombina (assembly GCF_027579735.1). Lineage (NCBI taxonomy): Eukaryota > Metazoa > Chordata > Amphibia > Anura > Bombinatoridae > Bombina > Bombina bombina. The sequence goes on from NC_069502.1 coordinate 854,418,044, forward strand.
GTGCTCTTTGTCATTTCCTGTTGGGGAGGAGAATATTCCCACAAGTTATGGATGACGCCGTGGACCGGACACACCGTTGGAGAAAGTAATTTATCAGGTAAGCATAAATTCTGTTTTTTCATTTTTAGAATGTATGCATGTATGTATTGAGTACTTGTAAAGCGCGGCTAATAACCTGTAAGGGTCTCAAGGCGCTGCTAATTTTATCGACCTCGGAAGGATGAAAGGTTGAGTGTACCTCACCGGGGATCGAACCTGCAACCCTTGGGATGACACAGAGCTCAGCCACAGTGCCTTAGCATGCTGAGCTATCTGTCTGGCTAGAATTTTCCAGTTATATCAGACCATTACAGATTTGATTATATATCATTAGATATGCATAGATAGATCATTGAAATTAAAGGGACATTCATCACCAGAATTTTTGTTGTTTTAAAAGATAGATAATCCCTTAATTACCCATTCCCCAGTTTTGCATAACTAACACAGTTTGATACTTTTGCTTCAGCAGAGGCTTCTTTTGGGAGAGAGGTTCTTCAAGCAGTGGTGCCTTCTGTTTAGGTTAACTGTCTTGTCCCTCCCTTATCATCCATGTCCTCTAGCTTGGGTATTGGTTCCCAACAGTAATTAAGATGATCCGTGGACTCACCGTGCATTAGAAAGAAAACATAATTTATTCTTACCTGATAAATTTATTTATTTCTTGACACGGTGAGTCCACAGCCCGCCCTGTTTTTCAGACAGTTTGCTCTTCTATAAACTTCAGGCACCTCTGCACCTTAGACTAATTCCTTTTCTCCTTTCCCTTTGGTCAAATGACTGGGGATTGTGGGTAGGGGGAGTGGTATTTAACAGCTTTTGCTGTGGTGCGCTTTGCCTCCTCCTGCTGCTCAGGAGTGATATTCCCAACAGTAATTAAGATGATCCATGGACTCACTGTGTCAAGAAATAAATAAATTTATCAGGTAAGAATAAATTATGTTTTTTGACACACTCCTTATGGTGCATAAACAGCTAAATAACCCAATGGTCGGCCAATTGTGGCAGGTTAAACTCTGTATGCACTAAAATAGCCACAGACAAAATCATTCTATTTAGCCTGGATGTTTATAGTCTGCACACCGTAAAAAAAGCAAGAGAGCCGTATTGCTGCAGTAAAGAGAGCTTTGGATTAGTGTATTAGATAGACTGCAACTCAGAAGGGCGTTTTTGAAGAATTCCTACTGATTTCATTGTACCACAATTATTTATTGCTCTAAGATACCTTTTATTTACAAAAACAAGGTACTGACATGGAATCTAATGCTGCTCAAACATACACCAATATCTATATGAACACAATTGAAAAGAAGTATGTGTATGAGAACAAAATTTTCTTGAAGTATTCAGCCACATGGTGGCGCTATATAGATAAATTGTTTGGTTTGTAGTATGGTGACATTGGATCTCTTGAAATGTTTATTCAGGATTTAAACTGTAGTACTAACTCTATAACATTTACATTAACATGCAGTGAAGAATATGTCAACTTCTTAGATACAGCTGTCTACAGAGAAGGGGCATTTTAAAGATGGATTTGTTTACCAAGCCCACAGATAGGAATAGTATTCTACATTTTGATAGTTTTCATCCTAAATGTATAATTAGTTCCCTTCCACTCAGTCAATTTGTAAGGGTTAGTAGAATAGTGACCAAACAGAACAGACTACAGAATAGACTTAACGGTATTGATTTGGCCTAATTTCAAGACCCTTTAAACACCTGTAGCTTTCCACTTCTCCTTTGGACTCTGATATTTCACTGCAAATTAAATGACAAGCGCTTGGAGAACCGTCTTACAGAACACACATAGAGATATGGTTTGCAAAACAGCTCTGATTTATTGCGTCAGGATGACCAGTTTATATACTCTTTAAACATACATTGAAACACATAATCATTAGCTCATTTCTAAGACACAAAAGTACAGATGAGTCCTGTAAGTTGTATGTATCCTTGTCTTATATTCTTATGTCAATAGGTAAATTTATCACTGACATGACAAAGGAATAATGTAAAAATCTCAAAATACACTAATTAGATGTATAGCTACATTTGACCTAAAGAAATTGCCTACATATCAGTATTTCTGCATGTAGCTCAAGAGTTCAAAAGTATATTAACAAGAAAACTGTGTGAAAGGTTATAATGTTTCTTGCTACATTTTGATATAATAAAGATACAATAAAAGATACAAAAGATACATTTGTAATTCAAGGTAATGAGATATACATAATGATACAATGTGTGTATATGATACCTAGATAACATAATATTCTTACAATGCCTCCTTTTTATTCTGAAAGAATAACATATAATAAGGATAAAAAGCTTATAGACTGATGTATGCCTCAGAAATCATCATGAGAATAGAAAAAGATAGGAGTTTACCTGAGAGTGAGGGTGTGATAGAGAGGGTAGAAAGGATGAGAGGGTGGGAGGTCTTTGAGAGATTCAAGGGAAGGAGGACGTTTAGGGGAACGGGATGGAATAATGGTCAGGTATTGGAAAGAAATGAAGTAGTAGCAGGTAACATAGCCATGTAAGATTGATCGGAGTGATCATTGTATGGTGGGAATTTAGTAGTGGGTGATGTAAATCTGTTAATAGCACACACACTTAGCTTAAACAATAGATATATTAGCAAAATAATAATAGCAATAATAATACCCATAATAATACGCATACCAAGGGAACCTATCCATGAGCCAAAACTATCAAAAGCACCATGTGACGAACCAAGGTTATCCAACCCTGCGCCAGTCACTTATTTGGCACAGTAAGGGTTTTCAGCCCCCTTTTCTGTCACCTATAGGTCACAATCTAGCCACACCAGGCAAGCTTGTGATTCAGTTTAGTGGGTGCAAGAGTTAATTCGCACTCCCTTAATCTGTACTAGACGTAAGAGAAATGCCCAACACTCCCTTTTCAAGGCCACCCACAATAAACTATAAATCCTATAGCTCAAATGCTGCCACCACTTAAAATTTATTAAAGGGAAAATCTTAAGGAAAACCCCAGACTTTACACATTAATTCTAGAAATACAATTTAGCAGAAAATATCCTAAATTATACAGTTCTAATATTCCAGTCTCTTTCAGTAACGTGGTTCAATTATTAGACAAAGGCCAAACTTAATAAAGGAATTATTTATTATGCCAAAAATATTATGCACAATGCATTATTAATAAAAAGTTGTTACAAATAAAATTACACACGCAAACAGTATTTTAAAATAAAAAGGAGAAAAACAGAATTGAATACTTTCCTAGTCTTCAAGATATGCGCCAGGGGCTGGAATGAAAATGATGGCTCCTTACTTCTGTACAGCAGCTCCCCTTGTAAGAATGACAATCTTATTGTTAAAAAAATAAGATTCTTAAACCCTACTTTCTTTCATGTAATTAGCAAGAGTCCATGAGCTAGTGACGTATGGGATATACATTCCTACCAGGAGGGGCAAAGTTTCCCAAACCTTAAAATGCCTATAAATACACCCCTCACCACACCCACAATTCAGTTTTACAAACTTTGCGTCCGATGGAGGTGGTGAAGTAAGTTTGTGCTAGATTCTACGTTGATATGCGCTCCGCAGCAGGTTGGAGCCCGGTTTTCCTCTCAGCGTGCAGTGAATTTCAGAGGGATGTGAGGAGAGTATTGCCTATTTGAATGCAGTGATCTCCTTCTACGGGGTCTATTTCATAGGTTCTCTGTTATCGGTCGTAGAGATTCATCTCTTACCTCCCTTTTCAGATCGACGATATACTCTTATATATACCATTACCTCTGCTGATTCTCGTTTCAGTACTGGTTTGGCTTTCTACAAACATGTAGATGAGTGTCCTGGGGTAAGTAAATCTTATTTTCTGTGACACTCTAAGCTATGGTTGGGCACTTTGTTTATAAAGTTCTAAATATATGTATTCAAACATTTATTTGCCTTGACTCAGAATGTTCAACTTTCCTTATTTTTCAGACAGTCAGTTTCATATTTGGGATAATGCATTTGAATTAATCATTTTTTCTTACCTTCAAAAATTTGACTCTTTTTTCCCTGTGGGCTGTTAGGCTCGCGGGGGCTGAAAATGCTTCATTTTATTGCGTCATTCTTGGCGCTGACTTTTTTGGCGCAAAAATTCTTTTCCGTTTCCGGCGTCATACGTGTCGCCGGAAGTTGCGTCATTTTTTTGACGTTATTTTGCGCCAAAAATGTCGGCTTTCCGGATGTGGCGTCATTTTTGGCGCCAAAAGCATTTAGGCGCCAAATAATGTGGGCGTCTTATTTGGCGCTAAAAAATAAGGGCGTCGCTTTTGTCTCCACATTATTTAAGTCTTATTTTTTCATTGCTTCTGGTTGCTAGAAGCTTGTTCTTTGGCATTTTTTCCCATTCCTGAAACTGTCATTTAAGGAATTTGATCAATTTTGCTTTATATGTTGTTTTTTCTCTTACATATTGCAAGATGTCTCACGTTGCATCTGAGTCAGAAGATACTACAGGAAAATTGCTGTCTAGTGCTGGAACTACCAAGCTAAGTGTATCTGCTATAATTTTTGGTATCTGTTTCTCCAGCTGTTGTTTGTATTGCATGTCATGACAAACTTATTAATGCAGATAAAATTTCCTTTAGTACTGTTACATTACCTGTTGCTGTTCCGTCAACATCTAATTTTCAGAGTGTTCCTGATAATCATAAGAGATTTTATTTTTTAAATCCATTAAGAAGGCTATGTCTGTTATTTCTCCTTCTAGTTTACATAAAAGTCTTTTAAAACTTCTCTTTTTTCAGATGAATTTTTAAATGAACATCATCATTCTGATACTGATAATGGTTCTTCTGGTTCAGAGGTTTCTGTCTCAGAGGTTGATGCTGATAAATCTTTGTATTTGTTCAAGATGGAATTTATTTGTTCTTTATTTAAAGAAGTATTAATTGCATTAGAAATAGAGGATTCTGGTCCTCTTGATACTAAATCTAAACGTTTAAATAAGGTTTTTAAATCTCCTGTAGTTATTCCAGAAGTGTTTAATCTCCCTGATGCTATTTCTGAAGTAATTTCCAGGGAATGGAATAATTTGGGTAATTCTTTTACTCCTTCTAAACGTTTAAGCAATTATATCCTGTGCCATCTGACAGATTAGAGTTTTTTGGGACAAAATCCCTAAGGTTATGGGGCTGTCTCTACTCCTGCTAAATGTGCTACTATTCCTACGGCAGATAGTACTTCATTTAAGGATCCTTTAGATAGGAAAATTGAATCCTTTCTAAGAAAAGCTTACTTATGTTCAGGTAATCTTCTTAGACCTGCTATATTTTTAGCGGATGTTGCTGCAGCTTCAACTTTTTGGTTAGAAGCTTTAGCGCAACAAGTAACAGATCATAATTTTATAGCATTATTATTATTCTATAACATGCTAATAATTTTATTGGTGATACCATCTTTTGATATCATTAGAGTTGATGTCAGGTATATGTCTCTAGCTATTTTAGCTAGAAAAGCTTTATGGATTAAACTTGGAATGCTGATATGTCTTCTAAGTCAACTTTGCTTTCCCTTTCTTTCCAGGGTAATAAATTATTATCTCAACTGTTTTTGGAAGGAAGGGAACTTTTTTTACCAAAGGATAAAAAATCTAAGGTAAATTTAGGTCTAATAATCATTTTCGTTCCTTTCCTCACAATAAGGAACAAAAGCCTGATCCTTCATCCTCAGGAGCGGTATCAGTTTGGAAACTATTTCCAGTTTGGAATATATCCAAGCCTTATAGAAAACCTATAGCCAGCTCCTAAGTACCCATGAAGGTGCGGACCTTATTCCAGCTCAGCTGGTATGGGGCAGATTACGTTTTCTTCAAAGAAATTTGGATCAATTCCGTTCTCAATTTCTGGTTTCAGAACATTGTTTCAGAAAGGTACAGAATTGGCTTCAGTTAAGGCCTCCTGCTAAGAGATTTTTTTCTTTCCCGTGTCCCAGTTAACACAGCAAAGGCTCAGCATTTCTGAAATGTGTTTCAGATCTAGAGTTGGCTGGAGTAATTATGCCAGTTCCAGTTCTGGAACAGGGGCTGGGGTTTTATTTTATCTCTTCATTGTACCAAAGAAGGTCAATTCCTTCAGACCAGTTCCGGATCTATCAATATTGAATCGTTATGTAAGGATACCAACATTCAAGATGGTTACTGTAGGACTATCCTGCCTTTTGTTTAGCAAGGGCATTATATGTCTACAATAGATTTACAGGATGTGTATCTGCATATTCCGATTCATCCAGATCACTTTTAGTGTCTGAGATTCTCTTTTTAGACAAGCATTACCAGTTTTGTGGCTCTACCGTTTGGCCTAGCCTCAGTTCAAAGAATTTTTTTCAAAGGTTCTCGGTGCCCTTCTTTCTGTAATCAGAGAACAGGGTTTTGGTATTTCCTTATTGGACGATATCTGGGTACTTGCTCAGTCTTCTCATTTTCGAAGAATCTCATACGAATCGACTTGTGTTGTTTCTTCAAGTTCATGGTTGGAGGATCAATTTACCAATCAGTTCATTGATTCCTCAGACAAGGGTAACCTTTTTAGGTTTCTAGATAGATTCAGTGTCTATGACTCTGTCCTTGTCAGACAAGAGAAGTTTAACATTGATATCAGCTTGTCAAAACCTTCAGTCACAATCATTCCCTTTGGTAGCCTTATGCATGGAAATTTTAGGTCTTAGGACTGCCGCATCAGATGCGATCTCCTTTGCTCGTTTTCACATGCGACCTCTTCAGCTCTGTATGCTGAACCAATGGTGCAGGGATTACTCAAAGATATCTCAATTAATATCTTTAAACCGATTATACGACACTCTCTGACATGGTGGACAGATCACCATCGTTTAGTTCAGGGGGCTTCTTTGTTCTTCCGACCTGGACTATAATCTCAACAGATGCAAGTCTTACAGGTTGGGGAGCTGTGTGGGGGTATCTGACGGCACAAGGGGTTTGGGAATCTCAGGAGGTGAGATTTCCGATCAATATTTTGGAACTCTGTGCAATTTTCAGAGCTCTTCAGTCTTGGCCTCTTCTGAAGAGAGAGTTGTTCATTTGTTTTCAGATAGACAATGTCACAACTGTGGCATACATCAGTCATCAAGGAGGGACTCACAGTCCTCTGGCTATGAAAGAAGTATCTCGTATTTTGGTTTGGGCGGAATCCAGCTCCTGTCTAATCTCTGCGGTTCATATCCCAGGTATGGACAATTGGAAAGCGGATTATCTCAGTCGCCAAACGTTGCACCTGGGCGAATGGTCTTCACCCAGAGGTATTTCCTCAGATTGTTCAAATGTGGGAACTCCCAGAAATAGATCTGATGGCCTCTCATCTAAACAAGAAACTTCCCTGGTATCTGTCCGGATCCCGGGTTCCTCGGGCGGAGGCAGTGGATGCATTATCTCTTCCTTACAAGTGTCATCCTGCCTATATCTTTCCGCCTCTAGTTCTTCTTCCAAGGGTATTCTCCAATATTCTAAAGGAATGCTCGTTTGTCCTGCTGGTAGCTCCAGCATGGCCTCACAGGTTTTGGTATGCGGATCTTGTCCGGATGGCGTCTTGCCAGCTGTGGACTCTTCCGTTAAGACCAGTCTTTCTGTCTCAAGGTTCTTTTTTCTATCAGGATCTCAAAACCTTAATTTTAAGGTGTGGAGTTTGAACACTTGATTCTTGGTCAAAGAGGTTTCTCTGACTCTGTGATTGATACTATGTGACAGGCTCGTAAATCTGTATCTAGAGAGATATATTATAGAGTCTGGAAGACTTATATTTCTTCAGGATGGTTTAGATAAAGGTTTGTCCGCAAGTTTCTTGAAAGACAAATCTCTGCTCTTTCTGTTCTTTTTTACAGAAGGATTGCTAATCTTCCTGATATTCATTGTTTTGTACAACCTTTGGTTCGTGTAAAACTTGTCATTAAGTCAATTTCTCCTCCTTGGAGTTTGAATTTGGTTCTGGGGGCTCTTCAAGCTCCTCCTTTTGAACCCATGCATTCTTTGGTCGTTATATTACTTTCTTGGAAAGTTTTGTTTCTTTTGGCCATCTCTTCTGCCAGAAGAGTCTCTGAATTATCTACTCTTTTTTGTGAGTCTCCTTTTCTAATTTTGCATCAGGATAAGGCGGTGCTGCGAACTTCTTTTGAATTTTTTTTACCTCAGGTTGTGAATTCTAACAACATTAGTAGAGGAATTGTGGTTCCTTCATTATGTCCTAATCCTATGAATTCTAAGGAGAAATCATTGCATTCTTTGGATGCTGTTAGAGCTTTGTAATATTATGTTGAAGCTACTAAGTCTTTCCGAAAGACTTCTAGTCTATTTGTCATCTTTTCCGGTTCTAGAAAAGACCAGAAAGCTTCTGCCATTTCTTTGGCATCTTGGTTGAAATCTTTATTTCATCATGCCTATGTTGAGTCGGGTAACACTCCGCCTCAAAGGATTACAGCTCATTCTACTAGGTCAGTTTCTACTTCCTGGGCGTTTAAGAATGAAGCTTCGGTTGATCAGATTTGCAAAACAGCAACTTGGTCCTCTTTGCATACTTTTACTAAATTCTACCATTTTGATGTGTTTTCTTCTTCTGAAGCAGTTTTTGGTAGAAACGTACTTCAGGCAGTGGTTTCAGTTTGAATCTTCTGCTTATGTTTTTTCATTAAAATTTTATTCTGGGTGTGGATTATTTTCAGCAGGAATTGGCTGTCTTTATTTTATCCCTCCCTCTCTAGTGACTCTTGTGTGGAAAGATCCACATCTTGGGTAATCATTATCCCATACGTCACTAGCTCATGGACTCTTGCTAATTACATGAAAGAAAACATAATTTATGTAAGAACTTACCTGATAAATTAATTTCTTTCATATTAGCAAGAGTCCATGAGGCCCGCCCTTTTTTGTGGTGGTTTTGATTTTTTTGTATAAAGCACAATTATTCCAATTCCTTATTTTATATGCTTTCGCACTTTTTTCTTATCACCCCACTTCTTGGCTATTCGTTAAACTGAATTGTGGGTGTGGTGATGGGTGTATTTATAGGCATTTTAAGGTTTGGGAAACTTTGCCCCTCCTGGTAGGAATGTATATCCCATACGTCACTAGCTCATGGACTCTTGCTAATATGAAAGAAATTAATTTATCAGGTAAGTTCTTACATAAATTATGTTTTTCAGAGATCAGGTTGCTTAACCACACCCTCCTGGGCAGGCTAAGAAACCCCCCTGTCTTTACAACCTTCAATAGACTAATTTCTTGCCTGAATTTATACAATCGATTATCATTCCTGCTAGGTAAGAAATTTCTATATTTACATATTTAGAACCTTTTAGTTTTATTGGGCGAATCGGTTTGATATCAAATATGCTATAGGTTGTCATATTTACCTTCCTTTAGGTTATAACAGCTTTAACCCACATATGTACATAATATACCAATGTCCTGTCAGTGACCTGGTCAGTTTTTGTAATGAAGGGCCTGTTTTGCATCAGGCATTCTATTGACAGCTTAAGCCATAAACTTTATCCTGTGTATCTCTGTGACTAAGAGTTTCAGTGACTTTATGACCCAATGCATACACACTAACATTTGGTGGCTATTTAGGGGGTTCTGGCACTTCAAAGAAAATACAAACACAATTCTTCTTGAAAACAAATAACTGTTTTGAGTGCAAGCTACACAAAGTTAACTCCTTAGCAGCTGAATCCTGAGATATTTGTGACACCTCCCCCAATAAGAGACGCAAAAGGGGGTGGCTACGAGCCACTCCCGATGCGTATCAAAAGGAGCTTCCCCTTGCGGTGAGAACACCGTTGCCAGACAGATTGCACCTAGCAGTTTTGGCAGCAGGATGCCCTCCTTTTAAAAGTGACACACTAGTTGCTCTACCCAACCGATTGAATATATTGCAGGGCCCCTTCCATGCAGCCTCTAGTTTGTTCTGTCTCATGGGCGTGAGTACAAGAACATTATGGACCATCTCACACACTCCCTCTCTGGCAGTAAACTCCTGCAACTGTTTTTGTGCGAATATGGCATTTCTGGGTTTTGCAGGTACCTCCCCCAATAAGGTTTGAATCTTATCCATGGATAACAATTCATCCCCTGTTACAGAGGTGCCTGTGAAACCTAGTGTCTTGCTACCTATGGTGTGCTCTCTAAACATATTGTGTGCTGTCAGTTGCTGCTTAACTACCATAGGCTCTTACCCTCCCACTGGAGTAGAATTCCTGTACTCCTGCACTCTGTTATGGTTGGTAGGGGGTTGACTAACTGCCCCCCTCCTCCTCACTGTGCGTTCTAACTGCTGAACCTGCTGAGGACACTGATGCTGCACATCTATCAGTGTATTTGCTGAATGGCACTGTGGGGCCGTGTAAATACACTTCTCTGTACTCCTCCCCCCTGTGCCTGCAGTCTGTGTCAGTCTCTGTCCCCTAGCCTGTGCAGTCTGTTTATAGGTCACAGCTGAGGTTACTGGGGTCTCTGTCACCCACAATCTTTCACACTCACTCTGGGGGTCCCTCAAAGAGTATTCTGTACCCTCCTCCCCCACACACTCTGACATCTGTGGCTTTGCTGCTTCTGTCATAGAGTGGGCTAGTTTGCCCCCCTGCTCTCTCTCACAGTCAGTCTGCCACTTTGCATAATCACACAGAATCTGGGACCCTTTTGACACTGGTGCAGACAAGCACACATCTTCCTTCTGCCATTTATCCCAACTATTGTGTCTTTTCACAGGGTACGGAATTGTCCCTGGCAGAGACTGGCACACATCATCCAGCGGCCCAGTCACCCAGTCATTCTCTCCCCCGTCAATCTCACCTCCTTCTATAGAATCCACTGATTCAATCACAGACAGACACGCACCCCTCATCTGCCTTCTCTCACAGACAAGTTCTTCCCGTACAGCTAAACTTGGTTGAGGCACAGACAGACCCACACAGTCTATCTGCCTTTCTCCCCCATCAGTCTCACCCTGTACAGCTAATGGTAATTCTGCTGATACTGCTGGTTTAAGTACAGGAAGACACACACCGTCTGTCTGTCGTTCCCCCCAGTCAGTATCTCCTCGTCTTACAGATTCACCTCTCAGCACAGACACCCCCAGTTCAGGCACAGCCCTGCGCACACATGCACTCTGTCCTCCCTCCTGGTCATAATGTCTCTGAGCATTTTTACACACAGCCCTTTCCACATAAGGGTCTGCAACTAATGTCACTAGGTCACAATAGTCTAGCGCCATTCTGTTTTGGAGAGTGGTTTGTGCAATTTGTTCTTGTTTCATGCTAAGTGATTCTATAGCATCAGTAGTGTAATTAAAAGCCTCATCTGTGAGTGTTGCAAAAAGATTGAGCTTATAATAAAATCTAATAGATGCTGAAGGGACCCAGGATGCAGACCATATTTCATCATAATTGGCTTTAATAGTAAGGCCTGATGCAGATAAGTTTTTAAACGCTGCGCTTCCACGCTAGTGAATTTTATCATTGGGCAGTGTGGTGTGAGTGCGAATTGCAGGGATGATATATCCTAAATAGCATGGAGAGAAATGTGTACATGGTATCATATTTACAGCCCATATTTCACATAACCAATAATAACCATAGTGTAAATTGGGTGTAGATGGACATAATGGATTTTTATGTAAGGGATGATGATGTTTGGTGGCAGCACCTGTATAAGTGACCATATTAGGTGCAGTTAGTTTAAACCAATCATAAATAATTTTGTGTATTGGATTTAATGTTATAGATGTATTATGGTAGAGAGAAAGATAAGTATTATCCCAAAGGTCAATACTGTTATATGTTCTCTTATACCACCATTGTATGAAAATAACACAGTTGGGGGCCATTTGTCAATGATATCTGGGTTAAAAATAGAACCATTATGATTCCATGACATTATGGAGCCATTCTTAGCATAATTTATAATATGTACTTTTAGTTTTTCTGATAAGTCCTTGGATGAATTACTGAACGTGAAATTGCACATAGTATGGGAGGTGATTAAATTATGTAAATCGTCAGTGTTGAGAGGGTGACCAAATATGGATATCCCCACTTCTCTCCATGAGGGGCATAGCCACAAACCCAGCATGGTTTTGTTTTATTAGTCACCTTATATAAGTTCACAGTGGTTTTAACAAAAGTATTGTATTTTTCCATGATGTGAGATGTAGATCTCTTGACCTGAGGGAGTGAAGCACATTGGCTTTTGGAATGTCATTATTATCATTGTGCAGGGACACACCAGGACTAGGGATTGAACTTTAACTGTAGGTTGGGACTCCAATGACTAACGTAGCCACTAGGCTAGTGGCAGCACCAACAAGGACTGTTATGATTAACAAATAGATGACAGCTCGTCGTGTTGAACAGCGGGCACTGAAGGACCAGCATGTCAGGGTTTTTTCCCTGTTTTGTTTGCCATGTGCTGCTGGCAGCCATTTTACTCACCTCTCTTGCTGACTATGGTGCATTATGGGGGATGCTGCTCATTTCCTGCACTTCCTTTTATGGCCAGACTGGTGTGCATCATCTGTGTGAGACAGGATGCAGTCTCAGAATTGTGATGTCATCACTTATTATTTAAAGGGCCTCTGTTCAGTATGCTTTGCCTTTGTGTTGTCTCAGACCTGTTTGTGAGAGTTCCTGTGTATTACCTCACTGTCTGACGTCCTTCCTGGTTCCTGATCCCTGACTTGTTCCTGACTCTGCTGTTTTCCTTATTCCTGATTCCAGCTCGTCTGACTATTCGCTTTGGCTCCTGACTCAGCTCGTCTGACTACCAGCTCTGGTTTTGACTCCTGGCTTGTTATTTGACTTGTGGACTTTTTATTATTTTTTTGTTATTAATAAATTTGTGATTATTTTTGCACTTCTCGTCTCAGTCTGATTCCTGGCACCCTGACACAGCGTCTGTCTTTCCATTCTGTGGGACTAGCATGATCCTGCTGGCATGGATCCATGTTGGGCTCTCGTCTGTAAGGATTGTGGTGCGTGTTACTGTGATGACCTCTGTGGGTGGTCCAAAAGGATGATCCAGACTTTTATTCTTGTGCAATCGCTTTACCAGGACCTTGTCTCCAGGCTTGAAAGGGTGTGTCGGTGTACCTGAAGGGGATGGCAGCGTAAAAGATACATCACCATAGATACTGTTCAGTTTCTCCACACGTTTTAAAACATATTCTCCCCTTACCACCTTTATGTTTGCACCAAGGAGTAGGAAATGGTCTGCCCATTAAAATTTCAAATGGTGAATAATCAGTAGTGGCACTAGGGGTCATTCTGACTTCTGCCAATGCTGCAGGTAAATGTTAAGGCCAATTAGTAAAAGTGCCATCAGTTCCCTTCCTCAACTTTTCTTTTATAGTTCTTTTCATCTTCTCTACCTGACCTGAGGATTCAGGATGATATGGTATATGAAATTTCCATTCAATGGAAAGCAAAGTACAAACCTGTTGAGTTACTTGAGAGACAAATGGAGTACCTCTATCACTATTTATCTGTAGAGGGCAGCCAAACCTAGGTATAATTTCTTTACACAAAATTGTAGCTATGGTTTTAGCATTTTCTTTTGCTGTGGTGAAAGCCTCTACCCATTTACTGAATTGGTCTACAATAACCAATAAGTATTTTATGCCTCCATTTGCAGTAGGCATATGTGTGAAATCAATCTGTAATGTTTGCATAGGGCCATCAGGTAGCTGTAGATCTAATTTACCATGTATGGTACCTCCAGGATTATTACGTGCACATGTTAGGCATCTACTTAATTGTGCATCTATTAGTGAGTGTAAATCGTGTATTACATACCGTTGTAACATGTTGTGTTCTGTAAGACGGTTCTCCAATCGCTTGTCATTTAATTTGCAGTGCAATATCAGAGTCCAAAGGAGAAGGGAGAAGTGGAAAGCTACAGGTGTTTAAAGGGTCCTGGGTCCTGAAATTAGGCTTCATCAGGTATGAAAAACACATTTTTACAATAAGATTATCCATTGACTCTAATATAAAAGGAATTTAATAGACCAGGTTAGATAGATGTTAGAGGAAAAACAAAAAACCATAAAGAGAAGCGCCTAGTCTTTTTATGGATCACACGGAACATAATAAACATATTATGAGTATTCTTAAAGGGACAGTTTACTCAAAAAAATGTATATCCTTAAATTTGTTCCCAATGATCCACTTTACCAGCTGGATTGTATTAAATTGTTTACAATATTTACTTTACCCTTATATTGGCATTTGAAATAGTTGAATTAGCCTGTGGTATCCCCACCTATTCTGAAAGTTTTTGGCTTTAGAGCCAAGCTATAAATAAGCTGTGTAAACACATCCAGCAGAATAAATTACACTCCCAGTGGGGTATAGCAGAGATAAGGTAATAAAATGTTAATTTTCCATTGCTCTCTCCAAGTATTGGTATTTGGTTTATGTACAGATAAATGAAAAAGGAGCAGGTATATGTACACAATCTGATAAAGTAATGAGATCTGATTATACCTACAAGCTCAACCCATTTTATTAGGTTGTGGCTTCAAAACACAAAATCAGCTAATTCATATACACAGATAAACCTTAAAAAGCAAATTCTCATACATTTTATATTCTGCAACTGGTAAAAAAAAGTAATTGGCAACACATTAAGGGAAAAACAATTTTACATTATACTGTCCCTTTAAGCAATATTGGCCGATATTACAGAAATTGAATCCTAATGTTTCTGATGTCCATGTGGGAGGATCTATATTGGGTAGACCACCCGTATCTTATCTTGATAAGCGTAGGGTGAAACGCGTCGAAAGCTGTGGTTTTTATTCACTTTGGAAATCTGTATACTACTTTCTTTTAAGAGACGCTTTAACCCGGGTTATTTGCTCTTGTAATATTCCACCAAGTCTGTGGCCTGCGTGGCACTAAGTGCAGGTGAAGATTGCGAACCATTCTCATAGAGAAGTTTGTTTCACTTTGCTTCCTCCTTATTGCAATATTGGTATATCGTAAAAAATCAGAACGGACAGATTGTTGGGCAAAGACAAGCCTCCCGAGTGTCACCCGTGACGTCAGACGCCAGAGTCACGTGGGGTGAACTCGCGGTTTTAAGTATACTTCCAGCCGAACGATACAAATCAATTCCCCAGGGACATGGGAGCTAAGGTATGAGCTAAGTAACAGGAACTGTTTACCGGATTATACAGACACAGGTAATCTTATTCCAAATACTGAACCAATAAGATCACTATACTCTCCAAGGTGGGATTGTGAAAAGAAAACTTTTTGGATCTAAATATACAGTATGTGGCATTGTCAGAAAGACTTTTATTAGCTATTCACAAATATATGTGGCTTTGTCAGAAAGACTTTTATTAGCGGTACACTAATAACCATTGTTGTGCATAATTTGTACTTAACCACACCAGGTGAACAGTATAAGATGAATTTTGTAACTTAGTAACGACACTATTACTTGTATAGTCAATTTTACTTTTTGTTGCCAATTTTAAATCTCTTTGATGCATATTGAATTCCTGTGTACACACATACTTAAGGGAGACGTCCCTGTTTTTATTGTTCTAAGTGAATTCTTATTTTTCACACATAACCTGCTCTATATCAAAGATATTTTTTACTACATTAAAACATTTTTTTTTTTATCCTTTTCCTACTTTGTGTTCATTTGGTCTTAAATAATAGGAAACTTCTTTTATAAATCCTAGAAGGGCTGAATATATACTCACCACTTTGAGTCGATAAAACTGTCTCTATCACTGCTGCAAATTTTGGCCGATATATGGCTTTCCCATTATTTGCTATCCCAGGAGAGTAGAAATAATGTTTGACCAAAGAGAGTCTTATAAATATATTTGCTAATTTTGGCTGAAATATATCATTTCGAAATCTTAAGCAATTAGCTCCCTTACTACCCTTTATTTATATAAATACTGCCTCAAATAGAATAAAGGAGCTGTTCAATCCTCTGTAAGGTGTTTGATATCTAGACCCTAGCGCTTTACTGAATCCCCTCTATCTAGATCACCCGTAAGTTCAGGGCAAGTGTTACTGAACAGAAAAGTAACATAAGATGTAAAAATATGGAAGCACCGGTTTCTTTGCATTATTTTAGAACATGGTCATAATGTGAGGCAGATGCAGTTCCAAATTATATTTTAACACTCACAGTAGCACAGCACTTCTGTCAGGTGCACACCAATATAAAGGTGCTGTATACCTTTGCAATCAATAGTTTCACAGACGGCAGCACCTTCCAACAGATAAAGTCTTTATTCTATCATACCAGGATTACAAAAATGTGACGTTTCGGGTACAAAACCCTTAATCATACATAGCTACAAACTTACAAGTGCACCCTTATATAGGCCCACCTACACTCAGGTGTTTAATTAACACCTCTGTACAACACCACCTAGTGGTAACATAGTATAAAAATGTAAATCCATCACCTTTGTTACATTTAAAGTACATAGTGCAAATCGGACATTATTTTTAAAAACAATCGGCTAGATTATGAGTCTTGCGTTATGAGTAAAAAAGCAGCGTTAAGCCTCATAACGCTGCTTTTTTACTACCGCTGCTATTACGAGTCTTGCAGATTTAGGGGCACCGCACCCTTTTTTGGCCTTACTGCAAATCAACTTACGCAAATTGTGTATAGTCTTTTTTTTCTATGGGACTTCCATAGCGCCGGTATTACAAGCTTGTCCTGGGAGACCAAAAAGTGAGCGGTACACCTTATCCCGTCAAGATTCGTAACGCATTCTAAAGTCAGTAGTTATGAGTTTTACATTGCAACGCTGTAGCATAAAACTCATAACTAAAGTGCTAAAAAGTAAACTAACACCCATTAACTACCTATTAACCCCTAAACCGAGGCCCTCCCGCATCATAAACACTATAATAAAATTATTAACCCCTAATTTGCCGCTCCCGACATCGCCGCCACTATAATAAACATTAACCCCTAAACTGCCGTACTCCCGCCTCGCAAACATTAGTTAAATATTATTAACCCCTAATCTGCTGTCCCTAACATCGCCGCCACCTATCTTCATTTATTAACCCCTAATCTGCCACCCCAACATTGCCGCCACTATACTAAATTTAACCCTAACACCCCCTAACTTAAATATAATTAAAATAAATCTAAATAAAAACCTACTATTAATAACTAAATAATTCCTATTTAAAACTAAATACCTATAAAATAAACCCGAAGCTAGCTACAATATAACTAATAGTTACATTATAGCTAGCTTAGATTTTATTTTTATTTTACAGGCAAGTTTGTAATTATTTTAACTAGGTAGAATAGTTACTAAATAGTTATTAACTATTTACTAACTACCTAGCTAAAATAAATACAAATTTACCTGTAAAATAAAACCTAACCTAAGTTACACTAACACCTAACACTACACTACAATTAAATAAATTACCTAAATTAAATACAATTAAATAAATTAAATACAATTACCTAAATTACACACAAAAAACACTAAATTACACAAAATTTAAAAAAAATTACAAGATATTTAAACTAATTACACCTAATCTAATAGCCCTATCAAAATTTAAAAAAAAACTAGCCTAAACTAAACTACCAATAGCCCTTAAAAGGGCCTTTTGCGGGGCATTGCCCCAAAGAAATCAGCTCTTTTACCTGAAAAGAAAATACAAACAACCCCCCAACAGTAAAACCCACCACCCACACAACCAACCCCCCAAATAAAACCCTAACTAAAAAAACCTAAGCTCCTCATTGCCCTGATAAGGGCATTTGGATGGTCATTGCCCTTAAAAGGGCATTTAGCTCTATTGCGGCCCAAAGCCCTAACCTAAAAATAAAACCCAACCCAATAAACCCTTAAAAAAAACTAACTCTAACCCTTGAAGATCCACTTACAGTTTTGAAGATCCGTCATCCATCCTCAACGAAGCCAAGAGAAGTCCTCATCGAAGCGGCAAGAAGTCCTCAACGAAGCCAGGAGAAGTCTTCATCCAAGCCGGGAGAAGTGGATCTTCAGGGGTTAGTGTTAGGTTTTTTTAAGGGTTTATTAGGTGGGTTTTAATTTTAGGTTAGGGCTTTGGGCTGCAATAGAGCTAAATGCCCTTTTAAGGGCAATGCCCATCCAAATGCCCTTTTCAGGGCAATGGGGAGCTTAGGTTTTTTTATTTAGGGTTTTATTTGGGGGGTTGGTTGTGTGGGTGGTGGGTTTTACTGTTGGGGGTGTTGTTTGTATTTTTTTTTTTCAGGTAAAAGAGCTGATTTCTTTGGGGCAATGCCCCGCAAAAGGCCCTTTTAAGGGCTATTGGTAGTTTAGTTTAGGCTAGGGGTTTTTTTTTATTTTAGGTGGGCTTTTTTAATTTTGATAGGGCTATTAGATTAGGTGTAATTAGTTTAAATATCTTGTAATTTTGTTTTTTATTTTGTGTAATTTAGTGTATGTTTGTTTTTGTAATTTAGGTAATTGTATTTAATTTAGTTAATTGTATTTCCTTTAGATAATTTATTTAATTGTAGTGTAGTGATAGGTGTTAGTGTAACTTAGGTTAGGTTTTATTTTACAGGTAAATTTGTATTTATTTTAGCTAGGTAGTTATTAAATAGTTAATAACTATTTAGTAACTATTCTACCTAGTTAAAATAAATACAAACTTGCCTGTAAAATAAAAATAAACCCTAAGCTAGCTACAATGTAATTATTAGTTATATTGTAGCTAGCTTAGGGTTTATTTTATAGCTAAGTATTTAGTTTTAAATAGGAATTATTTAGTTATTAATAGTTAGTTTTATTTAGATTTCTTTTAATTATATTTAAGTTAGGGGTGTTAGGGTTATGGTTAGACTTAGGTTTAGAGGTTAATAAATTTAGTATAGTGGTGGCAACGTTGGGGGCGGCAGATTAGGGTTTAAAAAATGTAGATAGATGGCGACGATGTTAGGGACAGCAGATTAGGGGTTAATCATTTTTAATTATTTGTGTTTGCGAGGTGGGAGTACGGCGGTTTAGGGGTTAATATGTTTATTATAGTGGCGGCGATGTCCGGAGTGGCAGATTAGAGGTTAATTAATATAATGTAGGTGTCGGTGATGTCGGGCAGCAGATTAGGGGTTAATAAGTGTAAGATTAGGGGTGTTTAGACTCGGGGTTCATGTTAGGGTGTTAGGTGTAAACATAAAATGTGTTTCCCCATAGGAATCAATGGGGCTGCGTTAATGAGCTTTACACTGCTTTATTGCAGGTGTTAGACTTTTTCTCAGCCGGCTCTCCCCATTAATGACTATGGGTAAATCGTGCACGAGCACGTACAACCAGCTCACCGCTGATTTAAGCAGCACTGGTATTGAAGTGCGGTATGGAGCTCAATTTTGCTCTACGCTCACGTCTTGACATTTAGCGCCGGGTTTAGGAAAACATGTAATACCAGCGCTGTAGAAAAGTGAGCAGTGAGAATAACGTGTAAGTTAGTACCGCATCCCTCATAACGCAAAACTCGTAATCTAGCCGTATATGAACAATATCATAGCAGATGAATATACAAATATAGAAATATACGCTATACTTTTTAAAACCACTCAGTCATTAAATATTCATAGGGGGGAAAAAAGGGATATAAAAATAGAAAAAAATCTAATTCTTTATTTAACCCTTGAGGTTGCATAGCACGTAACTTATGTATCCAAATGCCTCTTTCTTTTTAAGAAGAAACTCCCTCCCCGCCTAGGAAGTGGTACTGCATCGATTACCTGGAAATGTATCTGACTAATATTGTGACCACACTGTAAAAAATGTCTAGAAACAGGGTCCTCCCAGTTTTTGCACCTAATGTTACTTTTATGTTGGACAATTCTTTCACGGACCCTATGGGTGGTCTCCCCAATGTAAATCCTCCCACACAGACATTAAATATGGTACACTGCAAACTTAGTATTGCATGTGTAATATCCCCTTATAGAATTTTTTTCCCCGTGAGTGGATGTACAAAAATTGGACCTTTTATCATAGAGTTACAATTACCACATCCTAAACATGGATAACAACCCTGTCTCTTTTCCCCTTTCAAAAGTCCTTGTCTTAGCGTTTTTTTCACTGCCCAAATCAGTGTGGACTAATTTGTCTTTAAGGTTTTACCTCCTTCTAAAGGCCGGCATTGGGGGTAAATTAAATTCAGCCACTCCTGGGTGCCAATTCTGGGGGATTGACCAATGTTTTCTAACAGTCTTCATTATTTCATCATTATGGTTATTATAATCCATCACCATTAACAAACGTTTGTTCTCTTTTTTTTAATGATGAACATAATGTAGCCTGTACTCGTGCAAGTTCTCCCTGTACAAGGTTGGTGGGGTATCCCCTAGCTTCAAACTTTTTAGTCATATCGCTGTATTTTTTATTGCGTCTTTACTCATCTGATACAATACATTGGAACCTTAAAAATTGACTTCTAGGGTGTGATTTTATTGTGTTCCTGGGATGATAACTTTGATAGTGTAGCATACTATTCCTGTCTGTGGGTTTGATGTAGAGGTCAGTACATATTCTAGCATCTTTAAAATAAACAGTAATGTCCAAAAAATGTACCTCTACCTCGCTAGCACTTAAACAAAATTTGATTGAATTTGTACTTCTGTTCAATTCTTCTAGGAATGCCTCCAGGGTTCCAATGTAGCCATACCACACACCGAATATATCGTCTATGTACCGCCACCAGGCTGCTCCATACTTGAGGAACAAATTGTTCTTGTATACAAATTTATCTTCATAGACATTCATGTATATATTCGCATATGTGGGGGCGATATTGGAACCCATGGCCGTACCTTGCAAATGTAGAAATAATGTGTCTTGGAACAGAAAGTAGTTTTGATACAGTACAATCCTTAATAAATTTTAAAGAAACATTTTTTGAGCTTTGGAGTATTCATTACTAGCCAAAAGTACGGATTTTCTCCAAAAAATCCCCAGTGTCATTAATATATGAATTGCCCAGGTGCACAAGCGGCTGCAATACTTTATCCAAAAATATTGCTATTTTGGAAAACACTGAATCTATACCGGCCACAATAGGCCTACCTGGTGGATTATCCAGCCTCTTGTGCACCTTGGGCAAAGTGTAAAAAACTGGGATACGTGGATATTCCACAATCAAAAAATCAAAGACATCTTTGGATATTAAGCCCATATGCAAAGCCATGTAGAGCTGCAACAACTAATCGTAATAATCGATAATAATTGATTATGAAAATAGTTGTCAACGAATCTCATAATCGATTAGTTGGTTTGCAATTAGTTGGTCTGTGCACAACACCAGCTGCTTCACTCCAATGAACTCCTGCATATGGTATTGTGTTTTATGGTTATATCCTTAGCCTAAAGGACGTCTACAGCCGTCTACTTTTCACTTTTTCAGGACAGTATACGTTTACAACTACCCCTGGCTTATGTGCAACCCAGATATAATAGTCATCATTTGGATTGTTTATATTAAATTTGGTGATTTGGAACTATGCTTTTCATGATATAGTGCCAAGCTTGTTGTTTACACCTTGCCCCTAGATTGATGGGAGTTATTTAAATTGATGTGCACTATTATCTGTTTGCACAATTATTAGCGTATTGCTTGCTATTGCTGATTATATGTACTGTATAAATAAATATGTAAGGCTTTGTCCTGTTATTGATATACAGTCCTTAGCGCTTTTGATTTTGTTTTTTTTTATATTTTTAATAAATTGTGATAATAATATGTACCAGATTCAACCTTTTATAAGTATATATTTGTTATTTTTAGAGCGGACTAGATATTTCCTCTAACCTTATAGCTGGTTATTTACCATTGCATATAGATATTCAAGATATTTTTATGTTAGAATGAAGTCAAGGGTTACTTTATTAAGAGGCCCCTTGCCAAGGTAGAAAACACTTAGCATTGGTGAAGAGCTAACAAAGATAAATATCCCACTTTGGTGAAATTGGCAAAACCCTACTTATACACCTCAACAGCCTTTTCTCTGCTGCAGGAAATATAGCTGCAAACAGAGAACCAGCCTTAGCCAGAAGCATGTGGACATGTTGAGATTTTTGCATTTCAATGCAAAGTTTCTGAAAGAGTGAATGCCAGAATGTTATTAACAGTGATAGTCTAACTTTCTAGTTCTACCACTTTTCAAACAGTTTGTGGTTTTGTTTTGTTTAATTATAAAACTGTGCTCTGCTGCTTAAAAATTGAAGAAACAGTTGTGTTAATGTAAAGTTTTAGTCTGAAGTTTATATTTGTAACACTCATTATGTGGATTTTAATTTAAAACATAGAAAACTATTATTGATTCTCTTTTTATCCGATTAGTCGATTAATCAAAAAAATAATCGGCCGATTAATCGATTATGAAAATAATCGTTAGTTGCAGTCCTAAAGCCATGCTAATGACATGTGTGTTTATTTTTTTATTAAAGATGTAGGGTTACAAGATAATTCCTTATATACCTCTTTTTGGTATATATATATTTAATTTCAGAGATATACATACATTTATTCATAATTGTTATGGCTCTGCCCTTGTCGGCAGTTTTAATTATCAAGTCCTTATTGTCCTTTAAGAACTTCAGTGCCTCTTTTTCTTTCTTTGTAATGTTACAGGGATAATGTTCTCTTGTAAGCTTTTTATGCATTTTATCTAAATCCTTTTTGACCAATTCTATATAGGTATACACCCTATGGTTCACATTACTTGGTATGAACTTACTTTTATTTCTAAGGCCAAATTTCTTTAGATTAAGTTCAGTGTCAACTCTAACATTTACATCTTGAACACCTTTATTAGCAAAAAAGCTTTTCAATTTAATAGACCTGAAGAATCTGAACAAATCTTATTCAAACCTAAACAAATCAAAATTTTGTGCGGGGCTGTAAGACAAACCCCTATTAAGGGCTGATACCTGTTCCTCAGTGAGTGCGTAGTCCAATATGTTGATAACTAAATCATTGGTTGGCAGTCCATCATCCGGATTAGCCCCTTGAATAGGGACACAGTCAGTAAAGTTCTCTTCACCTCTCTTTAATACATCTGGCCCCTGACCTGGTCTCCTTGAACCTCTCTGGGTCGAATAAAATATTGGAGCCACATTTCTTGTGGCTCTTGTGTTTGCGGCCACCCCGGTGAACTCTCCTTCTGAATCTTCAGTTAAAAAAATGACAAGAATCTGTTTCACTCCCTGCAACATTCTCACCCTGCTGCTTGTATCTCGGACGCCATGATTACGCATCTCTCCGGTTTGGGGGCGGTGACCCGATTCCCGGTCACATGACCATCTGTAGACCAATCCGGTCTAATAATCTTTGGCATCCCTCTGGAATTTGGTTCTTTTCCTATTTTCCAAAACTTTACTGTATTCGGCTTCCCCTTTCTCAACATTTTTTATCAGAATATTGTGTGCATCAGCAGCCTACGATTTATGTAGCTCATCCTTTAGCCTGGCAACTTCCGTTTTCTGCCTGGAGATCTCTCTCTGCAAAAACTCCATGGTAAGCACCATCAGGTCGTAGGAGCATTTATTCAGAATGCTGGCAAACAATTTACAGTACTCTTCAATACCGGTCATTAATGTGGGGCGTACATTCATCCGCAAACCTCTGGGGATCCTCTTTACCTTGCAATATTCTGTGAGAGTCACGGCATGCAAGTCCAGAGCTGTATGCTTTTTTGAAATGAAGTGTCAGTCTTAGACTGACAAAGATGTACACATGTGTAGCACTCACTTCCTAGAAAGGCTATAGAGCAGATTAGATGTGACAAGGTGGGAGGAGGATGAATTTGATTTAAAATATAACCTTTATTAGGATAATTAAAAAATATTTAAACATACATACAGAAAACAAGTTTAAAAACACAGGGGATGATATGTTATATGGATCAATGCACACTACAGATTAGTCAAGTTCAGTAAGTAATATATAATAGACCTGACCTAGGATATGGGTGTTAATCCATAGTCAGGATATATAGATTAAAATTACCAATAGATTCTAGGGGAGGTTGGCTTATATAAACGAGTAGATGTTGTAAAGAGATAGGTTGATTATTTATATATGACCATGTCTCAGGCCTTATATTGACAGTATCGTAACTAGGTGTCAGCTATGCAGTTTGAAGAGTTGCCATTTGGTTTATAGCTATTGGTAAATGAATTCTATATATCTCCTGACATATGGAGATTCCACTCTATAGCTGGGTAATTATCGTTATATAATCCAACAATATTTTGATCATATTTCTAGTCAATGTAAAGGATACTAGTGTTGTATAGTACAGCTATTGTAGGTTTTTGTGGACAGATATCTATAGTTATCAGATATGCAAAGCTATCCTTATTTATAGAACTCTAAGTTGTATAGCATAATACATTTGCGGCTGAGATACAGATATTTCTCTTGTAAGGTGTATCCAGTCCACGGGCTCATCCTTTACTTGTGGGATATTCTCCTTCCTAACAGGAAGTGGCAAAGAGAGCAAAGAGAGTGGCAAAGAGAGCACACAGCAGAGCTGTCCATATAGCTCCCCCTCTAGCTCCACCCCCCAGTCATTCTCTTTGCCGGCTCTAAGCAATAGGGTCCCTCTCGGAAGGGTAAAGTGAATGTGGTGTTAGATTTGTAGTTTTTGTTCTACAAGCAAAAGTTTGTTATTTTAAATGGTACCGGTGTGTACTATTTACTCTCTAGCAGAAAAGAGATGAAGATTTCTGCAGGGAGGAAGATGATTTTAGCATGTTGTAACTAAAATCCACTGCTGTTCCCACAAAGGACTGAAAAGTACAAGAAAACTTCAGTTGGGGGGAACGGTTTGCAGGTTAGGCTGCAATAAGGTATGTTCAGTCATTTATTTCTAGACAAGACTGTGATAATGCTAGAAAAGGACTGATAAGATCCCCATGAGGGAAGGGTAAGCTTTATTCAGAGACTAAGTATGGAATCAATCTTACATAACAGGGCTAATTTATGCTGGTTGACACTATTTTATGGCAAACGGTTTTTACTAATAAATATCGTTTTTTAAGACACTTTGAAGGTTCTTTTGGGTTTCTTTCAGGGGTTGTTACCCACATGGCTATTATTATAACACTTAGGAGTGTTTCTTTAGGCCTCACAGCACCGGAGTAAGGTGGGAGGGGCCTAATTTCGCGCCTCAGATGCACAGTTAGATTGACTAGATCTTCAGGCTGTTTTACATGGAGGGTCCTGCTGCAGTTTGAGGGCCTATAAGAAGCTTTTTCCCCACAAATCTGGTTCCTAAGGGCAGGTAGGACCACAGCAGAGCTGTGGCAAGGTGCTGAAGTCGTTTTAACCGGTTGTTAGCTTGCTATTGATCCGGTTTGGGCATTAAGGGGTTAATCGTTTTTCTTGCTAGTTGTGCAATCTTATCAATGCTTTAGGTACATACTATGAAAATTTCGAAAAGTTTGTTGCATTTTTCACTGTTTTGGAAAATTGTAACGTTTTTTGCAAAGTGTGTTTTTACTTGATTAAAGTGATTTCTAAGCCTGTTTGCCTTACTACTAGTCTGTTAAACATGCCTGACACCAAGGAAAATCCAATGTTCAATGTGTTTAGAAGCCATGGTGGAACCCCCTCTCAGAATGTGTCCCACTTGTACTGATATGTCTATACACTTTAAAGAACATATTGTTGCACTTAAAAATGTGGCCCAAGATGATTCTCAGGCAGAAGGTAATGAGGTTAGCCCGTTAACCTCTCCCCAAGTGTCACAACCAGTTACGCCCGCTCAAGCGACGCCTAGCACCTCTAGTGCATCTCTTTTACCTTACAAGACTTGACGGCAGTTATGGATAATACCCTCTCAGTGTTTTTATCTAAACTGCCCGTGTTACCTGCAAAGCGTGATAGCTCTGTTTTAAGAACAGATTCTGAGCATTCTGACGCTTTAGTAGCCGTATCAGATATACCCTCACAACGCTATGAAATGGGGGCGAGGCATGTGCTGTCTGAAGGAGAAATTTCTGATTCGGGAAAGGTTGCTCCTCAGACAGACTCAGATACGTTGGCTTTTAAATTTAAACTAGAACACCTCCGCTTATTGCTCACGGAGGTATTAGTTACTCTGGATGACTGCGACCCTTTGGTAGTTCCAGAGAAATTGTGTAAAATGGACAAGTACCTAGAAGTTCCTGTTTACACTGATGTGTTCCCGGTCCCTAAGAGGATTGCAGATATAGTAACTAGGGAGTGGGATAGACCAGGTATTCAGTTTGTTCCCCCTCCTGTTTTTAAGAAAATGTTCCCCATATCTGACACCACGCGGGACTCTTGGCAGACGGTCCCTAAGGTGGAGGGGGCTGTTTCTTCACTTGCTAAACGCACAACTATACCAATTGACGACAGTTGTGCTTTTAAAGACCCTATGGATAATAAATTAGAGGGTTTACTTAAGAAAATTTTTGTTCAACAAGGTTTTCTTCTCCAACCTAAAGCGTGCATTGTTCCTGTAACTACTGCAGCTGCTTTCTGGTTCGAGGCGCTGGAAGATGCGCTCCAGATGGAGACCTCATATGAGGACATTATGGACAGAATTAAGGCTCTTAAGCTGGCTAATTCTTTTATCACAGATGCAGCTTTACAACTAGCTAAGTTAGCGGCAAATAATTCAGGTTTCGCCAGTCTGGCGCGCAGGGTGCTATGGCTAAAGTCCTGGTCGGCCGATGTGTCGTCAAAATCCAAACTACTGAACATCCCTTTCAAAGGAAAGACTCTTTTCGGGCCTGAATTGAAAGAGATTATCTCAAATCACTGGGGGAAAAGGCCATGCTCTCCCTCAGGACAAGTCCTTTAAGACAAAGAACAAACAAAATGATTTTCCTTCTTTTCGAAATTTCAGGAGCGGTCTAGCTTCATCCTCCCCTGCTGCAAAGCAAGAGGGTAACACTTCACAACCCAGGGCAGCCTGGAAACCTTACCAGGGCTGGAACAAGGGTAAACAGGCCAAGAAGCCTGCAGCTGCCTCCAAGACAGCATGAAGGGGTAGCCCCCGATCCGGGACCGGATCTAGTGGGGGGCAGACTCTCTTTTCGCTCAGGCCTGGGCAAGAGACGTACACGATCCTTGGGCATTAGAGATTGTAGCCCAGGGATATCTTCTAGGATTCAAGGACTCCCCTCCAAGGGGAAGGTTCCACATTTCTCGTCTGTCTACAGAAAAGACAAAGAAAGAGGCGTTCTTACGCTGTGTAGAAGACCTACATACAATGGGAGTGATCCACCCAGTTCCAATTGTGGAACAAGGGCTGGGGTTTTACTCAAACCTGTTTGTGGTTCCCAAAAAAGAAGGAACTTTCAGACCAATCCTGGATCTCAAAATTCTAAACAAATTCCTCAGAGTCCCATCATTCAAGATGGAGACCATTCGGACAATCTTACCAATGATCCAGGAGGGTCAATATATAACTACCGTGGATCTAAAGGATGCGTATCTGCACATTCCTATCCACAAAGCTCATCACCAGTTTCTCAGGTTCGCCTTTCTGGACAAACATTATCAGTTTGTGGCTCTTCCTTTCGGGTTGGCCACTGCTCCCAGAATTTTCACAAAGGTGCTAGGGTCCCTCCTGGCGGTTCTAAGACTGCGGGGCATAGCAGTGGCGCCTTACCTAGACGACATCTTAATTCAGGCGTCGACTTTCCAAAGAGCCAAGTCTCACACGGAAATTGTATAGGCCTTTCTGAGGTCTCACGGGTGGAAGGTGAACATCAAAAAGAGTTCTCTCTCCCCCCTCAAAAGAGTTCCATTCCTAGGAACCCTAATAGACTTGGTAGAAATGAAAATATTTCTGACGGAGGTCAGAAAGTTAAAACTCTTAACTACTTGCCGAGCTCTTCATTCCATTCCTCGGCCGTCTGTAGCTCAGTGCATGGAGACAATCGGACTAATGGTAGCGGCAATGGACATAGTCCCTTTTGCATGGATACACCTCAGACGACTGCAACTATGCATGCTCAAACAGTGGAATGGGGATTATGCAGATTTGTCTCCTCAAATACAGTTGGACCAGGGGACCAGAGATTCTCTTCTCTGGTGGTTGTCTCAGGATCACCTGTCTCAGGGAATGTGTTTCCGCAGACCAGAGTGGATCATCGTAACGACCGACGCCAGTCTGTTGGGCTGGGGTGCAGTCTGGGACTCCCTGAAAGCTCAGGGCTTATGGTCTCGGGAAGAAGCTCTTCTCCCGATAAACATTCTGGAACTGAGGGTGATATTCAACGCTCTTCAGGCATGGCCTCAGCTAGCTGCAGCCAAATTCATCAGGTTTCAGTCGGACATCACGACTGTAGCTTACATCAACCATCAAGGGGGAACAAGGAGTCCCCTAGCAATGATGGAAGTAACCAAAATAATCAGGTGGGCGGAGGATCACTCTTGCCACCTCTCAGCAATTCACATCCCAGGAGTAGACAACTGGGAGGCGGATTTTCTAAGTCGGCCGACTTTTCATCCGGGGGAGTGGGAACTCCACCCGGAGGTATTTGCCCAGCTGACTCAGCTATGGGGCACTCTAGAATTGGATCTGATGGCGTCCCGTCAGAATGCCAAACTTCCTCTTTATGGGTCCAGGTCCCGGGATCCCCAGGCAGTGTTGATAGATGCTCTAGCAGCGCCTTGGTCCTTCAATCTGGCCTATGTGTTTCCACCGTTTCCTCTCCTTCCTCGTCTGGTTGCCAGAATCAAGCTGGAGAGGGCGTCAGTGATTCTAATAGCGCCTGCGTGGCCACGCAGGACCTGGTATGCAGACCTAGTGGACATGTCATCCGCTCCACCATGGACTCAGCCAATGAGGCAGGACCTTCTACTTCAAGGTCCTTTCAAACATCCAAATCTAATTTCTCTGCGTCTGACTGCTTGGAGATTGAACGCCTAATTCTATCTAAGCGTGGTTTCTCTGAGTCGGTTATCGATACCCTGATTCAGGCTAGAAAGCCTGTCACCAGGAAAATCCACCATAAGATTTGGCGGAAATATCTTTGTTGGTGCGAATCCAAGGGTTACTCATGGAGTAAGATTAGGATTCCCAGGATATTGTCTTTTCTCCAAGATGGATTGGAGAAAGGATTGTCAGCTAGTTCCTTAAAAGGACAGATATCTGCTTTGTCTATTCTTTTACACAAACGTCTGGCGGAGGTACCAGACGTTCAAGCGTTTACTCAGGCTTTAGTCAGAATCAAGCCTGTTTATAGACCTGTGGCTCCGCCATGGAGTCTGAATTTAGTTCTTTCAGTTCTGCAAGGGGTTCCGTTTGAACCTTTACATTCCATAGATATTAAGCTTTTATCTTGGAAAGTTTTGTTTTTGGTAGCTATCTCTTCTGCTCGAAGAGTTTCAGAGTTATCTGCTTTACAGTGTGACTCACCTTACTTGGTGTTCCATGCAGATAAGGTAGTTTTGCGTTCCAAACCCGGTTTTCTTCCTAAGGTTGTGTCTAATATTAACCAGGAAATTGTTGTTCCTTCTCTGTGTCCTAATCCTTCTTCGAAGAAGGAACGTCTGTTACACAATCTTGATGTGGTTCGTGCTTAAGTTCTATTTACAAGCAACTAAGGATTTCAGACAAACAACTTCATTGTTTGTTATCTATTCTGGTAAGAGGAGAGGTCAGAAGGCGACTGCTACCTCTCTTTCCTTTTGGCTTAAAAGCATCATCCGTCTGGCCTATGAGACTGCTGGCCAGCAGCCTCCTGAAACAATTACTGCTCATTCTACCAGAGCAGTGGCTTCCACATGGGCTTTTAAAAATGAGGCTTCTGTTGAACAGATTTGTAAGGCAGCGACTTGGTCTTCACTGCATACTTTTTCCAAATTTTACAAATTCGATACTTTTGCTTCTTCAGAGGCTATTTTTGGGAGAAAGGTTTTACAAGCAGTGGTGCCTTCCGTTTAAGGTACCTGTCTTGTTCCCTCCCTTCATCCGTGTCCTAAAGCTTTGGTATTGGTATCCCACAAGTAAAGGATGAACCCGTGGACTGGATACACCTTACAAGAGAAAACAGAATTTATGCTTACCTGATAAATTACTTTCTCTTGTGGTGTATCCAGTCCACGGCCCGCCCTGGCTATTAGTCAGGTAGATTTTTAGTTTAAACTACAGTCACCACTGTACCCTATGGTTTCTGCTTTTTCTTCCTAACCTTCGGTCGAATGACTGGGGGGTGGAGCTAGAGGGGGAGCTATATGGACAGCTCTGCTGTGTGCTCTCTTTGCCACTTCCTGTTAGGAAGGAGAATATCCCACAAGTAAAGGATGAACCCGTGGACTGGATACATCACAAGAGAAAGTAATTTATCAGGTAAGCATAAATTCTGTTATCTATCGCTGAGATTATACTACAGTAATGAATTGCAGCCTTTATATTGGCATCGGTATCTGTGATGCCCTCCCAATATTAGCTAAAATAAACAACAATTACTGATATTTATTAATCACTTTTAGCATCCGACTAAGTTGTGGAGGATCAGACATGTGTAAACATCTGCAGCGTGTGGACTTATAAGTTATATACAAATAATTACCAATGTTATAGTATAATCAGCCGTATCATTAAAGCAATAACACTGTAAGTTACATAACATAGTGTGTTTACAGCTGAGGCACAGTTGTATCTATCACTATGAATATACTGCAATTGCTAATTTATAGTATAAATATCTTAAATGAACCTCCTAGTGTTAGCTAGAAGAGAATGTTAGAATAATATACTTATAGTTAGAATAAGCAACCAATACTGATATTAGCTAATCAATTTTAGCATCAAGTTGTGTAATGGAGGATCTGACACGTGCAAAGATCTGCAGCGTGTAGTCTTATAAGTTATGTATAAAGGATCGCTAGTAGTAAAGCATAGTCAGCCGTATCATTTAAGAGATAAAATTATGAATTATATAACACAGTACGTTTACAGCTGAAACATAATTATATCTGTCACTATAAATACTGTATATTGCATTTGCTGGATTACAACCTTTCGATTAACATCGGTATCTATAGTAAACCTCCCAATATCAGCTTTGAGAGAACTGTTCAGTTTATGTGCTTGTGGTTAAATAAACAGTGATTGCTGGCATTTACTGATCATTTATAACATCAGATTAAGTTATAAAGGATCTGACACATGCAACCATCCGCAGTGTGTAATCATTTAAATTATGTACCAGGAGTCGCTAGTAATAATAACAATCATACTTTCCCTGCAGGTTAAAAAATGCTTATAGCATAAAAGTTAACTAGTCCATGACATGTTTCGCCACAATTGGAAAAATCCAAGGTTACAATTCTAGTAGCATCCATAGCTGTATATCCAAACATAGGTAATCCGGTATTATCCGTCTTTTCATTATCAGACATCTCTGGACAGAGTGCAAGTAACCAGTTACAGCAAACAGAAGGAGGAGAAACCTTAAAGACGAATTAGTTCACACTTATTTGGGCAGTGAAAAAATGCTAAGACAAGGACTTTTAAAATGGGAAAGAGTTGTTATCCATGTTTAGGATGTGGTAATTGTAACTGGATGTACAAAAATTGGACCTTTTATCATACACTCACGGGAAAAAAAATTCTATAAGGGGATATTACGCATGCAATACTAAGTTTGTAGTGTACCTTATTAAATGTCTGTGTGGGAGGATTTACATTGGGGAGACCACCCGTAGGGTCAGTGAAAGAATTGTCCAACATAAAAGTAACATTAGGTGCAAAAACTGGGAGGCCCCTGTTTCTAGCCATTGTTTACAGTGTGGTCACAATAATAGTCAGATACGTTTCCAGGTAATTGATGCAGTACCACTTCCTAGGCGTGGAGGGGACAGGGAGTTGCTTCTTAAAAAGAAAGAGGCATTTTGGATACATAAGTTAAGTGCTATGCAACCTCAAGGGTTAAATAAAGAATTAGATTTTTCTCTATTTTTATAGCCCTTTTTTCCCCTATGAGAATTTAATGACTGAGTGTTTAGTTTTAAAAAGTATAGCGTCTATTTCCATATTTGTATATTCATCTGCTATGATATTGTTCATATTATTTTTAAAAATAATGTCTGATTTGCACTATGTACTTTAAATGTAACAAAGGTGATGGATATACATTTTTACACTATGTTACCACTAGGTGGTGTTGTACAAAGGTGTTTATTTAAACACCTGAGTGTAGGTGGGCCTATATAAGGGTGCACTTGTAAGTTTGTAGCTATGTATGATTAAGGGTTTTGTACCCGAAACGTCACATTTTTGTAATCCTGGTATGACAGAATAAATACTTTTTTTTTTTTTTTCCCAAAGGCTTTATTGAGAAATCAAAAATAAAAATTATACATCAAAATCATCAAATCAAAGTGGAACAATGATTTACAATATAAAGCAGTATTCTTACACAAGACTATACATAATTATTAGGAATCATTTTATCCGGAACTCACGTTGTGACTTAATTGCCTCTGACTATATTCCGATTTCTCGCCCTGGCCTCGGGCCTATCACCTACTTCTTGCCTATCCATTGTGTGAAACCATATATCTGGTGTAGTTGTGTTCTCCCCTGTGACCCTGGGCTCATGTATTTCTTTTAGTGTCTACTAGATATATACTTGTTCCCTCACGAGGGGAGGGGGGGCCCCCCAAGAGGTGGGGGGAGGGGGTCGATCTAAGTGTATGTACTCTATTAGGGGGCTCGGTGGGGGGGGAAGGTAATCCACATCTTTTCAAGGGTGTGCTTTGTATACTACTAATGTTTATTCCAAAGCTGCAGCATTACTTCATGGATTTCTACCGTGTCATTTTTAATATAGTGGTATCTTTCCAGTTGTAGCAGCGTATCCACTTGTTTTACCCATTCCTGTCGGGTGGGGGTTTTATCCGTTTTCCAGTGCCGGGGGATTATCATTTTTGCACTGCTCAGCAATGTTAGCAATAATTTTCTTTTTGCTACACATTTAATCTGGGGTATGTCAGTAAAGAGAAGGATTGCTTTGGGGTCTTGAGGTACTATTATCTCTAGTGTATTACAGGTCTGTGTGACTACGTCCGTCCAGTATTGTAGCTTGGGGCAGTCCCACCATATGTGTATGATGGTGCCCTCTGCCCCGCATCCCCTCAAGCATCTATCTGATGTATTCGGGTATATTCTTTTTAACCTACTCGGGGTTAGGTACCACCTGGTGAGGAGCTTAAAATTGGTTTCTTGTACCTGTGCGGAGATAGAGGCAGTTTTGTTGTTGTGGAATGATTTTTTCCATGCTTTTAGAGGTATTTCCTCTCCTAAGTCCTTCCCCCATGCTTTTGTGTACGTGGGTAGATACTCTGCGTCATGTTGTTGGAGTTTCTTATATAAGGTGGATATTAAGTGTGAGCGTGCGCGTCCTGCATAGCAGATTTGTTCAAAGTCAGTTAGTTTCCTTAGGAGTAAGTTCTTGTTTTTGTGTGTAGCTACAAAGTGGGATATCTGGGCGTACATTAGCCAGTTTAAATGTGTCTCAGTTTCTCTTATATCTGCCCAGGATTTAAGTTTGTGTTGCTGTGTCAGTATTGCGAATGTATTCTGTGCTATCTGTTGCCCCTGGGGTGTGTATTTCTTTGGTATTCCTAATGGGAGAGCTGGGTTACCCATATATGGCGTCATGGGAGACAACGTGGAAGAAATATGTGTTGAGGTGTGTAATTATTTTGTCCCAACTTCTAAATAACTCTTTCTAAAGAGGGTATCTGTCTATGGTCAGTGGTCGATCCCTCTTCACTGTCCATGCGATGTGCCCTGGATTGTTGATGCGAAGGATTGCTCGGTCTACCTGAATCCAATGTTTTGTGTTGTCATTTGTACACCATTCCACAAGTCTTTGTAATACTAAGGCATGTCTGTATGTGCGTAAGTCCAGTACTCCAAGTCCTCCTTCCCCTTTTGTCAAGTACATCGTTCGTCTATTAATTCTTGGTTTTACACTGCCCCATATATATGTTTCTATAGTGTTCTGTAGTTTGTTAACAAAGTCTGTTGGTAGCGTAATGGGTAGAGTCTGCATTATATATAATATTCTGGGGAGGATGTTCATTTTGATGACACTCACTATGCCTAACCACGACAGATTTTTATTTTTCCAGTTAGATAAGTCTCCAATTATCAGCTTCTCTAAGTGTTTGTAATTAGCTTCAAAAATAGTATCTATCTCCGCCGATATCTGGACTCCCAGATACTTCATCATTACAGGCTGTCGACGCAGCGTGCAAAGTAGCATTATCTGGGACATTTTACTTTCTGTTAGATTTATATTTAGAATCTCTGATTTGTTTACATTTAATTGAAAGTTAGAGTGTATGCCATACTCCTGAATTATCTTTAGGGCCTGGGGCAATGATTCTTCTGTGTTTGTAAGGGTTAACAAAATGTCATCCGCATACATAGCTATTTTATGATCTATATTATCCAATTTTATTCCCGACACGCTAGGGTCCGCGCGTAATTTTAGGGCTAGTATTTCTATAGAGATTGCGAACAGTATCGGGGAGAGTGGGCAGCCCTGTCTTGTTCCGTTTGTGATTCTAAAGCTCTCAGATAGCATACCATTAACTTTAATCTTTGCTGAAGGGACTGTGTATAGTGAGAATATCATTTCTATAAAATGTTTGCTAAAGCCCATCTTTGACAGGGCGAGCCTCAAGAATGACCAGCTCACCCTGTCAAAAGCTTTTTCCGCGTCCATGGATGTCAGTGTCATTGGTATGTGTTCTATTTTCGCATATTGTATTAGCTGCAGCACTTTCAGTGTATTGTCCCTTGCCTCCCTCCCCGGGACGAATACCACCTGGTCCGAATTAATAAGCCCTGGGAGAACCCTATTCATTCTAGTGGCTAGTATCTTTGCATAAATTTTTACGTCAGAGTTTAGCAGGGAGATGGGACGGAAATTCTCGGGTTTATCCGGGGTTTTCCCTGGTTTAGGGAGCACCGTTATATGTGCTTCCAGAAGGTTTCGTGAAAATCCTCCCTCTCTCATCATTGTGTTGTATATATCAGCAAGGTGTGGGGTCAGTAATTGTCCGAATTTTTTATAGTAAGCTATGCTGAATCCGTGCGGGCCTGGACTTTTACCCGTTGGGGTGTCTTTTATTGCAGTCAAAATCTCTTCTGTCGTTATGTCTGTGTCTAATTTTTCTGCTTCTTCCGCAGAGATTTGGGGAATGTTTATGTCTTGTAAGTAGGTATCCAATTGAAAGTTTGTTTCTTCCTCGTCCCTGTCTGTACTTGGGGGTTGTGTTTGGTCTTTTAGGTTGTATAATGCTGAATAGTATTGTCAATAGTACACAGCACACCAGTGTGCTTGTGGAAGCGGGCTGGTAATCAGAGCTGACCAGCTGGCTCTCTCCGGTGTGCAGCTATCTTTGATAGAATAGACGTCTGGTAGTAGGATTGCTTGTTATAAATATCGAAGGCACCAGTTGTGCTAAAAACGAATTTTATTGCAAGCTCTGCATATTGAGCCTTAGCAAAGATTAAAACATAACAAGCAGATTATTCAACATTAACAATTGCAACGCGTTTCTCGGCTCTCCTGGCCGTTTCCTCAGGCATACTTTACAAAGATTTAAAACCGGCTTTTATAGCCGCCTCTACCAGACTGCAATCAATTCCTCCAGAAAAAAAGGGGGTGTGTAATAGTTAACCAATGAACATACAAGAATCAAGAGGAGTGTACAACGCCCACATGTAGCTTATGTTAATGTCTAAATGACATCACAGGTTTAATCGCTATGAAGTTTACTTGTACTCCGCACTTATTATTTTTAGCCAAATACAATTTACGCTACATAGGAGTGTGTACACTGCTCTACATTATTAAAATAACTTCACACCAAGTCTATTTTATACATAAGATATTGCGACGGATCATGCATATGCACTCAGCGTGCTATCTATACTGTTCTCTATATGGTGAGATGATGTATATCACAATATTGAGATGACCTAATGTGGGCATATATTCTTTATTATCTCTTGTTTTAGCGAATTGGTCCCCATGTGAGGATCTATGGGCACTATGGAACCCCATTTCTTATAAGCTTTTGACGGGGGAAATAAATGATTTACGTGAATCCGACATCCTTATCAATACATATGTATCGTATTTAACCTAGACAACTGTGTTTCTCTGAGTATATTAATTAATGTGAAGTGGGAAATATAGTGAACTAACAACATACCTAAATATAATATAATACTAAAATACCGATCAAATACTCTGATATATGAACTGTGTATGATTTATTGTGATAATCGAGACTCATGGCTCTAAGATATAAAAGTGTATATTGTTATTAAAATAACAATTAGTGATTAAATGTATAGTGCTAAGTGGATGTATATAAAATTTATATAGAAATATAACTATCTATGTGGAGATACTCTATATGTAAGGTATTAAGTAATGGGTAATACCATGAAACTAAACATAACGTGATAATAAATAACTTATATCCTATATATATATATATTAAAGTGATTATATAAATGTGATGCACATATTTTGATATATATGTCTAAGATTAAACCATATATTAAAAGGCTGCAGAGTCAATGACTTCATTCAGCCCATTGGGAAATAAGGAATTGAACCTATAGATCCAATAAGTCTCTCTTTGACGCAACTTGGTGAACCTATTATATCTATTGGAAGCTGGAATACTCTCAAGAGGTGTAATAGTGAATGGACAATTCTCTCCAATGTGTTCATGTAAAAAATGTTGGGATATACTGTGTTTATTGGATTTATTTTTTATATTGCGGAGGTGTTCGCTCCATCGGGTGCGTACATTTCTTATGGTGCGCCCCAAATATTGCAATCCACATTTGCAAGATAATATGTAGATCATATAAGATGAACTACATGTTAAATGATCTTCAATGTGAAAGATCTCACCAGTTGTATGTGCTTTAATTGTTTTTACTCTGTGTGTTATATATTTGCACATGTGGCATCTTATTTTTCCACATCTATATACTCCCTTCCGGCCTGTTGAGTTTCTATATGTTGTCTTTTTAATCGATTTCTTTGAGATAACCACTTTGCTAGGGGCTAATGATTGTTTAAATGTAGGAGCCCTTTTATAAACGATGTTAGGTCTATTACTTAAATCCTTTTTTAATATCGGGTCTTTCAGTAAAATGGGCCAATGTTTTTTTAAAACTTTTTTTATACATTTATAATTTGAATTATATTGTGTGACGAAACAAGGTTGTTTCTTTTCGTCAATAATATTATTGGTGTTGTCCAATTTAGTCTTTGTTTGAAGGATAGAAGATCTATCTAATTTACAGGCTTTTTCATATCCTTTGAGAATAATATTCAAAGGATATCCCTTTTCCTCAAATCTTTTAATTAAAATATTTGATTGTTCATGAAACATCTCTGTTGGACTGCAATTCCTTTTTATCCTACAGAATTGGCTGTAGGGTATGTTGTTCTTCCACTGTTGGTGGTGATTACTAGTGTAATGAAGGAAACTATTGCAGTCAGACTTAAAAAAAGTAGATGTAGATATGCTGTTTTCTCTATCCCAGGTTAATACTAAATCCAAAAATTCAATCTTTTCAGATTGAATATCGGAAGTAAATTGGATTCCCATTGAATTATTATTAAGGTTAAGACAAAATAATTTGGCCTCCTCCACAGTACCTTTAAAAATAAAAATCAAATCATCTATGTAGCAGCCATAGAACACCAGGTTTGCCCTCCAGATCGAGTTATAGATATATTTATCCTCGAAGTAACCCATAAATAAGTTAGCAAAACTGGGGGCAAACCTGGTGCCCATGGCCGTACCTCTGATCTGTAAATAAAAATTATCTAGAAATTGGAAATAATTATGTTTTAAAATAAATTCAATGAGTGACCAGGTTTGCCCCCAGTTTTGCTAACTTATTTATGGGTTACTTCGAGGATAAATATATCTATAACTCGATCTGGAGGGCAAACCTGGTGTTCTATGGCCGCTACATAGATGATTTTATTTTTATTTTTAAAGGTACTGTGGAGGAGGCCAAATTATTTTGTCTTAACCTTAATAATAATTCAATGGGAATCCAATTTACTTCCAATATTCAATCTGAAAAGATTGAATTTTTGGATTTAGTATTAACCTGGGATAGAGAAAACAGCATATCTACATCTACTTTTTTTAAGTCTGTTGACTGCAATAATTTCCTTCATTACACTAGTAATCACCACCAACAGTGGAAGAACAACATACCCTACAGCCAAATCTGTAGGATAAAAAGGAATTGCAGTTCAACAGAGATGTTTCATGAACAATCAAATATTTTAATTAAAAGATTTGAGGAAAAGGGATATCCTTTGAATATTATTCTCAAAGGATATGAAAAAGCCTGTAAATTAGATAGATCTTCTATCCTTCAAACAAAGACTAAATTAACAACACCAATAATATTATTGACGAAAAGAAACAACCTTGTTTCGTCACACAATATAATTCAAATTATAAATGTATAAAAAAAGTTTTACAAAAACATTGGCCCATTTTACTGAAAGACCCAATATTAAAAAAGGATTTAAGTAATAGACCTAACATCGTTTATAAAAGGGCTCCTACATTTAAACAATCATTAGCCCCTAGCAAAGTGGTTATCTCAAAGAAATCGATTAAAAAGACAACATATAGAAACTCAACAGGCCGGAAGGGAGTATATAGATGTGGAAAAATAAGATGCCACATGTGCAAATATATAACACACAGAGTAAAAACAATTAAAGCACATACAACTGGTGAGATCTTTCACATTGAAG
This sequence comes from Bombina bombina, assembly GCF_027579735.1. NCBI lineage: Eukaryota > Metazoa > Chordata > Amphibia > Anura > Bombinatoridae > Bombina > Bombina bombina. The sequence goes on from NC_069502.1 coordinate 854,456,955, forward strand.
ATCATTTAACATGTAGTTCATCTTATGTGATCTACATATTATCTTGCAAATGTGGATTGCAATATTTGGGGCGCACCATAAGAAATGTACGCACCCGATGGAGCGAACACCTCCGCAATCTAAAAAATAAATCCAATAAACACAGTATATCCCAACATTTTTTACATGAACACATTGGAGAGAATTATCCATTCACTATTACACCTCTTGAGAGTATTCCAGCTTCCAATAGATATAATAGGTTCACCAAGTTGCGTCAAAGAGAGACTTATTGGATCTATAGGTTCAATTCCTTATTTCCCAATGGGCTGAATGAAGTCATTGACTCTGCAGCCTTTTAATATATGGTTTAATCTTAGACATATATATCAAAATATGTGCATCACATTTATATAATCACTTTAATATATATATATATAGGATATAAGTTATTTATTATCACGTTATGTTTAGTTTCATGGTATTACCCATTACTTAATACCTTACATATAGAGTATCTCCACATAGATAGTTATATTTCTATATAAATTTTATATACATCCACTTAGCACTATACATTTAATCACTAATTGTTATGTTAATAACAATATACACTTTTATATCTTAGAGCCATGAGTCTCGATTATCACAATAAATCATACACAGTTCATATATCAGAGTATTTGTTCGGTATTTTAGTATTATATTATATTTAGGTATGTTGTTAGTTCACTATATTTCCCACTTCACATTAATTAATACACCCAGAGAAACACAGTTGTCTAGGTTAAATACGATACATATGTATTGATAAGGATGTCGGATTCACGTAAATCATTTATTTCCCCCGTCAAAAGCTTATAAGAAATGGGGTTCCATAGTGCCCATAGATCCTCACATGGGGACCAATTCGCTAAAACAAGAGATAATAAAGAATATATGCCCACATTAGGTCATCTCAATATTGTGATATACATCATCTCACCATATAGAGAACAGTATAGATAGCACGCTGAGTGCATATGCAAGATCCGTCGCAAAATCTTATGTATAAAATAGACTTGGTGTGAAGTTATTTTAATAATGTAGAGCAGTGTACACACTCCTATGTAGCGTAAATTGTATTTGGCTAAAAATAATAAGTGCGGAGTACAAGTAAACTTCATAGCGATTAAACCTGTGATGTCATTTAGACATTAACATAAGCTACATGTGGGCGTTGTACACTCCTCTTGATTCTTGTATGTTCATTGGTTAACTATTACACACCCCCTTTTTTCTGGAGGAATTGATTGCAGTCTGGTAGAGGCGGCTATAAAAGCCGGTTTTAAATCTTTGTAAAGTATGCCTGAGGAAACGGCCAGGAGAGCCGAGAAACGCGTTGCAATTGTTAATGTTGAATAATCTGCTTGTTATGTTTTAATCTTTGCTAAGGCTCAATATGCAGAGCTTGCAATAAAATTCGTTTTTAGCACAACTGGTGCCTTCGATATTTATAACAAGCAATCCTACTACCAGACGTCTATTCTATCAAAGATAGCTGCACACCGGAGAGAGCCAGCTGGTCAGCTCTGATTACCAGCCCGCTTCCACAAGCACACTGGTGTGCTGTGTACTATTGTGAGTACCCTGTGCAAAGATCACCTGTAGTTCGTTTGTTCATTGTGCTTTCTGATACACACATTTGTGCGCCTCTTCTTATCCATTTCTTTAGAAGCGACTTGTTCCTGCTGAGCAAAGTTCGGAGGGTGCTGCCGAATGGAGTATAAATTCTAAAAGGATTATTTGGAACTGTGCGCCTCATATCGGAACGTCTTCTGTTTAGAGCCAAACGGACTATCATTTCTGATACACGCCAACATCTAACTTTAATGAGGTTCCATTTTCCATTATTATAAATTATCCAAGTGCTGTTGAATAGTTTTTATTTGTTGGGTTTTTTATTTATTATTTTATGTATATGAAAGTTATCTTTACACCACTTTAAGTATATAATCGTTGGCTAATAGCGCCCTCTGGTGACTTTGGTCAATTACTGGTTTTTTTTTGAATAGTATTGTCGTAATGTTTCTGCAATTCCCTTGCTATCTTCATGTCTTATCCCTTGTTTGTCTGAGATTCCCGTGACATAAGCCCGGTGTTGTTGTCTCTTACGTGCTCTTGCTAGGGGTGCCCCTGGTTTGTTGCCATATTCGAAATAATGTTGTTTTAAGTAAAGTGCTTTCTTTTGGGCTTCTTTTATTTGCAGATTTTGTAGTTAAGTTCTAGCTTTTGTCAGTGAGCTATATGTATTGGGGTCAGATGTGTCTTTCTTGTGTTCCCCCTCCCAGTATGCAAGTTGTGCTTTTAGTGAATTATAGTACTGCCTGTCTTGTCTATTCTTTTGCGACTTGATTTTAATCAGCACGCCCCGCATCACTGCTTTATGAGCCTCCCATACAATGGAAGGTTTACTCTGGTCTGTTTTATTTAGCTTAAAGTATTCTTCTAGTTCTTTTGTTATCTCCATGACAGTTATCGGGTTGCGTAATAGAGTCTCATCTAGACGCCAAATATATGGTAGAATTGGTTTCTCCTGCCATGTGAACTTGCAGACCACAGGGGCATGATCCGACCATGAGATTGGCAGTATATCAGTATATGTGACTTGGGATAACATAGCAGGGTCTGTAAGAATTACATCTATTCTAGAATATAGATTATGTGGGTGTGAGTAGAATGAGTAGTTCCTTTCTAATGGGTGCAATACTCTCCATGTATCATGTAATAGTAGCTGGTGCATCTGTTATAGATTTTAGAACTTTTTTAGTGACATTAGTGGATCCGCTAGATGTGTCTATTTTCGGATCGAGGGGCGTGTTGAGATCTCCCCCTACTATCATCTCCCCTTTCCCTATCTCTAGTAATTTTTGTGTTACCGCCTTTAGGGTTAAGTGTTACTGTTGATTGGGTAGATATACATTGGCTAGTGTTATATACCTATTATATAGGAGGCCCACTACTATAACATATCTTCCTCCTTTATCTCTCTCCACATGTGTTGCCTGGAACTGTATGTTATTGTTGATAAGAATTCCCACCCCCCCTGTTTTTGTGGGTCCCGAGGCCAGGAATTTTGTGTGGTATCTTGGGTTAATCACCTTCGGTTCCCTACCCTTTTTAAAGTGGGTTTCCTGGATGAATATTATATCGCCCTTTTGTTTTTTTAAGTCATTAAAAGCAATGGATCTCTTAGTCGGGCTGTTTAGACCCTTGGCATTTATAGTGATAAGGCATATGTTATGTGCTCTATTTTGGGCCTCTTTTGCCGCACTCTCCTTTCTGTTGCTCATTGTGAGGTGTAAGTATGCTTTTAATCGGGTTGAGTAATCGAGTATGTAAGATAATAACTTGAAACCGTGAGTCCGTCAAAGTTTATAAGTCTGTTAGATTTCCTCTTAGTCTGTGTGTCACGTAGTGTCCTTAGGCCTACGTCAAATTGGAGGGTGTTATCCTCTGTCCCCAGACCATTTGCTTAGCCTGTGTTAACCCCTGAGTTACATATATCCCGTTGCCCTTTCTGTAGGTGCCATTTTTTCCTACATGTCTCAGAGTGTCCGGCGAGTTAGTGAAGTTTCTATGAGCTTGTTTCTTAGGTTGGCTATTAGCATAAAATACATCATTATACTGGGCTGTGATCTTTTGAAGTTAAGTTAAGGTTGTCTCGCAAACCTACATTTCTACTCGTGTTTGCAAATATAAGGTATATGGGAGGTAATATCTTTGCTTCATGTTGTTTGTGGGTGGTCCTTTATTTCCTTCCGCCCATTGTGTCCTATGCTATCCTTCATCATGTGTTGGTAATATCTATATTAGGCTATATCTCCCCTATAGTTCTTGTGTTTTAGATTTCCTGTGTGCTTTTGTAAATTTGTTTATAGTCCTTCTGTGTTTTTGTTAGCCATAAAGCATAATATACAGCAGTAAAAAACAATCCACAATCTAACAGCTTTCATCCATCTACTCATAATGCATATACGGCTTGTATTATTGACAATATTACAATTAAACAATGCATTGATCAATCATCTTAATACAGGACTGCAAAGTATTTATCAATCCTAAAATATTAACTCTAATAGCATTCAACTATCTGCTCTTAATGCACATACGGCCTAGATTATTGGTAACTTTACAGTTATACGCTGCATTTGATAACCATACCAACATGGGGATTCAAAGTAAACATCATTCCAAAATGTTTTTTCTTAACTATAATACATTGAAGGTTTTAGTGTGTCCCTTAGTCGGCATAAACATTTGTCTCTCCCTTGGGGTCTAGGAGAGTATAGTCCATCTGTGCTTTTCTAATTGTCTTTTCTGCGCCAGGTAAGCACCCTGCATTCTAAAGGATACAACCCAGGCTATATCTGTTATGCCGATATACATTAATTCAAAGTGCTAATTAATACCCTATGGGAATCCAATTTACTTCCAATATTCAATCTGAAAAGATTGAATTTTTGGATTTAGTATTAACCTGGGATAGAGAAAACAGCATATCTACATCTACTTTTTTTAAGTCTGTTGACTGCAATAATTTCCTTCATTACACTAGTAATCACCACCAACAGTGGAAGAACAACATACCCTACAGCCAATTCTGTAGGATAAAAAGGAATTGCAGTTCAACAGAGATGTTTCATGAACAATCAAATATTTTAATTAAAAGATTTGAGGAAAAGGGATATCCTTTGAATATTATTCTCAAAGGATATGAAAAAGCCTGTAAATTAGATAGATCTTCTATCCTTCAAACAAAGACTAAATTGGACAACACCAATAATATTATTGACGAAAAGAAACAACCTTGTTTCGTCACACAATATAATTCAAATTATAAATGTATAAAAAAAGTTTTACAAAAACATTGGCCCATTTTACTGAAAGACCCAATATTAAAAAAGGATTTAAGTAATAGACCTAACATCGTTTATAAAAGGGCTCCTACATTTAAACAATCATTAGCCCCTAGCAAAGTGGTTATCTCAAAGAAATCGATTAAAAAGACAACATATAGAAACTCAACAGGCCGGAAGGGAGTATATAGATGTGGAAAAATAAGATGCCACATGTGCAAATATATAACACACAGAGTAAAAACAATTAAAGCACATACAACTGGTGAGATCTTTCACATTGAAGATCATTTAACATGTAGTTCATCTTATGTGATCTACATATTATCTTGCAAATGTGGATTGCAATATTTGGGGCGCACCATAAGAAATGTACGCACCCGATGGAGCGAACACCTCCGCAATCTAAAAAATAAATCCAATAAACACAGTATATCCCAACATTTTTTACATGAACACATTGGAGAGAATTATCCATTCACTATTACACCTCTTGAGAGTATTCCAGCTTCCAATAGATATAATAGGTTCACCAAGTTGCGTCAAAGAGAGACTTATTGGATCTATAGGTTCAATTCCTTATTTCCCAATGGGCTGAATGAAGTCATTGACTCTGCAGCCTTTTAATATATGGTTTAATCTTAGACATATATATCAAAATATGTGCATCACATTTATATAATCACTTTAATATATATATATATATATATATATAGGATATAAGTTATTTATTATCACGTTATGTTTAGTTTCATGGTATTACCCATTACTTAATACCTTACATATAGAGTATCTCCACATAGATAGTTATATTTCTATATAAATTTTATATACATCCACTTAGCACTATACATTTAATCACTAATTGTTATGTTAATAACAATATACACTTTTATATCTTAGAGCCATGAGTCTCGATTATCACAATAAATCATACACAGTTCATATATCAGAGTATTTGTTCGGTATTTTAGTATTATATTATATTTAGGTATGTTGTTAGTTCACTATATTTCCCACTTCACATTAATTAATACACCCAGAGAAACACAGTTGTCTAGGTTAAATACGATACATATGTATTGATAAGGATGTCGGATTCACGTAAATCATTTATTTCCCCCGTCAAAAGCTTATAAGAAATGGGGTTCCATAGTGCCCATAGATCCTCACATGGGGACCAATTCGCTAAAACAAGAGATAATAAAGAATATATGCCCACATTAGGTCATCTCAATATTGTGATATACATCATCTCACCATATAGAGAACAGTATAGATAGCACGCTGAGTGCATATGCAAGATCCGTCGCAAAATCTTATGTATAAAATAGACTTGGTGTGAAGTTATTTTAATAATGTAGAGCAGTGTACACACTCCTATGTAGCGTAAATTGTATTTGGCTAAAAATAATAAGTGCGGAGTACAAGTAAACTTCATAGCGATTAAACCTGTGATGTCATTTAGACATTAACATAAGCTACATGTGGGCGTTGTACACTCCTCTTGATTCTTGTATGTTCATTGGTTAACTATTACACACCCCCTTTTTTTCTGGAGGAATTGATTGCAGTCTGGTAGAGGCGGCTATAAAAGCCGGTTTTAAATCTTTGTAAAGTATGCCTGAGGAAACGGCCAGGAGAGCCGAGAAACGCGTTGCAATTGTTAATGTTGAATAATCTGCTTGTTATGTTTTAATCTTTGCTAAGGCTCAATATGCAGAGCTTGCAATAAAATTCGTTTTTAGCACAACTGGTGCCTTCGATATTTATAACAAGCAATCCTACTACCAGACGTCTATTCTATCAAAGATAGCTGCACACCGGAGAGAGCCAGCTGGTCAGCTCTGATTACCAGCCCGCTTCCACAAGCACACTGGTGTGCTGTGTACTATTGTGAGTACCCTGTGCAAAGATCACCTGTAGTTCGTTTGTTCATTGTGCTTTCTGATACACACATTTGTGCGCCTCTTCTTATCCATTTCTTTAGAAGCGACTTGTTCCTCCTGAGCAAAGTTCGGAGGGTGCTGCCGAATGGAGTATAAATTATAAAAGGATTATTTGGAACTGTGCGCCTCATATCGGAACGTCTTCTGTTTAGAGCCAAACGGACTATCATTTCTGATACACGCCAACATCTAACTTTAATGAGGTTCCATTTTCCATTATTATAAATTATCCAAGTGCTGTTGAATAGTTTTTATTTGTTGGGTTTTTTATTTATTATTTTATGTATATGAAAGTTATCTTTACACCACTTTAAGTATATAATCGTTGGCTAATAGCGCCCTCTGGTGACTTTGGTCAATTACTGGGTTTTTTTTGAATAGTATTGTCGTAATGTTTCTGCAATTCCCTTGCTATCTTCATGTCTTATCCCTTGTTTGTCTGAGATTCCCGTGACATAAGCCCGGTGTTGTTGTCTCTTACGTGCTCTTGCTAGGGGTGCCCCTGGTTTGTTGCCATATTCGAAATAATGTTGTTTTAAGTAAAGTGCTTTCTTTTGGGCTTCTTTTATTTGCAGATTTTGTAGTTCAGTTCTAACTTTTGTCAGTGAGCTATATGTATTGGGGTCAGATGTGTCTTTCTTGTGTTCCCCCTCCCAGTATGCAAGTTGTGCTTTTAGTGAATTATAGTACTGCCTGTCTTGTCTATTCTTTTGCGACTTGATTTTAATCAGCACGCCCCGCATCACTGCTTTATGAGCCTCCCATACAATGGAAGGTTTACTCTGGTCTGTTTTATTTAGCTTAAAGTATTCTTCTAGTTCTTTTGTTATCTCCATGACAGTTATCGGGTTGCGTAATAGAGTCTCATCTAGACGCCAAATATATGGTAGAATTGGTTTCTCCTGCCATGTGAACTTGCAGACCACAGGGGCATGATCCGACCATGAGATTGGCAGTATATCAGTATATGTGACTTGGGATAACATAGCAGGGTCTGTAAGAATTACATCTATTCTAGAATATAGATTATGTGGGTGTGAGTAGAATGAGTAGTTCCTTTCTAATGGGTGCAATACTCTCCATGTATCATGTAATAGTAGCTGGTGCATCTGTTATAGATTTTAGAACTTTTTTAGTGACATTAGTGGATCCGCTAGATGTGTCTATTTTCGGATCGAGGGGCGTGTTGAGATCTCCCCCTACTATCATCTCCCCTTTCCCTATCTCTAGTAATTTTTGTGTTACCGCCTTTAGGGTTAAGTGTTACTGTTGATTGGGTAGATATACATTGGCTAGTGTTATATACCTATTATATAGGAGGCCCACTACTATAACATATCTTCCTCCTTTATCTCTCTCCACATGTGTTGCCTGGAACTGTATGTTATTGTTGATAAGAATTCCCCCCCCCCCCTGTTTTTGTGGGTCCCGAGGCCAGGAATTTTGTGTGGTATCTTGGGTTAATCACCTTCGGTTCCCTACCCTTTTTAAAGTGGGTTTCCTGGATGAATATTATATCGCCCTTTTGTTTTTTTAAGTCATTAAAAGCAATGGATCTCTTAGTCGGGCTGTTTAGACCCTTGGCATTTATAGTGATAAGGCATATGTTATGTGCTCTATTTTGGGCCTCTTTTGCCGCACTCTCCTTTCTGTTGCTCATTGTGAGGTGTAAGTATGCTTTTAATCGGGTTGAGTAATCGAGTATGTAAGATAATAACTTGAAACCGTGAGTCCGTCAAAGTTTATAAGTCTGTTAGATTTCCTCTTAGTCTGTGTGTCACGTAGTGTCCTTAGGCCTACGTCAAATTGGAGGGTGTTATCCTCTGTCCCCAGACCATTTGCTTAGCCTGTGTTAACCCCTGAGTTACATATATCCCGTTGCCCTTTCTGTAGGTGCCATTTTTTCCTACATGTCTCAGAGTGTCCGGCGAGTTAGTGAAGTTTCTATGAGCTTGTTTCTTAGGTTGGCTATTAGCATAAAATACATCATTATACTGGGCTGTGATCTTTTGAAGTTAAGTTAAGGTTGTCTCGCAAACCTACATTTCTACTCGTGTTTGCAAATATAAGGTATATGGGAGGTAATATCTTTGCTTCATGTTGTTTGTGGGTGGTCCTTTATTTCCTTCCGCCCATTGTGTCCTATGCTATCCTTCATCATGTGTTGGTAATATCTATATTAGGCTATATCTCCCCTATAGTTCTTGTGTTTTAGATTTCCTGTGTGCTTTTGTAAATTTGTTTATAGTCCCTCTGTGTTTTTGTTAGCCATAAAGCATAATATACAGCAGTAAAAAACAATCCACAATCTAACAGCTTTCATCCATCTACTCATAATGCATATACGGCTTGTATTATTGACAATATTACAATTAAACAATGCATTGATCAATCATCTTAATACAGGACTGCAAAGTATTTATCAATCCTAAAATATTAACTCTAATAGCATTCAACTATCTGCTCTTAATGCACATACGGCCTAGATTATTGGTAACTTTACAGTTATACGCTGCATTTGATAACCATACCAACATGGGGATTCAAAGTAAACATCATTCCAAAATGTTTTTTCTTAACTATAATACATTGAAGGTTTTAGTGTGTCCCTTAGTCGGCATAAACATTTGTCTCTCCCTTGGGGTCTAGGAGAGTATAGTCCATCTGTGCTTTTCTAATTGTCTTTTCTGCGCCAGGTAAGCACCCTGCGTTCTAAAGGATACCACCCAGGCTATATCTGTTATGCCGATATACATTAATTCAAAGTGCTAATTAATACCCTATGGTGAGTAAACATTATGAGTACATATTTAAACAGTTAAACAAGTGAAAATATACAACTAAAACTTATCAACTATGGTAACGTTACCCAGTCTTTCGTGAAGTAGACCTTTTAGTTGTTTCTAATACCATCTGTATGGAAGGAAAATAGTCTTTACTGCATTGTCCGTATTAGTGTCATTTTTCTGTGCGACCTTCTTCTTTCTCTGTCTGATTATTAGACAGTTTATTTCTGTCCGATGGTAGATGCTCTTTGGGTGCTGTGATTTTCACTTGGAGGATTTCACAGAAACGTTCTAGATCATCTGGACCCCGGTATATAGCTATTCTGTCTCCTTTTGTGGCGTTGATACAGACAGGGAACCCCCATTTGTATTGAATGCCTTGCTCTCTCAGGATCGATGTTATGAATTGCAGTTCGCGTCTTTTTTGTAGGGTAACTGGGCTCAAATCCGTATACACCTGAATATGTATTCCTGCATGGGTAAACTGTGGTTTTTGTCTAGCACACCGTAGGATTTCTTCTTTCTCTTGGTGGCTAAGAAACTTAATGATCACATCCCGTGGGGGAGCTTTTGGAGAAGGTTTTGATCTTAGGGCCCTATGCGCCCTTTCCATGACCACATCTGCTGAAGTGCTGGTGCCTTTGAGGGTTCTAAACATGTCCTGCAGGTACCCCAGCAGGGCAGGGGGTTGTATGTTTTCTGGAATGCCCCTAATTCGCAAGTTGTTTCTACGCCCTCTGTTATCAAGATCTTCTACTTTTTCTTGAAGGTTTTGAATAGTTTCTTCTTGGTTATACATTAATTGCGACAAGTGGTGTATATCCTGGGTGGTGACCTCGTGGCTCTCTTCTAAGTTGACCACTCTGTTATCTAATCTTTTTATATCTCGCTTCATCTCCTGGAACATATTTTTCATATCTGCCATTGCTGACTTTATATCTTCTTTAGAGGCTAGTGATTTTAGATCCTCTTTTGTGATTATTGTTTGGCAGATAGGGGTCATAGAAGGTTCTGGGGGCGCACCACGTGGTTGTAATGGCGTTTGTGGATTCTGTGTGTTATCTGGTGGTGCTTGCCCTATATCCTCTGATGACTTAAGATAGTGATCCATCATCTTAGTCTTATGATGCACGTCTAATTTCAGTGCTTTTTTGGCCAGCATTACCTTTCTGGGGCTCTGCTCATGGCCGCCTTCTATTGGGCTCTGCTCAGTTCTAGTCTTCTGGCTGCGTGGGGCTATTATATGTGTTGTTATTAGGCCCCTGTCTAAGTTGCTATCTGGGACATATCTCCCCTCTTCTTTGTGAGAATGCAGGTGTAATAAGCTTATAGTACGCTTTTGGTGTGTTGCACAGGGGCCTTATCTGTTTTATTATGAAAGCTAGACGCTGCTCCCTGCAGTGAGTTGTGTGACGCTGTGTAACTTGTGCTTTCTCTTACCCTCCACATGGCGTGAACGGGCACTCTGCTGAATGTGATGGCTGAGTGCCTGTTGCGCAGCGGCGCCCTGTGGCCCTTCTTGCTGTCCCTCCGGTGCGGCCGTGATCCCCCTGTTGGGCGGCTTCTTCTTTACTGAGACTGCCGGTCACTGCCCCTTAAGGATTACTTTTACCGTGGGAACGTTCCGCAGCCTGCGTCTCTGCCCCCTTAGCTCCGATCACTCCTCCGTTACCAGTACTTTCCTGTCTATTAGCCGGGTCTGACTTGTGTTCAGCCTTGTGGGTTGCCGTATGTGCTCCTCTCTGCCCCCGTGTATACGACCGCTATGTGCCTCAGAAGGCCTCCGCTGTTATGGCAGCTACAGTTTTGCGGTAAGAAACGGGTAGCAGCTGGTAGTTGATGATCACCGGATCTCTTCTGCACACTCTGCTAGGGCATTTGCCCTATTTTGTGGGGTAAATTGTTTATCTGGAAAGCTTTATTTTATTTGTCTGAGGACAAGGGCCTAGGAGCTATTCTAGTGTGTTGCCATCTCGGTTCATGGCCAAGCTCCGCCCCCAGAATAAATACTTTTTATCTGTTGGAAGGTGCTGCCGTCTGTGAAACGAGTTCCAAATTATAGATCACGTGAAGAGACACAGATAGGGAATTACTGTTGAAAATGAAAGAAGCATTCTGGATATACACACTTAAAGTGAAAGTCAAACCTAGCGTTTTTGAAACCTTGATGTATACAAAACATATATGATTAAGGGTATCATAACCAAAATGTTGTGTGATCTTGTGACCCAGTGATGATATAATAAAGGTATGTTAAAAAGATACAGTACTGTTGTATTCTGCTTGAATCTGGAATTCACTAAGGTCTTGGCAGTAGCCCAGGACCAGGGTGGATTTGGGAGTGCACGCTGTACTTTGTTTGGATTGATTCTTCTACCCACATCACACCCATGACCCTGCAACTTCTCTGTCATCCCCAAACCCACATCATACCTCTAACCCTGCAACTGCTCTGTTATTCTTGCACCCACATCAGACCCATGGCCTTGCATCTGCTCTGTCATCCCTATCCCCACGTCACACCCATGAACCTGCAACTGCTCTGTCATCCAGGTACCTACATCATATTCTTACCTCCAACTGCTATCATCCCTATACCCACATCATAACCCTGACCTTGTACTTGCTCTGTCATCCCTGTAACCACATCATACATACCCTTACCCTGCAACTGTTATTATCCATATACCCACATCATAACCCTGACCTTGTACTTGTTCTGTCATCCCTGTAACCACATCATACATACCCTTACCCTGCAACTGTTATTATCCATATACCCACATCATAACCCTGACCTTGTACTTGCTCTGTCATCCCTGTAACCACATCATATATACCCTTACCCTGCAACTGCTAACATCCCTATACCCACATCATAACCCTGACCTTGTACTTGTTCTGTCATCCCTGTAACCACATCATACATACCCTTACCCTGCAACTGCTATTATCCCTATATCCACATCATACCCCTGACTCTGCAACTGCATTGTCATCTTGTTAATCGCTTCATACCCCTGACACTGAAACTGAACTTTCAGCCCTGTAAGCACCTCATACTCCTGACCCTGCAAGTGCTCTGTCATCCCTGTACCCACATCACACCCTGACCCTGCAACTGCTATTTCATCCCTGTAAGCAATTCATACCCTTTACTCTGCAGTTGATTTGTCATCCCTGTAAGCACTTCATACCCCTGACCCTGCAACTGCTATTATCCCTATATCCACATCATATCCCTGACTCTGCAACGGCACTGTCATCCCTTTAAGCACTTCATACCACTGACCCTGCAACTGCTATTATCCCTATATCCACATCATACCCCTGACTCTGCAACTGCACTGTCATCCCTTTAAGCACTTCATACGCCTGACCCGGCAACTGCTCTTTCATCCCTGTAAGCACTTCATACCCCTGACCCTGCAACTGCTCTGTCATCCCTGTACCCACATCACACTCTGACCCTGCAACTGCTCTTTCATCCCTGTAAGCACTTCATACCTCTGACCCTCAACTGCTCTTTCATCCCTGTAAGCACTTGATACCCCTGACTCTGCAACTGCTCTGTCATCTCTGTAAACACTTCACAGCCCTGACCCTGCAACTGCACTGTCATCCCTGTAAGCACTTCATGACTCTGACCCTGCAACTGCTCTGTCATCCCTGTAAGCACTTCATGACTCTGACCCTGCAACTGCTCTGTCATCCCTGAACCCACATCACACACTGGCCCTGCAACTGCTCTTTCATCCCAAGACACGTATCACGCTCCTGACCCTGCGACTGTGGTTTAGGTGTAAAGAGAAACATATGTAGCATTCTGCAGAGGTTGGCCTATAGCTCGGACTCTTCATTTTGCTACAGATGAGTTGAGCCTCAATGGGAAGGAGGATCTGCAATCAGGAAAAAGTTGCAATGGGGGAACCAATGCTGCAGTGGGGTAGCCGGATCTTCGGTGGAAGACCTGGATCCTTATTGGGGAAGATGGTGGTAGCAGGTAAGTAAGTAAGTATTTAAAGGGACAGTATACTATAACATTGTTTTAACCTTAATGTGTTTCCAATAACTTTTTTTTTACCAGCGGCAAAATGTATGAAATTTGCTTTAAAAGGGACAGTTCACCAAAAATTTTCTCCCCTTTAAATTGTTCCCTATAATTAATTTTACCTGCTGGAGTGTTTTAAATTGTTTACAAGTAGCTCCTTTACCCCTATTTTGGCATTTGAAATAGCTGATTTAGCTTCTGGTATCCCAACCTATACTGAAAGTTTCTATACTGGAGTATATTCTATTGAATTGCCTAAGTAAACACAGCCAGCAGAAGAGATTACACTCTCAGTGGGGGGCATGATAGTTAAGTAATAAAATTATAATTTTCCATTATTCTCTCTAAGCATTGAGCTTTGGTTTTCTAGACAAATATAAGATAAGGAAGCAAGACTGTGTACATAAAAGTGATAACATAATGAGATCTGATTGTAATAGGCTGTGGTTTAAAAGCACAAAACTAGCTACTTCATATACACAAATAAACCGAAAAATGCAATTTCTCATACATTTTATAATCATTGAAAATACATTCATATAAAAACAATTTTACAGTGTACTGTCCCTTTAAGGCTTATTTGTGTATATGCATTAGCTGATTTTGTGTTTTGAAGCCACAACCTAATAAAATGGGTTGAGCTTGTAGGTATAATCAGATCTCATTATCACATTGTGTACATATACATGATTCTTTATCTTATATCTGTCCATAAACCAATCACCAATATTTGGAGAGAACAATGGAAAATTTACATTGTATAACCTTATCTCTTCTATAACCCACTGTGAGGGTAATTTCTGTACTGTCCAATTCCAATTTCCAAATAAAATCCATGCCTGGCTGTGCAGCGCTGACTCTATCTGCGAGCGTGCGTGACGTCACGTGACTGACTGTGGGCGTGGCTGATGCTAACCGACTGTGCGCTGCTTCTGCTTCATACAACAAGAAGACTTGCGCTGGTAAGGAGGATATACTCTTAATTGTGACTGATATAGTAGATCTGCTGTCTGTATTATTATGCAGCCGCAGCCGATGTGTTAGGGTACTGTAGTGGATAACTGAGATTTATTTAGAGGAAAAAACTACAATGCTAACTTGAACACTGTATGAACTGTTAAAGCTTTAAAAACCAGAGCCTCCCTTACTAGTGCAGTCTCTCACAAAAAACTCCTAAGATATGTAAACAAATATTGCACATAATTGCACCTTTAACGTCTTCCAATTATACATTTGCAGTAGCAATATTTGTATTGGGAACCACATAGCATAATCTATTTAATTTTATGTCACTAGTCAAACTACTGAAAATCACTCTGTACCAGACTGCCGTAGGCGCCCCCCTTCTCCCTTTTTACAATATTTGTTTACAATGTTCACTTGCTTTGTGACAGTGACATTCAAACTAAAGCTCTGTAATCTCTACAGGTTATCAGCCATGACTGACCTGCAGATGGTCTGCCTCACTTCATATTGTGTCACAATCTGCAATAGTAAAATGACTGTTAACCATTTATTTGAATATAAGACAGAATATGGTCTGACAGTGGTTACATGCAGGACTGTATTAAGGGGCATGCAAACTGGGCAGCTACCTGGGTGCCAGTACTACCTGACTGCATGATCCAACATTGAGTGAATCTGCCTAATTTTGGCCCGCCATTTGTGGCTCCGCCCTCACCCATGGCCGGTATTATTTAAAGGAAATGGTGGCAACCCTAGACAGCGCTAGTTCATGTGTGCGATATGGATAACAGTGCTCACTCTGTCAAAAGAACTGAGATAAGGGGGCATTCTGCAGAGGCTTAGACACAAGATAATCACAGAGGTAAAAAGTGTATTAATATAACCGTGTTGCTTTTGCAAAACTGGGAATAAGTAATAAAGGGATTATCCATCTTTCTTTCATGTAATTGGCAAGAGTCCATGAGCTAGTGACATATGGGATATACATTCCTACCAGGAGGGGCAAAGTTTCCCAAAACTCAAAATGCCTATAAATACACCCCTCACAACACCCACAATTCAGTTTTACAAACTTTGCCTCCGATGGAGGTGATGAAGTAACTTTGTGCTGGATTCTTCGTTAATATGCGCTTCGCAGCAGGCTGAAGCCCGGTTTTCCTCTCAGAGTGCAGTGAATGTCAGAGGGATGTGAAGAGAGTATTGCCTATTTGAATACAATGGTCTTCCTCTAGGGGATCTATTTCATAGGTTCTCTGTTATCGGTCGTAGAGATTTCTTCTCCTACCTCCCTTTTCAGATCGACGATATACTCTTATATACCATTACCTCTACTGATTCTCGTTTCAGTACTGGTTTGGCTATCTACTATATGTAGATGAGTGTCTTAGGGTAAGTAAGTCTTATTTTATTTATGACACTCTAAGCTATGTTTGGGCACTTTATATGTAAAGTTCTAAATATATGTTTTAAACTTATATTTGCCATGATTCAGGATAATCAGTATTCCTTTTTTCAGACTGTCAGTTTCATTTTTTTGGAAAAAATGCATATGAATAAATATTTTTTCTTACCTTGAAAATTTCAATTTGACTTTTTCTTTGCGGGCTGTTAGGCTCGCGGGTGCAGAAAATGCTTCAATTTATTGCGTCATTTTTGGCGCAACCTTTTTTGGCGCAACATTTCATCATTTCCGGCGTCATAGTTGACGCCGGAAGTTTTCACGTGGTTGCGTCATTTTTTGACGCATGTGTGTTACACACGTTTTGGCGCCAAAAAATGTGGGCGTCATTTTTGGCGCCAAAAATGTGGGCGTCATACTTGGCGCCAAAAATGTGGGCGTCATACTTGGCACCAGTTTTTTTCACATTATTTCAGTCTCACTTTTTTGTTGCTTCTGGTTGCTAGAGGCTTGTTTGTTTGGCATTTTTTCCCATTCCTGAAACTGTCATTTAACGAATTTGATAATTTTGCTTTATATGTTGTTTTTTCTATTACATATTGCAAGATGTCACAACCTGACCCTGGATCAGAATCTACTTCTGGAAAGACGCTGCCTGATGTTGGTTCTACCAAAGCTAAGTGCATTTGTTGTAAACTTTTGGTAACTGTTCCTCCGGCTGTAGTTTGTGTTAGCTGTCATGATAAACTTTCTAACGCAGATAATGTCTCCATTAGTAATAATTCATTACCTGTTGTTTTTCCTTCAACATCTAATGTTCAGGAGGTTCCTGTTAATGTAAGAGAATTTGTTTTTAATTCTATTCGGAAGGCTCTGTCTGTTATTCCTCCTTCCAGTAAACGTAAAAGGTCTTTTAAAACTTCTCATATTTCAGATGAATTTTTAAATGACCGCCATCATTCTGATTTATCTATTTCTGATAAGGAAGGCTTATTTATGTTCAGGTAATCTTCTTAGACCTGCTATTTCTTTGGCTGATGTTGCTGCAGCTTCCACTTTCTGGTTGGAGGCTTTAGCGCAACAAGTGTCAGACCATAATGCTTATAGCATTGTTAAACCTCTTCAACATGCTAATAACTTTGTTTGTGATGCCATTTTTGATATCATTAGAATTGATGTCAGGTATATGTCTTTAGCTATTTTAGCTAGAAGAGCTTTATGGCTTAAATCTTGGAATGCAGATATGACTTCTAAGTCAACATTGCTTTCTCTTTCTTTCCAAGGTAATAAATTATTTGGTTCACAGTTGGATTCAATAATTTCAACTGTTACTGGGGGGAAGGGAGCCTTTTTGCCCCAGGACAAAAAATCTAAAGGTAAATATAGGGCTGCTAATCGTTTTCGTTCCTTTCGCCAGAATAAGGAACAGAAGCCTGATCCTTCCTCTAAAGGAACAGTTTCCGTTTGGAAACCTTCTCCAGTCTGGAATAAATCCAAGCCTTTTAGAAAGTCAAAACCAGCTCCTAAATCCGCATGAAGGTGCGGCCCTCATTCCAGCACAGCTGGTAGGGGGCAGGTTACGATTTTTCAAAGAGGTTTGGATCAATTCGATTCACAGTCTTTGGATTCAGAACATTGTTTCACAAGGGTACAGAATAGGTTTCAAGGTAAGACCGCCTGTGAGAAGATTTTTTCTCTCACGCATTCCAGTAAACCCAGTAAAGGCTCAGGCGTTTCTGAAATGTGTTTCAGACCTAGAGTCGGCTGGGGTAATTGTGCCAGTTCCAGTTCTGGAACGGGGTCTGGGGTTTTACTCAAATCTATTCATTGTACCAAAGAAGGAGAATTCCTTCAGACCAGTTCTGGATCTAAAAATATTGAATCGTTATGTAAAGATACTAACATTCAAAATGGTGACTATAAGGACTATTCTGCCTTTTGTTCAGCAAGGGCATTATATGTCTACAATAGACTTACAGGATGCATATCTTCATATTCCAATTCATCCAGATCACTATCAGTTCCTGAGATTCTCTTTTCTAGACAAGCATTACCAGTTTGTTGCTCTTCCGTTTGGCCTAGCAACAGCTCCAAGGATCTTTTCAAAGGTTCTCTGTGCCCTTCTCTCTGTAATCAGAGAACAGAGTATTGCGGTATTTCCTTATTTGGACGATATCTTAGTACTTGCTCAGTCTTTACATTCTGCAGAATCTCATACGAATCAACTTGTGTTGTTTCTTCAAACACATGGTTGGAGGATCAATTTACCAAAGAGTTCCTTGATTCCTCAGACAAGGGTAACCTTTTTAGGTTTCCAAATAGATTCAGTGTCCATGACCACTGGTTTGGCACTTTATGCAAATTATATAAAGTTCTAAATATATGTATTGTACTTATATTTGCCATGAGTCAGGTTCATGTATTTCCTTCTGCAGACTGTCAGTTTCATATTTGGGAATGTAAAGACTTTAAGAAATTTTTTTCTTACCTGGGGTTTAGTCTTTTTCAATTTGACTACTTTTGCAATTGCGGGCGTTAGGCACGCGGGTGCGTCAAATGCTAGACTTTATTGCGTCATTTTTGGCGCAAACTTTTTTTGGCGCGAAAAGATACGTTTATGACGCAACTTCGTCATTTCCGGCGTCATATGTGACGCCGAGACCTTTCACACGGCGGCGTCATTAGTGACGCAGGTGTGTCATTTCCGGTCATTTTTGGCGCCAAAAGAAGAAGTTTACGTTACGTTGTGCGTCATACTTGGCGCCAAATTTTTTTCATTATTTCAATACCCCATTGATGTTTGCCTCCTGCTTTCTTCTCTATCAAGAGGCCTATGCTTTTGCATTTTTTCCTATTCCTGAAACTGTCATTTAAGGAAATAGATAATTTTGCTTTATATGTTGTTTTTTTCTCTTACATTGAGCAAGATGTCCCAATCTGATCCTGCCTCTGAAGTTTCTGCTGGAACATTGCTGCCTGACATCGGTTCTACCAAAGCTAAGTGCATTTGTTGTAAAATTGTAGAAATTATTCCACCGAATGTCATTTGTAATAGTTGTCATGATAAACTTTTACATGCAGATAGTGTTTCTATCAGTAATAGTACATTGCCAGTTGCAGTTCCTTCAACTTCTAATGTGCATGATATACCTGTCAATTTTAAAGAATTTGTTTCTGATTCTATTATGAAGGCTTTGTCTGCATTTCCACCTTCTAATAAACGTAAAAGGTCTTTTAAAACTTCTCATTTAGCTGATGAAATTTCAAATGACCAGCAACATAATAATTCATCCTCTTCTGATGAGGATCTATCTGAAACAGAAGATCCTTCCTCAGATATTGACACTGACAAATCTACTTATTTATTTAAAATAGAGAATATGCGTTGTTTATTAAAAGAAGTGTTAATTACTTTGGATATTGAGGTAACCAGTCCTATTGACGTTCAGTCTAATAAACGTTTAAATGCTGTTTTTAAACCTCCTGTGGTTTCCCCAGGCGTTTTTCCCATTCCTGAGGCTATTTCTGATATGATTTCTAGGGAATGGAATAAGCCAGGTACTTCCTTTATTCCTTCTTCAAAGTTTAAGAGATTGTATCCTTTACCAGCAAAATCTATAGAGTTTTGAGAAAAGATCCCCAAAGTTGATGGGGCTATTTCTACTCTTGCTAAACGTACCACTATTCCTATGGAAGATAGAACTTCCTTTAAGGATCCTTTAGATAGGAAGCTTGAATCTTATCTAAGGAAGGCCTATTTATATTCAGGTCATCTTCTCAGACCTGCTATTTCTTTGGGTGATGTTGCGGCTGCATCAACTTTCTGGTTGGAAAATTTAGCTCAACATGAATTGAATTTTGACATATCTAGCATTGTTCGCTTACTGCAACATGCTAATCATTTTATTTGTGATGCCATTTTTTATATTATCAAAATTGATGTTAGATCCTTGTCTTTAGCTGTATTAGCTAGAAGAGCTTTGTGGCTTAAGTCTTGGAATGCTGATATGACATCTAAATCTAGATTACTATCTCTTTCTTTCCAAGGTAATAATTTATTTGGTTCTCAGTTGGATTCTATTATTTCAACTATCACTGGAGGAAAAGGAGTTTTTTTGCCTCAGGATAAAAAAACCTAAGGGTAAATCTAAGGCTTCTAACCGTTTTCGTTCCTTTCGTCAGAATATAGAACAAAAACTCAATCCTTCTCCCAAGGAATCTGCTTCCAGTTGGAAGCCTTCCTCAAATTGGAATAAATCCAAGCCATTTAGGAAACCAAAGTCTGCCCCTAAATCCGCATGAAGGTGTGGCCCTCATTCCAGCTCAGCTGGTAGGGGGCAGATTAAGGTGTTTCAAGGATTTTTGGATAAAATCTGTCCAAAATCATTGGATTCAGAACATTGTCTCTCAAGGGTATCGAATAGGATTCAAAGTAAGACCTCCTGTGAGAAGATTTTTTCTCTCACGCATCCCTGTAAATCCAGTAAAAGCTCAGGCTTTTCTGAAGTGTGTTTCAGACCTGGAGTCTTCAGGGGTAATCATGCCAGTTCCTCCTCAGGAACAAGGTTTGCGGTTTTATTCAAACCTATTCATTGTACCAAAGAAAGAAAATTTGTTCAGACCAGTTCTGGATCTGAAAATTTTGAATCGTTATGTAAGAGTATCAACTTTCAAGATGGTCACTATAAGGACTATTCTGCCTTTTGTTCAGCAAGGACATTATATGTCCACAATAGACTTACAGGATGCATACCTTCATATTCCGATTCATCCAGAACAGATCAGTTTCTGAGATTCTCTTTTCTAGACAAGCATTACCAATTTGTTGCTCTTCCATTTGGCCTAGCAACAGCTCCAATAATCTTTTCAAAGGTTCTGGGTGCCCTACTATCTGTAATCAGAGAACAGGGTATTGCGGTGTTTCCTTATTTGGACGATATCTTGGTACTAGCTCAATCTTTACATACTGCAGAATCTCACACGAATCAACTAGTGTTGTTTCTTCGGAAACATGGTTGGAGGATCAATTTACCAAAAAGTTTCTTGATTCCTCATACAAGGGTCACCTTTTTAGGTTTCCAGATAGATTCAGTGTCCATGACTCTGTCTCTAACAGACAAGAGACATTTAAAATTGGTCGCAGCATGCCGGCACCTTCAGTCTCAGTCATTCCCTTCAGTGGCTTTGTGCATGGAAGTTTTAGGTCTCATGACTGCAGCATCGGACGTGATCCCCTTTGCTCGTTTTCACATGAGACCTCTACAGCTTTGCATGCTGAATCAGTGGTGCAGGGATTATACAAAGATATCACAATTAATATCCTTGAATCCCAATGTGCGACACTCTCTGACATGGTGGATAGATCACCATCGTTTAGTTCAAGGGGCCTCTTTTGTTCGGCCAATCTGGACTATGATCTCAACAGATGTAAGTCTTTCAGGTTGGGGAGCTGTTTGGGGATCTCTGACAGCACAAGGGGTTTGGAAATCTCAAGAGGCGAGATTACCAATAAATATTTTAGAACTCCGTGCAATTTTCAGGGCTCTTCAGTTTTGGCCTCTGCTAAAGAGAGAACCGTTCATTTGTTTTCAGACAGACAATATCACAACTGTGGCTTATGTCAATCATCAGGGTGGGACTCACAGTCCTCAAGCTATGAAAGAAGTATCACGGATACTTGCTTGGGCGGAATCCAGCTCCTGTCTAATCTCTACGGTGCATATCCCAGGTGTAGACAATTGGGAGGCGGATTATCTCAGCCGCCAGACTTTACATCCAGGGGAGTGGTCTCTCCATCCAGATGTGTTTTCTCAGATTGTTCAGATGTGGGGTCTTCCAGAGATAGATCTCATGGCCTCTCATCTAAACAAGAAACTTCCCAGATACCTGTCCAGGTCCAGGGATGTTCAGGCGGAAGCAGTGGATGCACTGACACTTCCTTGGTGTTATCATCCTGCTTATATCTTCCCGCCTCTAGTTCTTCTTCCAAGAGTGATCTCCAAAATCATCATGGAACAGTCTTTTGTGTTGCTGGTGGCTCCAGCTTGGCCACACAGGTTTTGGTATGTGGATTTGGTGCGGATGTCCAATTGCCCGCCTTGGCCACTTCCGTTACGGCCGGACCTACTATCTCAAGGTCCGTTTTTCCATCAGGATCTCAAATCATTAAATTTGAAGGTGTGGAAATTGAACGCTTAGTTCTAAGTCATAGAAGTTTCTCTGGCTCAGTGATTAATACTATGATACAAGCTCGTAAATCTGTCTCTAGAAAGATTTATTATAGAGTTTGGAAGACTTACATTTCATGGTGTTCTTCTCATAAATTCTCCTGGCATTCTTTTAGAATTCCTAGAATTTTACAGTTCCTTCAGGATGGTTTGGATATGGGTTTGTCTGCAAGTTCCTTGAAAGGTCAAATCTCCGCTCTTTCTGTTTTATTTCACAGAAAGATTGCTATACTTCCTGATATTCACTGTTTTGTACAGGCTTTAGTTCGTATTAAGCCTGTCATTAAATACATTTCTCCTCCTTGGAGTCTTAATTTGGTTCTGAAGGCGCTACAGGCTCCTCCATTTGAGCCTATGCATTCTTTAGACATTAAACTACTTTCTTGGAAAGTGTTGTTCCTTTTGGCCATCTCTTCTGCTAGAAGAGTTTCTGAGCCATCTGCTCTTTCTTGTTAGTCTCCTTTTCTGATTTTTCATCAGGATAAGGCAGTTTTGTGGACTTCTTTTCAATTTTTACCTAAGGTTGTGAATTCTAACAACATTACCAGAGGCCAAGGGATAAATATACTCACAGAGAGATAAAAGAAGATTATTTAATGAACCATGTTAAAAAGCATCAGTAATAAAAGACTATATATAAAAAATGTAAAAAGCACATATAAATAAAATTACAAATACAGGAATATCTTACAGAAGCGGCTCAAAGGGCCAAAGCTGATAATTACAATAAAAACAGAGGTAATAACAGGTGATCAGTGTGAGTGGTACACCAGAATAAGAGTGTATACTGATAAAACAGAATTAGCCTAAGTACAACTGTAGCAAGTGCATCAAGCAAAAAACTAATAAACAATAATACAAACAATAGTGTTCAAAATTAGTGTTACAAAAATAGTGTTCCAAAAAATAGAAAAATGCACTGCAGTGCAAAAAAAGGGGGTAGCAAAATAATTGTATAAATACAATCAAATAGTGAGTTAGTGCAAATGGATATAAAAATGCTAGCTACTTAATCCAGTGAGGTTAAGATATAATTAAATAAAATACACAATATGCAATAACATAAAAAATAAAATACACAATATGCAATAACATAAAAAATAAAAAATAATAAAATATAAAATATAATCCAAAAAAGTGTTCAAAAAGTTGATCAACAAATGTTAGTGAAGAACAAAAATAAGTCAATCAAAACTAAAAAATGGAAAAAATGGGTGATGAAAAGCAAGGTGAAAGTGAGGAAATTGATTCCTTCCAATGTTAGTTACTTTGACAGATCCAAATTCCTGAGTGTGGTTGCTGAAGTAGCTGAATGGATCCTAGCACCTGTCAGCTGCTCCTATGGTATCCTAAAAAGTGTCCCTGTAAAAAAAGAAATTCACAACATAGTGTATCCAATATGAGAATGAAGTAAAGATTAAAGTAATGCTTACCAATATGTCAACGCGTTTCTGCCCTCAAAAAAGGGCCTTTCTCAAGACTAGAATATTGGTAATGGCAGCTGGCCTTATATACAGTTTAGAAGTAGCCTATATGGTAGTTTAATTGATTAATTGTATTGTTTGGGCGCCAAATCCCTCCACTTCCTGTGTAACATCTAAAAGATTCCCCCATAACGTGTAGCATCACTTCCTGTGTAACATCTAAAAGATTCCCCTCCACTTCCTGTGTAGCATCACTTCCTGTGTAACATCTAAAAGAAGTTACACAGGAAGTGATGCTACACAGGAAGTGGAGGGGAATCTTTTAGATGTTACACAGGAAGTGATGCTACACGTTATGGGGGAATCTTTTAGATGTTACACAGGAAGTGGAGGGATTTGGCGCCCAAACAATACAATTAATCAATTAAACTACCATATAGGCTACTTCTAAACTGTATATAAGGCCAGCTGCCATTACCAATATTCTAGTCTTGAGAAAGGCCCTTTTTTGAGGGCAGAAACGCGTTGACATATTGGTAAGCATTACTTTAATCTTTACTTCATTCTCATATTGGATACACTATGTTGTGAATTTCTTTTTTTACAGGGACACTTTTTAGGATACCATAGGAGCAGCTGACAGGTGCTAGGATCCATTCAGCTACTTCAGCAACCACACTCAGGAATTTGGATCTGTCAAAGTAACTAACATTGGAAGGAATCAATTTCCTCACTTTCACCTTGCTTTTCATCACCCATTTTTTCCATTTTTTAGTTTTGATTGACTTATTTTTGTTCTTCACTAACATTTGTTGATCAACTTTTTGAACACTTTTTTGGATTATATTTTATATTTTATTATTTTTTATTTTTTATGTTATTGCATATTGTGTATTTTATTTTTTATGTTATTGCATATTGTGTATTTTATTTAATTATATCTTAACCTCACTGGATTAAGTAGCTAGCATTTTTATATCCATTTGCACTAACTCACTATTTGATTGTATTTATACAATTATTTTGCTACCCCCTTTTTTTGCACTGCAGTGCATTTTTCTATTTTTTGGAACACTATTTTTGTAACACTAATTTTGAACACTATTGTTTGTATTATTGTTTATTAGTTTTTTGCTTGATGCACTTGCTACAGTTGTACTTAGGCTAATTCTGTTTTATCAGTATACACTCTTATTCTGGTGTACCACTCACACTGATCACCTGTTATTACCTCTGTTTTTATTGTAATTATCAGCTTTGGCCCTTTGAGCCGCTTCTGTAAGATATTCCTGTATTTGTAATTTTATTTATATGTGCTTTTTACATTTTTTATATATAGTCTTTTATTACTGATGCTTTTTAACATGGTTCATTAAATAATCTTCTTTTATCTCTCTGTGAGTATATTTATCCCTTGGCCTCTTGTTGGCGCTGTATTCACTTCTTACTACTTGTGCATATTTTTTGGAGGTTGGTTAGGATCTCTGTTTGGATACAGCTTGGGGATTACCTTAGCGCTTGTACACACACCCTTTTTCACAATTCTAACAACATTAGCAGAGAAATTGTTGTCCCTTCCTTATGTCCTAATCCTAAGAATTCTTTGGAGAGATCCTTACATTCTTTGGATGTGGTAAGAGCTTTGAAATATTATGTGGAAGCTACTAAAGATTTCAGGAAGACTTCTAGTCTATTTGTTTTATTTTCTGGTCCTAGGAAAGGTCAGAAGGCTTCTGCTAGTTCCTTGGCTTCTTGGTTGAAACTTTTGATTCATCAAGCTTATTTGGAGTCGGGTCAGGCCCCGCATCAGAGAATTACAGCTCATTCTACTAGATCAGTTTCCACTTCGTGGGCTTTTAAGAATGAAGCTTCGGTTGATCAGATTTGCAAAGCGGCGACTTGGTCCTCTTTGCATACATTTACTAAATTTTACCATTTTGATGTATTTGCTTCTTCGGAAGCAGTTTTTGGTAGAAAAGTTCTTCAGGCAGCTGTTTCAGTTTGATTCTTCTGCTTTTGATTTAAGTTTTTTTCTTTCAAAGATGAAATAAATTAATTTTTGTTTTGGGTTGTGGATTATTTTTTCAGCGGAATATGGCTGTTTTTATTTTTTCCCTCCCTCTCTAGTGACTCTTGAGTGGAAGACTCCACATCTTGGGTATTGATATCCCATATGTCACTAGCTCATGGACTCTTGCCAATTACATGAAAGAAAACATAATTTATGTAAGAATTTATCTGATAAATTAATTTCTTTCATATTGGCAAGAGTCCATGAGGCCCACCCTTTTTATGGTGGTTATGATTTTTTTTGTATAAAGCACAATTATTTCCAAATTTCCTTTGTTGATGCTTTCTACTCCTTTCTTTATCACCCCACTGCTTGGCTATTCATTAAACTGAATTGTGGGTGTGGTGAGGGGTGTATTTATAGGCATTTTGAGGTTTGGGAAACTTTGCCCCTCCTGTTAGGATTGTATATCCCATATGTCACTAGCTCATGGACTCTTGCCAATATGAAAGAAATTAATTTATCAGGTAAATTCTTACATAAATTATGTTTTTGTTCCAAATGCAGCCATAATTTTCAGATTAGTTTACATGGAGCTCTATACACAATGGTCCGGATTACAAAATGGCGCACAAATGATAGCAGTATACAAAAAAATTAGCAGTATCGCTGGACCACACTAACATTAGAGCGCAACTTGATATTTCAAGTCCATGGTAAATCCTTGGCATGTGCATGGACAAAAAAAAATGGTTTTTCCGAATTTCAAAATTGAATATTTGAGGAATCTAGAAAAAGGAAAAGATACAGAGGGCGACTCCTAGTGCAGATGAGTTAGTAGTATATGGCCCACTAACTGTTCCCAACAGATGGATACTCACAAAGTATGAAGCACACTGAAGTGCAATTGCAGCATGCTGGGTATATTATAGTGGCCCAGCGCACATAATAGCCAGGATAGTTTGCTGTTCCAAATTCTTATAGTGATCAAATGATAGAGTAGAGACTTCAGTTTTTAAAAAGGATTTTTATATTAAAAATGTAAAAACAATTTCACAAACAGATAAAATCTATCAGTAAAACATTCTACGCATTTCTCAGCGCTAACCACGCTGTTTCCTCATTTTTAATATAAAAATCCTTTTTAAAAACTGAAGTCTCCACTCCATCATTTGATCACTATAAGAATTTGGAACAGCAAACTATCCTGGCTATTATGTGCGCTGGGCCACTATAATATACCCAGCATGCTGCAATTGGTGAGTATCCATCTGTTGGGAACAGTTAGTGGGCCATATACTACTAACTCATCTGCACTAGGAGTCACCCTCTGTATCTTTTCCTTTTTCCAGATTATATCTACAGCAACATTTCTTCAAGAGGAGCTGTTCTGTCTTTGGTGCACAGTTAACTGGGACACTGTCAAGTTCCTAGACCACTTACCTAGGCATTATCTTTGCCTTTGAAATTTGTGAGTATTATTCTTTTTTTATCACATTTGTCATTTTGCATATTGGCTACACTAGGAGGCGCCCTTTCTTTTCTTATCATTTGAAGAATCTAGTTTCTCCAAATGTTCGTTGACCATCCTATTCGGTATTGGTTTCTTCTTAA
This sequence comes from Bombina bombina, assembly GCF_027579735.1. NCBI lineage: Eukaryota > Metazoa > Chordata > Amphibia > Anura > Bombinatoridae > Bombina > Bombina bombina. The sequence goes on from NC_069502.1 coordinate 854,484,259, forward strand.
ACAAAATGGATACCGAAGATTTTGTCAAACATTTACTCTCCTTTTCATTAAAACAATGTAAATGTTTCACAGCTGCCGCTGCAAAAAACTCATATACTTACCTAAACAAGCGAAAACACTAACCTGGTCCTTTTCTTGCCTGAGCCTGGCCCGCACTAACTGGAGGCTTTGTGCAGGCCGGGCTCAGACAACAAGAGGACTGGGTTAGCGCACTCTCCAGCATGTTAAGGTAAGTATTTGAGGATTTTTTAAGAAAACTAAGGAATACCGACTGTCACGGATAGCAGGCTGCCAAGGCTACCTCCTCCCGTACCATGGATTGTTGTTTCCCCCAGCTCCCCTTTTCATTGTTACTAGGATTACACATTGCCCAGAAAAAGCTGATTGCTGCTCGCTAGGGTCTTACTGACTCGCCGAGATCCAACTGGGATCTTATGAAACTACTCGCTGGTTGGGCTCGCTAGGGATCCCCACTGAACTTTGACTTAGGTCACTCTGGAGGCCCTTTGCCCCAGAGCTCCGCTCTTTTGGGGATTATTACTACCTTTGAGGTGCAAGGGTTGGGGTGATTGCCAGGAGGGAGCTCACTCCGGAACCCAGGGTTTCGAACCCTCGCCAACTCTGACTGACCCGGAATACCCTTTGACTAACTGCCGTTCCAACGACGGATCATGCCGCTTTTTGGACTGCGACATCTCGAGGCCTTTAGTTCTCCAATGGTACCCGGTAATAGCCGCCGCTCCCTTGGCATCACCCCAAAACTGTGGCCTAGCTATCGTGGGATCCCTATGTGACTATTGTTCCATTGGAGGCTCCAGCGTGTCTGGAAGGGCGGGAATCTCTGAATTAGCTAAGTCTCTTATCAAGATGGAAAGTGTGTATATAAGCTGTGTGTTTGTTTCAATAAAGTCTGTTCCTATTTCACCTTAATACTGGTCTTGTCTGTTTATTAGGATAGGCTCTTACTAAAATCACTTTTCCTGCTCTACAGCTACGGGTTCCAGGTATAGGAAGGATCCTTTGGCAGAGATACTGTACCTAGTTGAGTGTAATGATTTGCAACAAGTGAAGAGTTCAGTGGAACACAACTGCAGATTATGTGTAGAGAATTGTGTTTGTGTCACTCCTCTGAAGTTTGAGAACACTATGGTAAGTGAAAGTGTCCCAAATATATTTCAGAATGAATGAGGTTTATAAGTAACACCAGGTGGTGTGCCTTATAGACAGGAAGGAATGATTCCCCCCGGGAGGTCTTTTGTAATACAAGTTAGTCCATACAGTCTATTGTAACAATTCCAAGCTACAATATAATTCACAGGTGCTGAACAAGTTAACCTTCTTTGGTAAGAGATTCACAGTTGTTAAACAAATTGGAGTTTGTAATCAGAAAGGAAACTTACAGAGTTCAGGAGCTGCAAGCTGCAGAGAGTAAAAGCATGGAGGAGGAGGAGGAGTTTTACTGTTCAGTGAACAGCTTCCTTGATTACAGGTGAACTAGTGATGTCAGAGCAGCTGATGTGCTGTTGCAGTTTCAATATAGCAGAGAAAACAAAGAAATCCTTACTGACAAACTAGCAGATTATAAATATCAAAGTGAGTACCTGAATCCTCCTGATCAGAGTGAATGGGAAATCCTGGTAATCTTTGGTGCTGTTCAGAACAGCTGTTGTCCGGTCTTTAAGAAGCTGTAAGTTGATTTTAAGTGAAGGTTCCGGTAGCACTGCAGAAAACTTGTAACAAGCAAAATAGAAAAGTTAGTCTCTGGAAAAGTTTCACACAAGTGTAATCCAGTGCAAGGCTCAAGTTAATGCAGCTGACAGGTTGCACAGCAACAAAACACTAAACACAATGCCTAGGGAGGAAGTTACCTATAAAGGTAAAGTGGGCAGGTCCCAAAGATAAACATGAGATTTAAAGGAGAAGTACTTTAATTACATAGAATCCCTGACATTGAGGTACCCGGAGTCCGTCACACCATGTGAATTTGGCATTATTCGTTTATTTTCTTTAAAATGACATGTTCATTCTTTGGGGTATAAGTTTTGTGAAAACAAAACTAATTTCCCTGTTTTGTTTATGAATATGCATTTGTTACAAGACAAATGCATATGTCTAGTAAATCCCATTTACCAGAGCATGGTTAGCAGGCCGACGTCACTCTAGCACACTGGTTTTCAAGCCTGTCCTCAGGCCTCCCTAACAGGCCAGGTTTTAAGGATACCTGAACTGGAGCACAGGTGAAATAATCAGCTGATTAGTAACCATGGTAAAATCTGGCCTGTTGGGGAGGCCTGAGGACAGCTTTGAAAACCAGTGATATAGTGCAAACTATATTTCAAAGGATATCATGATAGCGTGCATATTACAAATTGAAAATTATAGTTTGCACTTGAGTGAAAGCCAAAACTGTGCTAGAATATATAATGCAACTTGAGACCTGAAGTAAAGTATAAGGGTTAAAAAAACATTAGGGGCGTGTCTCTGGGCAGCACCGTGAATGGTCGCAATATCGGCTGCTCTAATGGGATTATAGATAATCTGCCTTTTTTCCGTGACTAACAGGACCATCTAACTGATTCACCTAGATAATAAAAGTATACAAATCAAGCTGATTCGAACAATACAATATTATTGGGAGTACCATTTTTGAAAACCGATCCAGAGCGTTGAGGCCTAAGGCAGTTTTCACAGTGAGAGGCTTTCAACCCCCCCCCCCCCCCCAGGTATCTTGTAAGACAGGTATTCAGTGCCTAGACACTAATGACTTTTGTAAATAAGGAGAAAAACCCTTAACATATTTTCCTATAACAGATTTCCTATTACCCTCTGTGACAAGGGACATATCACATATGTTTAAAAATCATGCATCATACCCTCAAAATGGGGCTAGATTCTACGCTGATCCTAAGGGAAGTGGAAGCCATGCTAGATGCCCATTTTAATAAGTTTTGCGCAGTACTTGAGGAGGAATATATCTCCCTAAAAGATGTATGTGCCAATGTAAAATGAGAATTGCAGCCTTCACTACAACTCCGCACCAAACCTACCGATATGAAACAAGGAGGCACACAGCCCACTATCACAAACATGAGCGCTTTTACTCCAGAAAAGGAAAATAAATCTACAGAGCCTCAAACGGGGACAAATAAAAATACAACAGAAGAAGTTGCAGATTCACCTGCTGATATTGATGAATCACCACCCTCAACTAGTAAAAAGGATGGCTCTGATAACCGGTTCATGCACATCCAAGACCGGATAACCCACGAGGTGAACAGCAACTTCTTGATACACAAAGGAGGTACCTACTTCCTGAAGACGCCATACCACATGCGTACCTCGTGAAAATTTTAGGGCCAGACGGATGCAGCGCTTGTCACTGATGGCTGTGGGGTAGTCCGCCCTACACAGCCGAGAACGAAGGAAGTACGTTGTTTCGATGAGAAAATTCTCCCCACGGTCTTATACCACAATCCTAATCTGAATGAGGTGATAGCTGCAACATCAGTTTTAGGCAAGTTTGAAGGCAATGCTTACAGGCTTTTCGACCATGGTGGCTTTTCATGAGGACTAAGCAATGGAACTTGGGCTTACAAATACTCCACGAGTACACTGCGGTTCCTCTGCGGAAGTATAGTCACTAGACTGATAATTGAATGCAACTAATAAAAGGACACAAACACTTTGGTCAGCAGCTGATTATTGTTCAGGGGTAATATATATATATATATATATATATATACATATATACACACAACAAACGCTTAACATTTATTTATTTTTTCCTCTCTAACTGTGTGTAACTAAGTATATGTACTAGCAATTTTTGTGTTTATATGTTATTGGTTACCCCGTTTATTAAGACATCTGCTCACACTATTTATAATGATTATAGACAGCGGTCACCATAGGAATTGTTTTCCCACTACATATAGGGGCCTATTTAAGATGGTGCGAGCGGACATGATCCGATATTGCGGATCATGTCCGCTGCACATCAATAAATGCCGACAGCATATGCTCTCGGCATTTATTATTGCACCAACAGTTCTTGTGAAGTGCTATTGCAATACTGCCCCCTGCAGATTCACAGGGGGTGTCAATCTACCCGATCGCATTCGATTGGGTTGATTTCTGGCAATGTCTGTCCGCCGCCTCAGAGCAGACGGACAGGTTATGGAGCAGCAGTCTTTACACCGCTGCTTCATAACTTGTGTTTCCGGCGAGCCTGAAGGCTCGCCAGAAACACGAGGCATCAAGCTCCATTTAGAGCTTGATAATTCGGACCTAAACCCTTAAGCAGCGATCCATTTAAAAAAACAGAATTTATGCTTACCTGATAAATTACTTTCTCTTGCGGTGTATCCAGTCCACGGATTCATCCTTTACTTATGGGATATTTTCATTCCCTACAGGAAGTGGCAAAGAGAGCACACAGCAAAGCTGTCCATATAGCTCCCCCCTAGCTCCACCCCCCAGTCATTCGACCAAAGGTTAGGAAGAAAAAGGAGAAACCATAGGGTGCAGTGGTGACTGTAGTTTAAACCAAAACATTTTTTACCTGACTTAAATGCCAGGGTGGGCCGTGGACTGGATACACCTCAAGAGAAAGTAATTTATCAGATAAGCATAAATTCTGTTTTCTCTTGCAAGGTGTATCCAGTCCACGGATTCATTCTTTACTTGTGGGATACCAATACCAAAGCTTTAGGACACGGATGAAGGGAGGGAACAAGACAGGTACCTTAAACGGAAGGCACCACTGCTTGTAAAACCTTTCTCCCAAAAATAGCCTTCGAAGAAGCAAAAGTATCGAATTTGTAAAATTTGGCAAAAGTATGCAGTGAAGACCAAGTCGCTGCCTTACAAATCTGTTCAACAGAAGCCTCATTTTTGAAAGCCCATGTGGAAGCCACTGCTCTGGTAGAATGAGCAGTAATTCTTTCAGGAGGCTGCTGGCCAGCAGTCTCATAGGCCAAACGGATGATGCTTTTCAGCCAAAAGGAAAGAGAGGTAGCAGTCGCTTTCTGACCTCTCCTCTTGCCAGAATAGATAACAAACAAGGAAGATGTTTGTCTGAAATCCTTAGTTGCTTGTAAATAGAACTTAAAAGCACAAACTGCATCAAGATTGTGTAATAGACGTTCCTTCTTCGAAGATGGATTAGGACACAGAGAAGGAACAACTATTTAATGGTTAATATTCTTGTTAGAAACAACTTTAGGAAGAAAACCAGGCTTGGTACGCAAAACTACCTTATCTGCGTGAAACACCAGGTAAGGTGAATCACACTGTAAGGCAGATAATTCTGAAACTCTTCGAGCAGAAGAGATAGCTATCAAAAACAAAACTTTCCAAGATAACAACTTAATGTCTATGGAATGTAAAGGTTCAAACGGAACCCCTTGAAGAACTGAAAGAACTAGATTCAAACTCCATGGCGGAGCCACAGGTTTATAGACAGGCTTGATTCTGACTAAAGCCTGAGCAAACGCTTGAACGTCTGGTACCTCTGCCAGACACTTGTGTAACAGGATAGACAAAGCAGATATTTGTCCTTTTAAGGAACTAGCTGACAATCCTTTCTCCAATCCTTCTTGGAGAAAGGACAATATCCTGGGAATCCTAATCTTACTCCATGAGTAACCCTTGGATTCACACCAACAAAGATATTTCCGCCATCTTATGGTAGATTTTCCTGGTGACAGGCTTTCTAGCCTGAATTAGAGTATCTATAACTGACTCAGAGAACCCACGCTTTGATAGAAGTAAGCGTTCAATCTCCAAGCAGTCAGACGTAGAGAAACTAAATTTGGATGCTTGAACGGACCCTGTATTAGAAGATCCTGCCTCACTGGCAGTGTCCATGGTGGGACAGATGACATGTCCACTAGGTCTGCATACCAAGTCCTGCGTGGCCACGCAGGCGCTATCAGAATCACCGAAGCCTTCTCCTGCTTGATTCTGGCAACCAGACGTGGGAGGAGAAGAAACGGTGGAAAAACATAAGCCAGATTGAAGGACCAAGGCGCTGCTAGAGCATCTATCAATACCGCCTTGGGATCCCGGGACCTGGACCCGTAGAGAGGAAGTTTGGTGTTCTGACAGGACGCCATCAGATCCAACTCTGGGGTACCCCATAGCTGAGTCAGCTGGGCAAATACCTCCGGGTGGAGTTCCCACTCCCCCGGGAGAAAAGTCTGACGACTTAGAAAATCCGCCTCCCAGTTGTCTACTGGGATGTGAATTGCTGAGAGATGGCAGGAGTGATCCTCCGCCCACCTGATTATTTTGGTTACTTCCGTCATCGCTAGGGAACTCTTTGTTCCCCCCTGATGATTAACGTAAGCTACAGTCGTGATGTTGTCCGACTGAAATCTGATGAATTTGGCCGCCGCTAGTTGAGGCCATGCCTGAAGAGCGTTGAATATCACCCTCAGTTCCAGAATGTTTATCGGGAGAAGAGTTTCTTCCCGAGACCATAAGCCCTGAGCTTTCAGGGAGTCCCAGACCGCACCCCAGCCTGACAGACTGGCGTCGGTCGTTACAATGATCCACTCCGGCCTGCGGAAACATATTCCCTGAGACAGGTGATGCTGAGACAACCACCAGAGAAGAGAATCTCTGGTCTCCTGGTCCAACTGAATTTGAGGAGACAAATCTGCATAATCCCCATTCCACTGTTTGAGCATGCATAGTTGCAGTGGTCTGAGGTGTATCCAAGCAAAAGGGACTATGTCCATTGCCGCTACCATTAGTCCGATTGTCTCCATGCACTGAGCTACAGATGGCCGAGGAATAGAATGAAGAGCTCGGCAAGTTGTTAACAGTCTTAACTTTCTGACCTCCGTCAGAAATTCTAGGTAACGCGCCACTGCTATGCCCCGCGGTCTTAGAACCGCCAGGAGGGACCCTAGCACCTTTGTGAAAATTCTGGGAGCAGTGGCCAACCTGAAAGGAAGAGCCACAAACTGATAATGCTTGTCCAGAAAGGCGAACCTGAGAAACTGGTAATGATCTTTGTGGATAGGAATGTGCAGATACGCATCCTTTAAATCCACGGCAGTCATAAATTGACCCTCCTGGATCATTGGTAAGATTGTCCGAATGGTCTCCATCTTGAATGATGGGACTCTGAGGAATTTGTTTAGAATTTTGAGATCCAGGGTTGGTCTGAAAGTTCCTTCTTTTTTGGGAACCACAAACAGGTTTGAGTAAAACCCCAGTCCTTGTTCTGCAATTGGAACTGGGTGGATCATTCCCATTGTATGTAGATCTTCTACACAGCGTAAAAACGCCTCTTTCTTTGTCTGATCTGTAGACAGACGAGAAATGTGGAACCTTCCCCTTGGAGGAGAGTCCTTGAATTCTAGAAGGTATCCCTGGGTTACAATCTCTAATGCCCAATGATCGTGTACATCTCTTGCCCAGGCCTGAGCAAAGAGAGAGAGTCTGCCCCCTACTAGATCCGGTCCTGGATCGGGGGCTACCCCTTCATGCTGTCTTGGTGGCAGCTGCAGGCTTTTTGGCCTGTTTACCCTTATTCCAGCCCTGGTAAGGTTTCCAGGTTGCCCTGGGCTGTGAAGCATTACCCTCTTGCTTTGCAGCGGGAGAGGATGAATCGGGGCCGTTCCTGAAATTTCGAAAGGAACGAAAATTAGCTTTATTCTTTGTATTAAAGGGCTTGTCCTGAGGGAGAGCATGGCCTTTTCCCCCGGTGATATCTGAAATAATCTCTTTCAATTCAGGTCCGAAGAGGGTCTTTTCTTTGAAAGGAATGTTCAAAATCTTGGATTTAGATGACACATCGGCCGACCAGGACTTTAGCCATAGCGCCCTGCGCGCCAAAATGGCAAAACCTGAATTATTCGCCACTAACTTAGCTATTTGGAAAGCGGCGTCAGTGATAAAAGAATTAGCTAGATTTAGAGCCTTAATTCTATCCATAATTTCCTCATATGAGGTCTCCGTCTGGAGCGAGTCTTCCAGCGCCTCAAACCAGAAAGCCGCTGCAGTAGTTACAGGAATAATGCAGGCAACAGGCTGGAGAAGAAAACCTTGTTGAACAAAAATTTCTTAAGTAAACCCTCTAATTTTTTATCCATAGGGTCTTTAAAAGCACAACTGTCTTCAATTGGTATGGTTGTGCGTTTAGCAAGTGTAGAGACAGCCCCCTCCACCTTAGGGACCGTCTGCCACGAGTCCCGCACAGGGTCAGGTATAGGGAACATTTTCTTAAAAACAGGAGGGGGAACAAAGGGAATACCTGGTCTATCCCACTCCCTAGTAACGATATCCGCAATCCTCTTAGGGACCGGAAACGTATCCGTGTAAACAGGGACCTCTAGGTCCATTTTACACAATTTCTCTGGGATCACCAAAGGGTCGCAGTCATCCAGAGTAGCTAATACCTCCCTAAGCAAAACGCGGAGGTGTTCTAGTTTAAATTTAAAAGCCAATGTATATGAATCTGTCTGAGGAGGAACCCTTCCTGAATCAGAGACTTCTCCCTCAGACATCAAATCCCTCGCTCCCACTTCAGAGCGTTGTGAGGGTATATCGGATACGGCTACCAAAGCGTCAGAATGCTCATAATCTGTTCTTAAAACCGAGCTATCACGCTTTGCAGGTAACACGTGCAGTTTAGATAAGAAAGCTGTAAGAGAATTATCCATGACTGCCGCCAAGTATTGTAATGTAAAAGGGTTAGACGCACTAGAGGTACTAGGCGTCGCTTGCGCGGGCGTAACTGGTTGTGACACTTGGGGAGAGGCAGATGGGCTACCCTCATTACCTTCAGTCTGAGAATCATCTTGGGCCACATTCTTAAGTGCAACAATATGATCTTTAAAGTGTATAGACATATCAGTACAAGTGGGACACATTCTGAGAGGGGGTTCCACCATGGCTTCTAAACACATTGAACAAGGGTTTTCCTTAGTGTCAGACATGTTTAACAGACTAGTAATATACACAAGCAGGCTTGGAAATCACTTTAATCAAATAAAAAATACAATTTGAAAAAAACGTTACTGTGCCTTTAAGAGATAAAAAGAGCACACAATTTTACAAAACAGTGAAAAATGCATCAATCTTTCTGAAATTTTCACAGTATGTAGCTAAAGCCTTAATAAGATTGCACCACAAGTTTCAAAACGATTAACCCCTTAATGCCCAAACCGGAGCAGCCTAAAGTCAACACCCAGTTAAATTACTACAGCACCTTGCCACAGCCTTGCTGTGGCCCTACCTGCCCTTAGGGATCAGATTTGGGGAATATAGCTTCTTTTAGGCCCTCAAACATCAGCAGGACCCTCCATGTGAAACAGCACAAACTTCTCTGCAATTCTAAGTGCGCATCTGAGGCGCAAAATTAGGCCCCTCCCACTCTACTCCGGAGCTGTGAGGCCTAGTAAATCACTCCTAAGTGACTAAAAAAACAGCCATGTGGTAATAACCCCAGAAAGAACCCAAAAGGGCTTTCAAAGTGTCTTGCAAAACGATTTTTCCTTAGCCAAACAATCGATTGCCCTGAATAAGTGTCAACCAGTATATTAGCCCTATTATGTAAGCATTCATTTCCTTACTAAGTCTGTGAACATAGCTTACCCTCCCCTCATGGGGATATTGTCAGTCTCTTCTAGCATTATCTCAGTCTTGTCTAGAAATAAATGACTGAACATACCTTATTGCAGATCACCATGCAAACTGTTCCCCCCAACTGAAGTTTTCTGGTACTCCTCAGTCCTGTGTGGGAACAGCAGTGGTATTTAGTTACAACATGCTAAAATCATTTTCCTCTCAGCAGAAATCTTCATCACTTTCCTGCTAGAGAGTAAATAGTACAAGCCGGTACCATTTAAAATATCAAACTTTTGATTGAAGATAATAAAACTACAATTCTATCACCACATTCACTTTACACTCCCGAGAGAGACCCTAGTGCTTAGAGCCGGCAAAGAGAATGACTGGGGGGTGGAGCTAGGGGGGGAGCTATATGGACAGCTTTGCTGTGTGCTCTCTTTGCCACTTCCTGTAGGGAATGAGAATATCCCACAAGTAAAGGATGAATCCGTGGACTGGATACACCTTGCAAGAGAAATATACTTCCTACGCCGCTTGCCCCCATCTTAGTCTTTTTTATAATAAATATATGTAATGATTAGCGCAAATTTATTTAGTTACTGGCTCCCTGGTTTGAGTTCATCTCTCAAATATACAGATTTCTTTCATGTAATTAGCAAGAGTCCATGAGCTAGTGACGTATGGGATATACATTCCTACCAGGAGGGGCAAAGTTTCCCAAACCTCAAAATGCCTATAAATACACCCCTCACCACACCCACAAATCAGTTTTTACAAACTTTGCCTCCTGTGGAGGTGGTGAAGTAAGTTTGTGCTAGATTCTACGTTGATATGCGCTCCGCAGCAGGTTGGAGCCCGGTTTTCCTCTCAGCGTGCAAGTGAATATCAGAGGGATGTGAAGAGAGTATTGCCTATTTGAATTCAATGATCTCCTTCTACGGGGTCTATTTCATAGGTTCTCTGTTATCGGTCGTAGAGATTCATCTCTTACCTCCCTTTTCAGATCGACGATATACTCTTATATACCATTACCTCTACTGATTCTCGTTTCAGTACTGGTTTGGCTTTCTACTACATGTAGATGAGTGTCCTGGGGTAAGTAAGTCTTATTTTTGTGACACTCTAAGCTATGATTGGGCACTTTTATATAAAGTTCTAAATATTTGTGTTTAAACATTTATTTGCCTTGATTCAGGATGTTCAATATTCCTTATTTCAGACAGTCAGTTTCATTATTTGGGATAATGCATTTGAATAATCAATTTTTTTCTTACCTTAAAATTTGACTTTTTTCCCTGTGGGCTGTTAGGCTCGCGGGGGCTGAAAATGCTTCATTTTATTGCGTCATTCTTGGCGCGGACTTTTTTGGCGCAAAAAATTATTTGTTATTTCCGGAGTCGTTCTTGTCACCGGAAGTTGCGTCATTTTTGACGTTTTTGCGCCAAAAGTGTCAGCGTTACCGGATGTGGCGTCATTTTTGGCGCTAAAAGCATTTAGGCGCCAAATAATGTGGGCGTCTTTTTTGGCGCTAAAAAATATGGGCGTCATTATTGTCTCCACATTATTTAAGTCTCATTGTTTATTTGCTTCTGGTTGCTAGAAGCTTGATCACTGGCATTTTTTCCCATTCCTGAAACTGTCATTTAAGGAATTTGATCAATTTTGCTTTATATGTTGTTTTTTCTATTACATATTGCAAGATGTCTCAGATTGACCCTGAATCAGAAGATACTTCTGGAAAATCGCTGCCTGATGTTGGATCTACCAAAGTTAAGTGTATTTGCTGTAAACTTGTGGTATCTGTTCCTCCAGCTGTTGTTTGTAATGAATGTCATGACAAACTTGTTAATGCAGATAATATTTCCTTTAGTAATGTTACATTACCTGTTGCTGTTCCATCAACATCTAATACTCAGAGTGTTCCTGTTAACATAAGAGATTTTGTTTCTAAATCCATTAAGAAGGCTATGTCTGTTATTCCTCCTTCTAGTAAACGTAAAAGGTCTTTTAAATCTTCTCATTTTTCAGATAAATTTTTAAATGAACATCATCATTCTGATTCTGATAATGTTTCCTCTGGTTCAGAGGATTCAGTTTCAGAGGTTGATGCTGAAAAATCTTCATATTTATTCAAAATGGAATTTATTCGTTCTTTACTTAAAGAAGTCTTAATTGCATTAGAAATAGAGGAATCTGGTCCTCTTGATACTAAAATCTAAACGTTTAAATAAGGTTTTTAAATCTCCTGTAGTTATTCCAGAAGTTTTTCCTGTCCCTGATGCTATTTCTGAAGTAACTTCCAGGGAATGGAATAATTTGGGTAATTCATTTACTCCTTCTAAACGTTTTAAGCAATTATATCCTGTGCCATCTGACAGATTAGAGTTTTGGGACAAAATCCCTAAGGTTGATGGGGCTATCTCTACTCTTGCTAAACGTACTACTATTCCTACGGCAGATAGTACTTCCTTTAAGCATCCTTTAGATAGGAAAATTGAATCCTTTCTAAGAAAAGCTTACTTATGTTCAGGTATTCTTCTTAGACCTGCTATATCTTTAGCGGATGTTGCTGCAGCTTCAACTTTTTGGTTGGAAGCTTTAGCGCAACAAGTATCAGATCATAATTCTCATAGCATTGTCAATCTTCTTTAACATGCTAATAATTTTATTTGTGATGCCATCTTTGATATCATTAGGGTTGATGTCAGGTATATGTCTCTAGCTATTTTAGCTAGAAGAGCTTTATGGCTTAAAACTTGGAATGCTGATATGTCTTCTAAGTCAACTTTGCTTTCCCTTTCTTTCCAGGGTAATAAATTATTTGGTTCACAGTTGGATTCTATTATTTCAACTGTTACTGGGGGGAAAGGAACTTTTTTACCACAGGATAAAAAATCTAAAGGTAAATTTAGGTCTACTAATCGTTTTCGTTCCTTTCGTCACAATAAGGAACAAAAGCCTGATCCTTCCCCTACAGGAGCAGTATCAGTTTGGAAACCATCTCCAGACTGGAATAAATCCAAGCCTTTTAGAAAGCCAAAGCCAGCTCCCAAGTCAACATGAAGGTGCGGCCCTCATTCCAGCTCAGCTGGTAGGGGGCAGATTACGATTTTTCAAAGAAATTTGGATCAATTCGATTCAAAATCTTTGGATTCAGAACATTGTTTCACAAGGGTACAGAATAGGCTTCAAGATAAGGCCTCCTGCAAGAAGATTTTTTCTTTCCTGTGTCCCAGTAAATCCAGTGAAGGCTCAAGCATTTCTGAAATGTGTTTCAGATCTAGAGTTGGCTGGAGTAATTATGCCAGTTCCAGTTCTGGAACAGGGGCTGGGGTTTTACTCAAATCTTTTCATTGTACCAAAGAAGGAGAATTCCTTCAGACCAGTTCTGGATTTAAAAATATTGAATCATTATGTAAGGATACCAACATTCAAGATGGTAACTATAAGGACTATTCTGCCTTTTGTTCAGCAAGGGCATTATATGTCCACAATAGATTTACAGGATGCATATCTGCATATTCCGATTCATCCAGATCACTATCAGTTTCTGAGATTCTCTTTCCTAGACAAGCATTACCAGTTTGTGGCTCTGCCGTTTGGCCTAGCAACAGCTCCAAGGATTTTTACAAAGGTTCTCGGTGCCCTTCTCTCTGTAATCAGAGAACAGGGTATTGTGGTATTTCCTTATTTGGACGATATCTTGGTACTTGCTCAGTCTTCACATTTAGCAGAATCTCATACGAATCGACTTGTATTGTTTCTTCGAGAACATGGTTGGAGGATCAATTTACCAAAAAGTTCATTGATTCCTCAGACAAGGGTAACCTTTTTAGGTTTCCAGATAGATTCAGTGTCCATGACTCTGTCTCTGACAGACAAGAGACGTCTAAAATTGGTTTCAGCTTGTCGAAACCTTCAGTCTCAATCATTCCCTTTGGTAGCCTTATGCATGGAAATTCTAGGTCTTATGACTGCTGCATTGGATGCGATCCCCTTTGCTCGTTTTCACATGCGACCTCTTCAGCTCTGTATGCTGAACCAGTGGTGCAGGGATTATACAAAGATATCTCAATTAATATCTTTAAAACCGATTGTTCGACAATCTCTGACGTGGTGGACAGACCACCATCGTTTAGTTCAGGGGGCTTCTTTTGTTCTTCCGACCTGGACTGTGATTTCAACAGATGCAAGTCTGACAGGTTGGGGAGCCATTTGGGGGTCTCTGACAGCACAAGGGGTTTGGGAATCTCAGGAGGTGAGATTACCAATCAACATCTTGGAACTCCGTGCAATTTTCAGAGCTCTTCAGTCATGGCCTCTTCTAAAGGGAGAGTCGTTCATTTGTTTTCAGACGGACAATGTCACAACCGTGGCATATGTCAATCATCAAGGAGGGACTCACAGTCCTCTGGCTATGAAAGAAGTATCTCGAATACTGGTATGGGCGGAATCCAGCTCCTGTCTAATTTCTGCGGTTCATATCCCAGGTATAGACAATTGGGAAGCGGATTATCTCAGTCGCCAAACGTTACATCCGGGCGAATGGTCTCTTCACCCAGAGGTATTTCTTCAGATTGTTCAAATGTGGGGACTTCCAGAAATAGATCTGATGGCTTCTCATCTAAACAAGAAGCTTCCCAGGTATCTGTCCAGATCCAGGGATCCTCAAGCGGAGGCAGCGGATGCATTGTCACTTCCTTGGAAGTATCATCCTGCCTATATCTTTCCGCCTCTAGTTCTTCTTCCAAGAGTGATTTCCAAGATTCTAAAGGAGTGCTCGTTTGTTCTGCTGGTGGCTCCAGCATGGCCTCACAGGTTTTGGTATGCGGATCTTGTCCGGATGGCCACTTGCCAACCGTGGACTCTTCCGTTAAGACCAGACCTTCTATCGCAAGGTCTTTTTTTCCATCAGGATCTCAAATCCTTAAATTTGAAGGTATGGAGATTGAACGCTTGATTCTCAGTCATAGAGGTTTCTCTGACTCTGTGATTAATACTATGTTACAGGCTCGTAAATCTGTATCTAGGAAGATATATTATCGAGTTTGGAAGATTTACATTTCTTGGTGTTTTTCTCATCATTTTTCTTGGCATTCTTTTAGAATTCCTAGAATTTTACAGTTTCTTCAGGATGGTTTGGATAAAGGTTTGTCTGCAAGTTCCTTGAAAGGACAAGTCTCTGCTCTTTCTGTTCTTTTTCACAGAAAGATTGCTAGTCTTCCTGATATTCATTGTTTTGTAATAGCTTTGGTTCGTATAAAACCTGTTATTAAGTCAATTTCTCCTCCTTGGAGTTTGAATTTGGTTCTGGGGGCTCTTCAAGCTCCTCCGTTTGAACCTATGCATTTGCTGGACATTAAATTACTTTCTTGGAAAGTTTTGTTTCTTTTGGCCATCTCTTCTGCTAGAAGAGTTTCTGAATTATCTGCTCTTTCTTGTGAGTCTCCTTTTCTGATTTTTCATCAGGATAAGGCGGTGTTGCGAACTTCTTTTAAATTTTTACCTAAGGTTGTGAATTCTAACAACATTAGTAGAGAAATTGTGGTTCCTTCATTGTGTCCTAATCCTAAGAATTCTAAGGAAAAGTCGTTGCATTCTTTGGATGTAGTTAGAGCTTTGAAATATTATGTTGAAGCTACTAAGGATTTCCGAAAGACTTCTAGTCTATTTGTTATCTTTTCCGGTTCTAGGAAAGGTCAGAAGGCTTCTGCCATTTCTTTGGCATCTTGGTTAAAATCTTTGATTCATCATGCTTATGTCGAGTCGGGTAAAACTCCGCCTCAAAGGATTACAGCTCATTCTACTAGGTCAGTTTCTACTTCCTGGGCGTTTAGGAATGAAGCTTCGGTTGATCAGATTTGCAAAGCAGCCACTTGGTCTTCTTTGCATACTTTTACTAAATTCTACCATTTTGATGTGTTTTCTTCTTCTGAAGCAGTTTTTGGTAGAAAAGTACTTCAGGCAGCTGTTTCAGTTTGATTCTTCTGCTTATAATTTTAGTTTTTTTCATTATAAGATTTAAACTTTGTTTTGGGTGTGGATTTTTTTTCAGCGGAATTGGCTGTCTTTATTTTATCCCTCCCTCTCTAGTGACTCTTGCGTGGAAGATCCACATCTTGGGTAGTCATTATCCCATACGTCACTAGCTCATGGACTCTTGCTAATTACATGAAAGAAAACATAATTTATGTAAGAACTTACCTGATAAATTCATTTCTTTCATATTAGCAAGAGTCCATGAGGCCCACCCTTTTTTGTGGTGGTTATGATTTTTTTTGTATAAAGCACAATTATTCCAATTCCTTATTTTTTTATGCTTTCGCACTTTTTTCTTATCACCCCACTTCTTGGCTATACGTTAAACTGATTTGTGGGTGTGGTGAGGGGTGTATTTATAGGCATTTTGAGGTTTGGGAAACTTTGCCCCTCCTGGTAGGAATGTTTATCCCATACGTCACTAGCTCATGGACTCTTGCTAATATGAAAGAAATGAATTTATCAGGTAAGTTCTTACATAAATTATGTTTTTGCGACATAAGCATGGAAATAGGAGGAGGTAGTCTCATAATAATTACACCCTGTAAATGCCAGCTAATAGTCTATTACATTCTCTAAGTTGTTATTCTTATTCATATACTGAATTTGTTACAGAACTCCCTTAGCCTTACCTGGCACTCTATTATTCAATGCCAATTTATATATACCATAGCCTATAGCTATGCAATTACCTGCTCTGGAGCTGTTGTCATATGTTTCCTGCATCACTAGTATGTACTAACATAACAAAGTGCTACAGAGATACATTTTGGCTTGTCTGTTATTATCATCAGCTTTTATAATGCTCACAGTTAATTGTGTTTTATACTTCAGAAGCATTACCCTCATTCTTGCAGTCCATTCAAAAGCGTACCTACAGTTAACCTTGTACCGACTTATTATAATTTTAATTGACTGGGCTTATGGAAGTGTATTTTGCATTTCTGCAGTAACGCTGAAGCTCCCCTCTATGTTCTATTCTGTTTTACTGCCGGCGGCCGAGGTGGTACAGACTCTACGGGGCCCATTTATCAAGCTCCGAACGGAGCTTGTGGGCCCGTGTTTCTGGCGAGTCTTTAGAATACGATCGGGTTGATTGACACCCCCTGCTGGCGGCCCATTGGCCGCGAGTCTGTAGGGGGCGGCGTTGCACCAGCAGCTCTTGTGAGCTGCTGGTGTAATGCTGAATACGGAGAGCATATTGCTCTCCGCATTCAGCGAGGTCTTGCGGACCTGATCCGCAAAACCTTTGATAAATAGGCCCCTATATATCTACTATAGGGAAGCCTATCAAATGTGCTAGTCAGTCTTGCGTGAAGGTTAAATTGCTAGTTAACTGCATTTATTATGAATAATATATGTATTTACTCTAAGTAGAAGTACATCCTCTTCCACCTTAAGTACACAGCCACATACCCCTCTGAAGTAAACACAGTTGTAATATTGGTGGGAATCTTTATGTGCATAGCTCCTTTACCATGCGCCATCAGCTTTATAGGATTTTATGTAGCGCCATCCATCTATTCACCCTATACATGCTCTCTGGGTCCCTATTGTCCAAGGTTTGGAACTTATAGAATCCCTTTCTCTCATAAATAACCACTATGGCCCCAAGTTATCAAGGTCTGTCGGACCTGATCCGACAGGGCGGATCAGGTCCGACAGACCTCGCTGAATACGGCGAGCAATACGCTCGCCATATTCATTATTGCACCAGCAGCTCACAAGAGCTGCTGGTGCAACGCCGCCCCCTGCAGACTCGCGGCCAATAGGCCGCCATCAGGGGGGTGTCAATCAACCCGATCGTACTCGATCGGGTTGATTTCCGGCGATGTCTGTCCGCCTGCTCAGAGCAGGCGGACAGGTTATGGAGCGCGGTCTTTGTGACTGCTGCTTCATAACTGCTGTTTCTGGCGAGTCTGAAGACTCGCCAGAAACAGGGGCCATCAAGCTTCAATCGGAGCTTGATAACTAGAGGCCTATATGTTTACATTCACATTAAACACCTGAGATCCAAGAATGATCTCTTCTATTCAGTTCACCTTCTGCTGGTTTACACATAAGATTCAGAAGGTCCAAAAGTGACCTATAGTAAGAAGGTTCCCTTTGTCAAAATAGATATCTTTATTCCCAAAAAAGAGGTTTCTCAATTGAGACCCAAGAGTGGTCTCCTTGGTTTGAAATGACCTACTTATTTAAATTTTATTTTGCTCTAAGAGGTCCAAGAGTGGCCTTTTGTGTCAAATAGAAGGTCTCTAGATAGATTGGCAAACTACCTATATACTGTATCCCTGCTACAAGTATTTATTCTATTAATTATTTCATTTTGTGATATGTTCTTAATGTTA